>NC_081447.1:11607956-11610524 GCF_007210705.1 Tigriopus californicus | reverse complement strand
GAAGGATTTGGGTGTAGTCCTCCAAGATAATGGAAAGTTCGATGAGCATATCCAGATGAAGTTGGGTAAAACTTTTCAAATGTGATGTTGGATATATCGTACGTTTTAGTCCAGAGATAGTGTTACGATGCTAACTCTATACAAGACAATTGTTCAGCCACATGTTGAATACGCTTCACCCACTTGGGCTCCAATGAGCTCAGCAGGTTTGCAAAAGGTCGAGTAGGTCAATAGATGTTTTACCAAGAACATCACAGGAATGAGGTAGCTCTATTATTGGGAAAGGCTGGAAAGGTTGGGACTGTACAGTATTCAGAGAAGGTATGAAACGTATCTGATTCTGCACGTTTCCAAAATCATTCATGAGCTTTGTCTCATTCCAGGTTTGAGGGTCAGTTGCAGTGACCACAGAGGCTTCAAGGACTAGCTCGGTCTGCCAACTCAAATTCGTTCTTGGACCCAATATTATAGAAAGATTAAAAGTTGGAAATTGAAGCAAATGACTTTAATAGTACTGGTTTACATTCCCTTCGGCGGTTAGAAAAGGCCATGAAAAGCCAAAGCAAACAACAAAAGAATGTGCCATCTCCTAACTTGTAAATAATCTGGCGTGTTTTGATAGTCACAGAACCAAATTCTTGATTTCATTTCACTTACGAAACATATATTGAAGAAGTTAAACCACTTCATACTTGTGCCATTTCCAGACCAAAATTACAAAATTTTGGAGTATTCAGAGGAGATGACCCGAAGGTCTACGAAACCGATTTTTACAAATGAAAAAAAGAGATTGAACTAGATTCATAAGCTTGCAGGTAATGGAACATTTACAAGACATATATATTAGAACAGATTATTTGACAAAGAATTCTGGAAATGTTAGACATCTTATAGGGGGACTGAAATTTAATATTTTTCACCTTGACTGTCTGAGTCCCCTTGTATCTTTAATATCGGTCATGTTGGCTCACCTTGGATATTGCGACCAAGGCTTCGGACCATAGCCAAGACCAATGCTTTAGCTAATTTGAATTGATTTGTTAATGATATTAAAATGAATTAAGATGAATTAACACATTGAAACCTTGGTTACATTTTCGAACTGAATTGATATGCTTCATTTAAAAACAGACACTAAATCTTGTAAAAACCTACGCATGCATGTTGAAAACAATGCATTTAGTCCACCTTTTCAGATGTCTAACATTTCCAAAATTTCTTGTCAAGTTATGCTTCCAAATAAATCTCGTGTAAATGAATCATAACGATTGATTTTGAGTCTTTCGGAGAATAGGTACAACACTTCATATTTGCGAAAGAAAGTCAGGAATTCTGTTTCGGGAAGCACATTACTTTAAGCAAAAAAATTCGCTTAAAGCCTGTGTCCTTAGAATATTCATTCGATGTGGTGACAAAAGTCAAGCAAAGTAGAGCATTGCTCAAGTAAAGTGACATTTGGCCACAAGTAGTTGGAAATACATAGATCATGTTACCTTCGTTTCCTATTTGGATTTTGCTTGATATGGATGATTCATATACTCATATACCGATAATCCGATTGCCTCCGACGAACACTTCAAACGGAACTCATATTGTATATATCTGACCCGGCTGTTGTGGCATTTCGTCCTTCATAGGTCACATTGGCTTCCCATACGTAATATTCATAGTATTAGCTCTCATTCATAGCTTCCTGACATGTGTAGCAAGTTCCATTTCGTGATGAAGAGCCAACGCAAGGAAGGTTCTGCAAGGAAAAACATTTTATCAGTTCTACAATCACATAAATTCAAGAAAAGCATAACTTCTGCTCTTACCGGAAAAGTCACGACCTGAAAAATCGGTATGACTGAGGGGAAAAATAAGCATCAGATTCGGAACACTTCCCAACAGATTTGTCACAATACTCACGTTTGCCAACTCGAGTGGCATTTTGCCCTTCCGTTGAAACGATGTCAAAGCTCAAAAAGGCAAGAGTGTAAACTAGGGACGTTATGATATGCTTCATTTTGAAGAGGTTTGAACTGGATAAACGCCTGGGAGAACTGACTCAAGCTTACTTGTAATCCCTCCCAAGTAGATTTAGACGCGAAAAATATGCGCCGCCTGAAACCATTGGTGAAGGCGGAGGAACAGCACCACTTCGCTTGCCTCGATTTGTACCAATGTTTCGGTTCAAGCCAAGTCAAGGCGCAGTTAGACATCTGCTAGCTCTCGGCGGCGCACCTATATCCATCATTGACGACTTAGAATGCCTGGAATGGTTGGCCCGTCATTGGTCTCTAGATCGGAAGCTCCGAACGACACTACCGACCGCTTCTTTCGGAATAGGAAGGAGATTCACGCCTGAATGGATAAAGTATTTAGAGCATGCAGATTTATTTGAGCAATGGCTTTAATTTCTGTTCCGATGGTGCCTACCCAAAACTCCAAAAATTGAGATCGAGCAAGGTATAATTTCTCCTTACTCTCCTTGAATAAGTCCTCTTTTTAGCGGTTGTATGAGAGGGAGTTGCATCTTAATATCACTTTGGATATTCATAGAATTGATTCCTTGATTCCTGTCAG
>NC_081447.1:11603419-11607905 GCF_007210705.1 Tigriopus californicus | reverse complement strand
GAAACAAACCATTAAAATTTATTTTCGTGGGATAGCTCAGCAATGAATCTTCATACCAATCGGAACATAAGAGATGGGTAAAACATTAGAATGAAACCTCCGAGACCACCGCGCCTTATATGAGAGCGGACTGATCCTTTGTTCTATCACAACGAGGCTAGTTTTTTCAGCAACCACATAATAACAAAGGCCAGTGCCATGGAAGTGGCATAAATCCTTGAAGATGGCTGCATTCACTGAAGTCCAAAGGGTTGTAGGCCTTTTAAGAGATTGCCTCACCCTTTCTTGGCTGGTGAACGGAAGCTTCATGAATATTTCTGTATACATGGCAAACGATCAAAAGTAATGCACATGGACTTAAAGCATCGTCAAGAGAACGCCAAGTTAAAATGATGATGCTATAAGAGGAATTTCAAGTCTCGACTGGCTGCAACAGGCTTGGAACAGGTGCAGCAAGCGACCTCATTTCTCAGTACACAATGTTTTACTCCTTCTGAATACTTTACTGCACGCAAAGAACCTTTTTTGCCAACCTCATCGACGGTACCACTAAGAGTTACACCCAACAACGAAAATTTCTTATTATTTTATAGTTTCATTAATGCTGGACGAAAATAAGGTCCTAGTTTTTTTTTTAACATGGGTGCTTTTTATGTTGGAAATTTTAGGCATTTCATCTGCGAGAAAGATACGAAAAAAACAATTAATGACGTTGTAAGTGTGATAGCCAAAATATTCATTAGAGCAAGGTAAATATCATATTGAAATGTACAAAAATGAGTGTCTGACACTTTTGTGTTTCTGGAGGCAATGTTTGATAAAAACTGAAAGTGAAACAGGTTGGAAACATACAAAAAAGGGTTTCTTAACCGTCCAATTGCTTTGATTTTGCAAACGCATGAGAAATGAAGGTATGTCCTCTATATTCATAAGCTTTCAGAGCACTGAGCAGCAACAAGATTATTTCATATATTCGTGATGCCTCACTCTCCACCATAAGTATCAGAGGTGAGTTGTTAAATCCAAAAATACGAAAACTCTTGCACTTTTTGCTTAACTTTTTTGGCAACTTCTCCATTTTATACTTTTTATTTCGATGGTGTGAAAATGGCATTTTACAGTTCAAAACATCGCTATCAAATTCCCCCATCAAGTGATTACAGGGCATCGATTCGTGATACTCTGTTGTTCGTTGCCCTGGAAGTACCCTTGATGCTCGAATTTTGAGAAACTGTGGAATCCTGAAGTAATTGAAAGACTATTGGACACTTCAAGATGTTGGTGATTCCGCCTATTTGATGGCAACAAATCTACTAAAACCTTATATTTGTTCGGGCTTTAGGAGAAAAAGACGCTTTGATCAATTCCTAAGAGCTCTATTGCAAACACAACGAAAGGCGCATGGGAGCAACAATTCCGGGCCCTGTACCGATGAGATTACGAACACGAATTTCTTTCCTCGTCATCCGCCGGCCGTCACAACTTTGCACAAGTTGATCCATTGGCCTTGGATGATTCAGAATTTGCACATTAAAACACAACATTGATTAATGAACACTAACGTGAAGATTAGCATGATTTATCTAAATCCAAGTCGTTGGAGAAAGAGCAACTAGAGTTGCTTCAGGCTCCAAAAGCTGGCTGATTAACGATAACATGGACTATCAAAATCTGGGAGAAACATCCACGCGTGGTACCTAAGTATATGTCCAATTTCAATTGTAACTAAATGACTGAAAAACCTAAACATACTTATATTTTTTGGCCTCTTTACCATAAGCTAGTGTTTGCGTTCTTAATTCGGCAGATGAAAGACAACCGAAACACATCATTCGTATATCCTCATTCAAATTCTTACGACAGATTCTTACGACAGAAATATACTGAAGTATACGTTGAACCACGGACATCTAAAGAAAGAGATGGACTCCGCTCCGTCTCAGATTCCCTTTTTGGGTGACCCACAAGGGAGAAACGACAATGTAGCAACGCCAATTCAGCCTGTATTATGTCTTAAGGCTTGGCTTGATCGGCTGGGTCAACAGTTTGGCATTAAGTGGTGAAATGGGCTGGAATTTTCGACTCCTCCTACTTGCCTTGAAATTGCTCATTCAGGGCTTCTCTTTTCAAATGAGGAGGCTAATGATAAGGTTTAATATAAACACTTCATTGAAGGAAAGTTACCAAATATCAAATGTTTTGAACTGCATTACTGTGGAAATGCTTGAAATTATTGTCAACTTCATTTCATGGTTAAACCATGTCCATGCCCAGTAGCTAAATACCAATAAAAAGTCAAGATGGCTTTGGCTATTTGGCAATCTGTTTGAACCCTGGTTACACTGGAGTCAAGAAGTGACCGGCCATGGCGGCAAAAAATTTCGCCTGAACTCAGGTACTTCACTAATCTACGTTAATTGAGTGTCAAAATAGCATCATTGTTGACCATATTTTGTATAGGGCACCCTAGGCATGATTATCTATGATTAAGTGAAACTGTTCTTGCTGTGCTTTCAACATGAGGGTATTTCCCATTGGCATTTTGGTCAAATGTGAATTTCACCTTCAACTGGCCAATACCAATATGGCGAAATCACCAATATTGTGTCCATAGGGAAATTCTGAAGGCAAAAATCACAATGAAGAGGTAAGAAAGAATGAGCAAGTAGTGACACTTCTGGTACCTAATGTTCTAAACTCTCATGTAAGTCTAATGAAAGTGGAAGAAACATGTGCATATCTCTTGCTTTTGACCAAAGTTTCTGTTTGTCAATGCATAACCAATAGAGTGACGTGATATGAAGCCAAAGCAAAAACCTTTGAAAACATTTGGAATTCTTCAAAAATCAGTTTATTTTGAAAATCAGTTCATTTTGAAATTCATTGTCTCATCCTAGAATAAGAATAAGAATAACTTTTAGTACTCTCTTTAAAACCACTAAAGTGAATGCCTAAAATCAGAAGTATGAAGAATTGGGCCTCAAATTGCCTTGACCATTGAAACGCATTATGAATTGCACAAACCCAAAAAAAGAACATTGTCTTTTTGTAAAAGTCATTAAAGCAGATTTCCCTAGCTGTTTGAAGTCCTAGTTGTTTCAAAAGCTATACAAATTGGTTTTAACATGCCACTCATACTTTGGGAAGTACATGGTGGGAATTAAGTTCTTCAATCCAACTCTCAACTCTTATTTATTCAAATTGCAGCTGTTCAATTTTGGTATCTTTAAGTTGCTCCCAAACCTCTCAACAACAAGCGTGGAAAATTTACGTACTTGTTTTTGTTAAAATATATCAGTGTATGTGAAAGACAATCAAAGTTACTGACTGTTGATGTTTGTTAGGAGAATTGCAACAATGAGCTGAAAGGTCTTTGAAAATCGGTATGATCAAGAATTTTCCAAGGACAAAGTAAACAAATTTTTCAGTAGCATTCCAGATCAACCCTACATTCCAGGTGCAGCTCGGTCTGCCAACTCAAACATGTTGGTTAGACCAAATAACATGCAAGGATTGAAAGGTAATGAATGAATAGACAACTTGTAATCCCTAGTGCTAATGAAGTGAAAGGTTATATTCCTTGTAGGGGTTAGAAAAGCCCGTCAAAAAACAAACAAAAAACCAGAAGGAATCACATTGAAGGAGCTCCTTTAAATTGAAAAAATGTTCTTGAACCTCAAATACTTATAAAAAACGAGTACATAATACCTTCCCCGCCCTAACTATTACATACTTTTTGGATTGTAGGAGTTATGACGCACCTCATGAACTTGCTGTCATAGTTTAACATCAGGCAGTTTCTAATTCACTATTAAATGTTTTCTACTGAGGAAGACTTCATACGGAAAGTGAGAGGCTGATTTTCAATTCGTTTACAATTTTGTATGACAGAGTTGCTTTGGATCATTTAGATTTGATTGTAATATGCAAGTGGAATGGTCAGGTTATTTTTGAAAGTTTAATATCGATTTAAGCTAATGAAACTAGAAGCTTGTTTTTTGGTAGGGATGAAAATAGAGTTTTACAATTTACATATTATATTAGGTATTATGTCTTGCTTTTACAATTGGCAATAAGTGCCCATTGAAACCTATATCTTGGGTTTGTCAAGGGAGGAGAGTTCTACTAACACTACTGGAATTTGCATTCTTAGCTTTAAAGAAGAATTAATGATAGAAAATTAGGAACTAAAAATAGGGCAATTGTCTTAATAATTCGTAACTATTGATATTTTTGTATTTTCCATGAAGAAAGAAGCACACTGAAAATGATGTCAAGGGTGCTCTTTCAAACCAACAGAGAGATCGCCTCTTTCCCCTCTATGGGTCACCTCCTTTTTGCCGTGCGCCATCCAGGTCTTCTAGAAATCCGTGGTTGAACAAACGATGTTATGGACCAATAAATCTTTGCAGTAAACACTACACGAAGCGCACACGAAGACGTTTTATTCATGATGGAAAACAATCAAATCACTCATAATTGAGTT
>NC_081447.1:11588447-11603383 GCF_007210705.1 Tigriopus californicus | reverse complement strand
GTGACTTCAGCTAATTTCTACGCTTGGATGGCTTTTTTGTGGCATGTACAGTATTATAGAGGAGAAACCATTAGTCAACCAATTGAAATCCAATCAACATGTCATGTTTTCAATCCCACGCTTGGTCTAGTTACGTGACATGGCTGTGGCCATCTCCAAATCAATTTGATTGCTGAATAATTCGATGTCATGATCAGTGTTGATCATGCATATCTTATCGGTTGGATGCAGACCACGTTTTGTGCCTAGGCGTTCATAAGCAAATGCAAGGTGTCCACCCACAACTTGGCAAGAGTTGTTCAAAAGCCAGGGAAAGATATTTAATTCACATTTCTTTGGCTGTTGTCCCCAATACTTCAAGATGGAAAACTTTAAACTTTGATTTAAGTTTATCGTAATTTGATATCTAGTCTACCAACGAAATAGCGTGGGTAGATCTGGTTAGCCATTGAATGTAGAGTTGATCAGGAATTTTGGTCAAGAACTTATCCATGTCTGACTTAAAACCGGCCCACGAATCACCCCCTCCGGTTATTATCCCCTTCGAATTTTACATGGACTGGAGCAAATTGAACAATGAAGGAGCACAGAAGGGAAGGAGTATTGGGCAAACAAATCAAATCATTCAATTATGCAAGATTTCCTAGTTAAAATACAACAAACGCATCCTCGCTTGTTGGGGCACGGAACGGATAGATTCATGCCTACTTATAGTATTGAGTTGTTCTTTTAAGTCGCAAACCTCGCACTTTTTTCCAGGAGCATTTTTCCTTATAGAAGTTGAGAAAATATTCTTTCTATGATGCTCATTGCCTCTTCATTTCATTGTCACTGACATGCCGTATTTGGCACCCCAGAGTTAACGTTACTTGAAATCGGATTTTTAAATTAGTTGGATTCATTATTTTTCTCAAAACACATTAAATATTAATCCAGAATCAACACAACCAAATACTTTGCCACTTTTACTTCCAATTCTGGCCGGTATTTTCTTTGGTTAACTAGAGAATGAACCTGTTTTGGGCACCAAAATGATTGGTTACAAGGTTACTCAGGAGTACAAGTCGGTGTTAAAAAATATCTTAGTAGCACAAAACGAAGTTAAAATATCTGAGTATGGGTTTGAATTGATTTGAGAAAAATGACCAAGAACCTGGGGGCTGCTAGTCCTATTTCATGTATCAACGATTCTCACATTGAGGTATACGGACCAAAACGGTTAAGAACCACAGCTTTGGCATATGTATGTAGGATTGCTGCGGTGAAATTAATATATTTATTTTATTCTTTTTATCCATCGCCCAACCCAGCAATTAGAACCCAATTTTTCACTGATTAAAGAAGACCAAGTTGAAGTTTCTGTTTTACTCAAAGGACCTCCCTTTTTTCCACGTAAAAAGTTCAATGAAAAATGTAGCGCAACATCCTGGTTTTGGGGCATTTTATGCACAAACCTCACAACCAGCTTGCACCACCTGACCAAATTGAACATACATACTTATCGGGTGAGTTGTGTTACAAGACTAAAAAAATAACAATTTTGACGGAGTCCTTGTACTAATTGCTTGGCTCAACATTACAATACTGCTTGCTTCAAGAAGCCGGCAAATCTAAATGAAGGACCAATTCAGTCTATTCCCGCTATGGTGTATGTCTAAATTCTCCCTCCACCAAATGTCTTAAATTTCCTTTACTTGACATGGGTAATTTTTAAAGGACCCACCGCTTTTGATCTAATGCAAGTCCTGTATGCAGTAATTTCCACAAGATTTCTCGCACAAGTCCATTTAATCTATAGGGTAGAAATTTCAATTAGACACCTTGCTTGTTCGCTATCCGTCAGTATAGGTCAAAGAATGTAAAGCCTCTCTGCTTGACATGGCTTCGGTTGATATGTTGGTCGCAAGTCACGAAATAGAGTTGTCCATTCGTCGTAGAACTATGGAAATGTGCAAATCGTGTTCGATACGAACCTGAAATTGGATTGTTATATGGCTAGCGTATAAACAGAAAATGTCTGGAAAATGTTGCCCAATTGAATGGCAATAAGATACCATAGAGTAAAGCGAATAAGGGCCCTTATTTGCAACGTCACACAGCCCAAAGAAAACAAGAAGAGGCACGGTAGAATGCTAAATGAACTTTTAGTGCCTTACATTAAACGCAATTTCTTTTCCGGACATTATGTGACCCTGGTCACTAATCATACATAAAATTGTAATATGATTAGCCAAAAACAACTTGACCGCATTATGATTCAATAAAAAAGGAACCGGCTCAATTGACCCTTTATTTGGTAGAGGCTTAGCGGCAAAGCGCCCTCTGAAGTACAGAACGGAAACGATATTTCGTGCAGCGTAAGTCGTCTTTAGGGAGAAGTGAGTGGCGTTTAGTAAATATAACCATGGAACGGATGGCATGTTCCATGACGGAACACATATTGATTTGCTTTTGACTGAAAGACAAAAACTTTAGATAACATCCAAAGAGCTCTTCAGATAGTTATTAGGCTGATTTGTTCATATCAATCGGAATGAATGTGGCACCCGGCAAGACAGTTCGACGCTTCATGCATGATCACTCGGGGAATCATGCAAGACTTACCGACGTTCAAGAGTCCAACCTCCTTCCATTTGCCAAAGAAGAAAGCCTCCAGACAGGTTCGATCATCGGAAACAACAACTCTTAAAGCTTACTAAGCATTTTTGCGGTCGCTCAATTTGAATATCATGAACAAAGCTTGGCCAGGCTTTGACACGTTGACGTGGTGATTGACATCCGAAGTTGTTTACTCAAGCAAAAGCCCAGGGAAGTGTCAATCCGACACTACTCGAGCATATCATAATATTCCTCTTGAGCGATTCCAATTATCAAACCCCTAATCATTCTCAGCGCAGCTGGGCGTTCTTGTGCGCGCAATATTCTTCTGACAAGTAAAGGGAATTGCTACGGTATATCTGACAAAGGGTTTGAAATCGAAGATCCCATTTGCCATGAAATATTGAAACCAATTGGCAGAGCACATCTCTAAACAATCAATCAAGAATGAATATTATTAAACTGCAAAGTGTAAGACATATCCAGAAATCTCCATTGCAATTTTGAGCAATTCTTAAATGCATTAATGGCATTACAACCAGATCAGACATCAGTACAAGTACCATTAAAGAAAGCTTCAACTCATTTGCTTAATTTCTTCACGAGGATTTTTTTCAATCAATTCAATAATCTTACCATGGGTATTGATTGCATGTATCAAGACCTTCGGTTGATATACCATGAGATACTTTAATAAAGGTCTATACCAAATCAAGAAAGGGTACAATCTCTGCTATCACTTTGCAAACATGAAAGGTCAAGGCAAGCTGCCCTCATACTTGACCTTTTTGCACTTTGAGTGATATAGCTTTTCATCGTTTACTCTTGTCATGCATTGTCAACAATTTACTTTTAACAATAAACACATTCTTGGGACAAGCCCTGTTAATTATGTTGAGGGCATAATGCTTAGTGTTTCCTTTTTATTTGCTTTATCCCTATAATGGAGACTGATGGATGCATGAACCAGGCACATTCATTCATTTGATTGAATAAGTTCGCTCATTAAACCACTTCAGCTCAAATGCACAGTTGACATGTAAAACATTTTAAGCATGCGATATTTGCACTTACTATATCGATGAATTACTTCTTAATGCCAAAATAGCAAAAAGAAGAAAACCAAAAATGCGATCAAGTAAAAACCAATCGTTTCTAGTTTTATGTTTCAAGTATCTTCTATTGATATAGATTTCATGTGTGGGCTTTTTAAACTTTTGTTGGTGAATGAAGTCATGATACTAATTTTCTTGGCATCAAAAATGTATGACAGTAAACTGTTTGTCTCGACAATTGCTTGAATCATAACTAAATCATCTGGTGCCCTCATTTAACTTAAAACGCAAGCTTTGAATTGTATGACCTAAACATCTGACATGATTCTTGATATTAATAGATATTCCAATCAATAACTAAGAGCGCTTGGAATATCGATTGGTTAAGCTCAGAAAAATGATACATCGGCGTAATCTTCAATCACCTTCAATGTCTTCAGATTACAACTCAATCTCGTTTCAATCTAATTTTACACGCCAATGAAGGCATTACAAAATGGAAAGTTTCTTTCCAAGCAACATAATCGCTGGGCATGACAAACCTCAGCGCCATAAGCGCCTCCCTCTCATCCAATGATCTGTCATTCGTGTCAAGCCGACTGAAATCCAGATTTCTGATTGGTCCGAAGATGGCCGAGCCAATCGCGGTTGCCTTTACTCCACTTTATTCCGCTGGCCCTTTCCGCTTCATCCATTCTACGGGCCCTTCCACTTATCATTGAGACGGGAATGATCAGTTTCGACTTGCCACTCGAACCGACCAAACGAAGAGAGACATACACCATGGGTAAAGTATTCAAGCTGTTGGGTGGCCGATACTTGGCGACTTCCTTCAGATACCCAACCAAAACGAAATCGGTTCTGAAAATGAATCTTTTGGCTTCAGTTACTTGGGTCCGGTTTTGGATTATGGGCGTCATGTTAGTGCCGCATGGAGCGATATCGCAAAACACCAACGAAACCAGCTCTCGTCAAAAACGTAAGTGTGCTTTATTTGCAAGTTGCCAAAGGATTTCAGCCCTATTTATCTTGTTATTGAATTAATACCATTAGGGAACAAAGAACCATTGCAAAGCACTTTCTTCAACTCGAATTTCAACAGGGCGTTTCAAACCACACACAAGAGTAACTATTGTGTGTGTGTACTGTATATGTGTGATTTGATTAGGATCTCAAATAGCGTCAAGGTATCCATAGTGTGGACTTTTCTTCGCAATATCCCCTTTGGTTTCGATGATGGCCTTTCATTTCTTGAAATCAAAAAGCTTGAGTCACGAACTTCATGTTTTCCAAGTGGTTCTTTTAAGATATCAAGTCGAATGATTGCCCATCAATCGCTGTTTATATTCATTTGACGAGACTGTTTCGTAAAAAGTGAAAGAACACCCAATAAGTGTTCCGTTTCTTTTGCAAACATTTTATTTTACAATTGAGCAATAGCCCAAGAAATTAGAACAATTCAATTTTTTGAAAGCTTTATTTCAGGACTATTCAGTATTTTCAATATTGTCACGTTCAAGGTAAGTAGCCGAAAAATATTGTGAACGTTGAATTTCACCTAACAATAGCTTCATTTCTTTGTTGTAGAACGACGTTTGCGTCTCAACCGGAGCTGGAAATCTTCATGGAACTTGTTATGATTCGACGTCTTGCAGTTCCAAAGGTGGAACAGCTTCAGGAAATTGCGCGGCGGGTGAAAAACGAAACAAAAAAGAAATGAAAACCAATTTTGGCAAGTTCTAATCGATCGATTTATTTCGGAATTTATCTTTAGGCTTTGGCGTGTGTTGCCTTTTCATTGTGAAGGGATCTTGTGGCAGTACCCAAACCATCTCCCAGGTAAAGCAATAGAACACAAATCGTTAGAAATATGTTTCAGGAACGTTCTTCCTCTCTTTTAGAACTGCACTTACATCCGGGTAAGACATTCGAAAAGCTTTGTGGTGCTCATTATTCCTTGCCCATAACAAGACATCATTTAATTTTCAATTGTTAGAATTCTGGATATCCAGTGGCCGATGCCACCCCGAGCGAGACCTGCACTTACGAGTTCAATCGAATTTGCGACAGTAAGAAAATGGATTCAACTTTTGGCTTATGTTCATTTATGATCATTTGAAGGAGTTCGTTTTCATTTCGAGAAATTAGAATTTAGACTTTAACATAAAACAGTGTGCTTGCTCTCGGCCTCTTCTTTTGTATTGCAAATGTGTCAATTCACATTCAAAATATCTCGATCCGTTGAATAAGATAGAATGAAACATGTTCCTCCCATATGGTCTGTGTGGTCTTAACATCACTGAGATTCATGATTTTCTTTGTCTTTCAGACATTTGCCAAATTCGGTGAGATAAAATGAATAATTATGCCTTTTACCTGTGCCTTCATGGTACTTAAACCATTTTTCATTAAAAACAGGAATAATAATATTTCTCATGATTCTTCAGGTTGGATTTCAAAACCTTGAAAACGGAAGATGCAACTACAGGTCACTACACTGACAAAGTTAACCATTTCTGACAAATTGAATGAAATGATAATACTTCTTTGGTTTTTTTTCAGGAATCTGCGGCACAGCAGCTGATACCATCCTCGTTAGAAGCCCGTTTTCGGAATCGTCTAATGGATTTCCCCCGGCGGTTTGTGGCACTTTGACCGGACAACACAGTGAGTTCATAACCAATAAGGGATCGGCGCCGTTACATCGCAAAATGCAAGATGAATGTGAACAAAGACTGCCATTGCTTGAAAGTGCAGACATACAAAGTCAATCAAGAAATCCCCGTCACAGTAAAGAGGCGAAGGAGGCGGGAAATTCAAACTGAAAGGAAATCGCCATTTTCTAGGTTAAAGTTTTGGATGTTGAGGTCAACAATTTTGTTCAATGACATTTTAGTGGCGGATTAATAATCAATCGTATTTAGAATCCTATCTGCGTCGTGCTTAGAGCAAGAGGGAAAATTCGTTAAGACCAGTGCATAAATTTCCAGCCAATGTCCTCAGAAGTTTTGTGTTCTGTAAACTTGATGACGGCCAGAATATTAAAAACTCCAAAGTATCCCTACGACGGATTTCACAGGAGCTTGTCCCTTCGTCAATTTAATAATCGTTTATCTAGCAAAAAAAAAATATTTCACCTAACATAACTCGTCAAAAGAATAGGGCTTAAGCAAATTAGTCACACTTAGAAAATGATTTTTTTTAAAGGTGCCGAGCCCCTATATTCTTTCATATCGAGCAAGTCAAGACTCTGCATCCTACAAGTAGATGTAAAATTAGAATATGGCAAGAATTCATCCAAACAAGACCTCTACCTACTAGTGGTAGCAAACAAGGAAAAACAAGTGTCAAATGGATTCAAGCAAATGAAAACAAGCAAGTAATTTCAAATAAGTAAATAATAAGCAAACAAGTCAGAAAGGGCACTTGGAGAAAGAGTTAAAACTGTTGAGGGTTTTTACTGTCACACTGGGCAAACATATCATTTTTGGGCTAGAACACAAGATCTTACATTACATTGTAGCTCAAAAACTAATTCAGATCGATTTTGTGTTCAGTTTCACTCCATAGGTACTCCAGTAAAATTAAGTTTGTTGCGGGATTATGTTCTCTTTAATGGAAATACCCTTTTTAAAGAATGTGATGAAATTCCAGGTTGTCTGAAATTCATTGCCTCAAAAAGTGCAAGATGCATGAATCACAAGATAAGACAAAACCAGATTTTAAAATGTCACAAAGGAACAAAAAGGAGCAGAGCAACGAACTAATAATTAAGAGGTTGCGTGATAGCATTTTTTTCTTCCGCATATGTCTTTCCTGTTTCCTGTTCTAAATGCTGAGCTGAGGTTTTTTAGAAGGTGGCCACAATTATTGGGCTTGTCAAGTGAAGGCGTTCATGAATTGACGTTGTTCCATGTAGTAAAATAGAAAAAAACATGCCCAGCCAAACCGCACTGAGCAAACATTGCATTTTGACATTTGTTTCATTTTGTCTAGGCAAGTAGCATCGTGGCCAATTTGATAGTGCGTTCACCGAATTACACCAAACATGTTCATTTTGCTGTGTTGTGTGACTATCTCACTCAAAACCATTCGATTATTGAAAATTCAATGAGTGGTTGGTGCGAGTTGACTGTGATGCTTGTCTTTGTTCTCCCTTCCCAAAATGCTCAAAGTCATTTTTGCTTGAATTTCCGTTTCTTGACATGCCCTCTTTTAATTGAACCATGTCATGAAAAGATTAGCCGCTACTGGATATTCCATGCGTTACATTTTCAAATTGCTCCTTCAAGCAGGTGTGCAATATTCTCTCAACAAGTCATATAAAATGAAGGATTTTATGGTGTAAAACAGAGTTACTAATACTTTACGGTTGTAAGTAAGCTTGCCATATAAACATGTCTAGCACTCTTTTTGATGGGTCAAATATTGAAAACAGCTATTTTGTCCTGGTGCACTCAAAACTGAAGTATTGAATGCAAGTAATTATTTCACAATGACTTAGGAACAACAAAATAATGAAATAACAATTGAACTAGTTGACTGTTAAAGTTACGTTGGGTTAGCAACATTAAATCTATTTGAAAATGGATCAAATATTTGCAAACAAGCAAATATCCTAAAATTTCAGTCAAATAAGCAAGCAAACAAGGAAACGGTCAATTTAAGCACATCCGTAACTCTTCCCAGAAGACGAATCTCTGGTTTAACTCTTTTCAGGTTAAGTGTGGATGCACTTTCTGACCCAAAAACAGGGATGAAACTTGGCAGTAATGGTTTGAAATTAATTTTGAATATCATCACATCATCACATCATCACTTGCAATACAATGATTTTTTAAAGAATGTTACTACCTTATCTTTCAGTGTATTTCGAAACAGGCGTAACTGGAGGAGCTGGTACATTAACCATTATCAAAGGAACTAGCACAGGGAGCCGAACTTATGACATCAAAGTCACATACCTAACTTGTGACAACACAGCCAAGTAAGATATTACCTCTTCATTTCGTGAAGTAGCGTGTTGGTTTCAGATTCTTAAAGTAGAGAATTGCTTTATCTTTGATTGAATTATGCACTTTTTCCCTTCCCATACTTCGGTTTCATGGTTTTTATTTTCTGCATGCTGTTATGACGGCTGAAAAGACAAAACATATCGGCTCTCTTTTGTGCCTACCGAAACCAAATACTGATTAAAACAAAATTTGAAGCTTCTCTTGCATTTTATCACATGAAAACATTTCTTGAGCGACCATTTCCATTGCCTGGGAATGCTTGAATAAAATGAAAGGCCGACATTCTTTTCATTTTTGTTGTTCCCATTTTCAATAGAAACCTAAAGAGAATACTTCTGTCATTGTGTTTCAAACAACAATCCCATACTTGGAGACATTAGCAAAAAACACAACCCAACAAAACAGCTTCAATTCAGAGCTCCTTCTGTGTATATCCCTGGGCTCTTTCCGAAAACCCCTTATTTATCTTGAGTATAATTGCTTTGCAGAGCTCCTGCAGGATGCACCCAATATTTCACGGGGCCAAGTGGATCTTTTCAATCTTATAACCACGCCAATGGTCAGCTCCTAACCAGCCAGAATTATCAGAACTGTTTCAGACAAGAAGCCGGTAAGAAAACTACAAAATAAAATCGTTTCAAGCTGGGTAGGAAAAGTGTCTTTCACTTAAGACTGTTTCTTCTTCATTTTTGTTGATGTCCTTTCACTCTCTTGAGCCTTCCTTTGAGTGCAAGGTGGTTGCATCTAGAATCACAATATATAGTAGAGTTCTACTGTGCAGTAGCTCTGTAGTTGCACCCTGTGGTATTAATTGCCTCATGTAGACTCCCTTTTTATTGATTATGGTGTGTGTCTCGTCATTGTTACCCTTCGCTACTGGCAGTCAAGTGGCTGACAAAATAACGCTTCGAAAGATATTACCACCATATTTTAAAATCCTTAGCTGCTATCTACCTCGCATGGCTTCAGCCTTTATGTATAGACAAGAACGACTGAACTAGTTAGGCGAAGATGACGCGAATGACGGCTACGATATTAAGGAAGGGTTGGAATCTTAACTTCTAAAAGTTGATTTTCATTCGGTGAGGCATAACCTAAAAGCATTGAAGGCGTTCTACTGGACGATTCCATTTCCCCATTTCGTTAAGACAAATGTCCTTTCTCTTACTTGGGCCCAGAAAGGCAGGCACGAGACTCATCCATTTAAAACAATCTGCGCTTGGTTCTAAAAGCATTTTAGAGCTACCAACGAATTTTGGGAGCGAATTGTTCCTAATCACAATATGCGATGGGACTTTGGCTATCCGACAGACTTTCAAAGGCAACGATTTTGGTACGTTCGAAAAGCAATTCATGGCGAGGAATTTCGACTTTTAATTTTTGAAACTATCCCAAAAAGTTCAGGTTTCTGTTTTATCTATTCTTTAATAGTTTATTACCTTTCTCATGGTATGGTTCTATTTCCAATCAATGAGGTGCCAAGCCAGGCTTTACTCTCTATTGAGTAAATCTCGAGTAAACCCAGCCATAGCTTAATCAAGCATAGAAGAAGTAACATAGAAGAGTAGAAATCGAGTTTGTTGTGGCTTTTTACTGCAGCTGAATCGGTAACCAGTGGACAATGCAACTCTAGGAGATGGAAAGCAGCGCCTCTACAAAGAGAAACTATACCCTAGCATCCGGTCAGCTGACATTCATTCCTTCTAAAAACTAGTCCGCCTGGCTAGCTCTCATCGCACCCTCTGGAAGTTGCTTCCTCCATGCTTGAAGAGGTCACATCAAATGTTTCTTGGATCAAATTGGATACAAACTCATAATCTTGCGATAACACACGCCTCACCCGCAAAACCGTGCATATATTTGATGAATTTAATGACCCTCTCGATTTGCGTCCGCAGGATATTGTCGTTTGGAAATCAAAGAGTCCGCAACCACCATGCCAGATCCATTCTTATTATCAGCTCCACCTACAATGGCAGAGGTTTGGCAAATATGATTGGCCTTGATTGGTCGTGCAAGTAACAGTCAAATTTTTGTGATAGGTTACGTGCCAGGCTGTGAGCTTCCTCTCCTTTCCAACACCAACTCTCTCATCGTTCTGTGGCGGGATTTTGGATAGCACGGATACATCCACGGTCGCCAACCCGCAAACTTGTAAGCATTAAGCCACCATCTATCTACGTTTAATTCTTGTTCACTTTTAAGTGCGTACGCATTTCAACAAAAGCGTATTTTTCTGTATCCATTAAGCGTCTTCCTCTTTCTTCTATCTTTTAAGTGACACGAAATTTACTAGTCATTACATTTCCAGTAACGGTAGGAATTTGATGTTACATTGAGATTGGTTCATATATGAAATGCTTCCGATATGGTATGGAAGTGCATTTAACTAATCAACTCCTCTCACTAAAAAAGCTCTTTTGAGGTTCAGAATGAATCTTTTTTTTCTTTGAAGACAGCATTATCCAAGCCTCTTTTGCGACAATTTCTCACTCATAGAGTGGATTTATTGACTTGTCAAACTCTGTCTGGCTTAACAATTTCGTAATATATTGATCCACGCCTTACGTAACCTCTTTTTTTTCTTCATTGGTGGGGATCGTATGTTCGACGATTCACCTACATTAATAGAGGGAAAATTGCCCAAAGAAAACCTTAAAGGTGGTACAAAACATGTATTGAAATTTTAATTGCATTGACCAACAGAGTAATTATAGTCAATAACATTTCAAGAAATGCAATTGAGATATTTCAATTACGAACTAAAATTACATTTCCATTAGCCAAACAAGAACTTTTACATCTTAAGAGACAACTTGATTTATGCTTTATGGAAACATATCTTCTTTTAATCTTGCTTACCGATTTATTCCTTTAGTTGAAAATGTTTTTAAAAAATGTAATTGAAAACAGCTTGTTTATTGTTAGAACCACTCAAGCATAAAAATGATCAGAATAATTGATAAAGTACAGCTTTTGACTTGTCAAACTCTAGCTTGCTCAAGAATTTTGTGATGGCTTAAACAACGTATATGCCTGAGGTGTAATGCCAATTTTTGTTGTAACTTCAAGGTTACATTGTAGGAAAATTTAATAAGAGTCCCCAACATGAGAAGTTAGGAGAGGTTCTGATTGGTTGAAGATCTCTAGGAATGTCTAATTATATAGGATGGAGGACGCCTGTATCAGGGTGTCTGACAAGCCACTACAAATCAAAAGCACATTGCTTTACCTTGTGAAGATAAGTAGCAAGTAGCTTGGTAGCCTAATTGCACCATCTCACTTACAAAGTTCCATTCCATTTTATTTTAGACACCAACTAGACCATGTCAGGGGATTTATATTGGAGTTCTTTATCTCTTGTGATCAATCTGGAGGCTCTTGCGTCATCTGCAAAATTTCCTTTTTTTACATTTTTGGGGGGTTTGTTTTTTCATGGGCTTTTCTATCGGCTACAGGGAATTCAATCCCCAGTACTATGAAAAAAGGTTATGATTCGTCTATTTATTACCTTTCAGTCTTTACATGATATTTGGTCTACCAACGAGTTGGAGCTGGCAGACCGAGCATGTCCTTGAATGTAGGGTTGATCTAGAATGCGATCTAAAAACTTGTCCAAGTCTGACTTGAAAGATGCAACCGGATCAACAAGGCCTAAGTATTCCCCACGAATATTAGACGGAAGCAAATTAAGCAATAAAGGAGCCCGAGAAAGAAGAGAAGTGGACTTCAATTTTCGAACTAGCTTGGATTATTGAGGGCTTGAAGGTGTTCTCAAAATGCACATTAAGCCTCTACGGTCACTAGAATTGACCCTAAAACCTGGGTTGGGACAAACTCATGGATGCTTTTGAAGACGTACAGGATCAGATACCTTTCGAACCTTCTCTGAACATTGTACAGTCCCCAACTTGTTTAGTCTCTCCCAATTGGGCATTTCAAGTGAAGAAAATCCAAGGAAAAATCTGGTCCGGCACCCTGATTTTGGGCATTTAGGGGAGGGAGCTCTAAGACACACATCACAGTCGACTTGCACCATCCGTCCATTGAATTCTCAATAATCGAATGATTTTGAATTAGCTGGATCACAAAACCCAACAAAATGAGCATGTTTGGCGTTCATTGGTGAACGCACTATCAAATTGGCTTGATACCACAATGCTTTTTGCCTAGATAAGCATGTGAAATGCAATAAATGTCAAATTTCAATCCATGCACATAGCGGTTTGGCATGGACCGTGAGTGGCTCTCAACAATAAACAAAAACAATAAACAAAAACAATAAACAGCCATGTCAAATACCATCTTCATGATAAACAGCCTGGGATTCTAAGTGACGCTGGCCTTCACACTGTTAATAATTTTTGAAGTCCGGACTAACGCCAATCTGCCACCATTTGCCCGTTCTTCATATTGTCCAGTCGCCTCAAACAAATTTTGAGACCCATGGACGAACTTGATGGTAAGCTCATAGATTTTGGCAATGTCCACGACCTTGAACCTCTCTTGAAGGTGAACAACTACTCTTTGACATAGCTCTTTCATTTTTGGAAGAACAACTTAACTATCAATAAATGTAAGAGCTATAAAAGTCATGTGAAAGCTAAGAGATTAAAGCACTTCTCAAAACAAAATAATTTGATGATATGATTGAATTTGTCATCCAAATATTTGAAAACTATGACGCGGTTTCAGGCGCACCCGGTGTATGTTCAATCAATTCGGTAACCGTGCTAAAATGCGCTTGGAACCTATGCTGACAAGGAGGAAGGGCATCATGGACTTCAAGAAGTTCAACAAGTTTAGACTTCATGATCATCTCAAACACCTTCGCAATATTCGAATTGAGAGAAATCGGCCTATAGTTGCTGGGGAGCGACTTGTCTCCCCCTTTAAACATTGGAAAAACATGAGCTAACTTTAGTGAAAATGGAAACTTGCCCTGATCCAAGATGCAACACATCAAGTACGAAAACAGGAGGAAGAACCAGTGAGCATCTCATCAGAGACTGAGATGTCACACCATCAGGACCAGGAGAACTTGAATGCCTCATGCCTGAGTCCCTTATGGCTGTTTAAGCAGCTTGATCTGTAACTATGAGATCATCAAATTACCCAATTTAACTAACATTGCCAATCTCTACAGACTCATCTTCAGAACAAAGAGCAGTTGCTTCTGAACTCAGTGGGGTTGAAAACACACTAGAAAACTGATTTCCAAGCATGTTGGCCATAACCTCTACATTGCTAATGGCTTCTCCATCAACCTCAAAAGGACCAACAGGGTGTTTCATATTTCTCTTAGAGTTTGCATAAAAGAAAAAAGCCTATGGATTCGACCTAACTTTCTGAACCACTTTGCTCTCAGTTTATACCTGGTCATTTTAGATAGAGTCCTTAATCTTACTTTTTGGGGGAAATTTGGAGAAGGAGGATGAAATGCATTTAGCCAGGAAGCCAATTCATTGTTGAAGAAGAAATATAGAACACTTTAAAGCACACTTAACGAAAAATGGTATTGGAAACTTGTTCTAATTTCATTTCAGCTATTCCAGGAACAGCCTTTCAAGTTGGCTTACGTACACTGGGAACTACCTTGGCTGACTTAGCAGGATTTAATCTGGATTATACCCAGATCCCCTGTGCCTAAGTTGGTTTGAATCAAAAGTACCTTTTTGATTTGACGCCGTTGACAATGAATGACTAAGATATATTTTGAATTGAACTTATTACCTCTCTGAAATACATATGGTTCACTAACTGAAGCTTCAACTAGGTTTATTAGGCTAAGAAACTTTAGATAAACAGAGGTCAATTTCGGATAATTGATGTTGGTCATTTGTCCATATATCCATTGCTCAATAGACATCCAAGGCTTTACGTAATCATCAAATTAATTCAAGCATTACGCCGTGAGCATGTCCGGTTGAAATTGGGAATACCTAGATCATCAAACGCTTGGTGGGGCGTATTGAACATTCAAGTTTAGTGACTTAGTCCAAGTTGATCTTCTAGCCGGATCTTGAGTATGTTTACCTTTATGACTCCAGCTAACTCATCTGGTTTGCAAATGGTTGCGCAGGTCCAAAGATGTTTTACAGTTCATGTGATCAATCTGCTTGCGCCTGAAAAATACAACCACTGCTGCTATCTTGATCACAGTTTGCTTGTTTTTGAGTTGAAAATTTGCGTCGCAAGCAGATTGATCACATCAGTAAGTCATAATAAAAAGTATCCTGGCCCCAATCTTACCACCTTTTCCACGTCA
>NC_081447.1:11587787-11588396 GCF_007210705.1 Tigriopus californicus | reverse complement strand
TTTTAATTTAATTCCCTTGTTGGTTGGTCCCATGATCACGCTGAAAACGCTTATTTTTTCACTTACTGCAAATAGATTCGGTATTGTCGATCGCTCCGATTCCTTCGCTGTCGCTGTAGCCAAAAAATCGTCCGCAAATTCGGTCGTGTACAATAGCAGCAAGCGTGCCCACTTCAAAACTTCCGTCATCTCGTTCGCTTCCGGGAATCTGCAAAAAAGCGTCGACACATTACGTACATCTCTACCAGATTTAGACGCATGGTTTTCTCAAAGCTCGTGTCTTGAATTAAATATCCTACATAGCTACTCCAGATCGATTTCCATCGAACATTCCTAGAGCCGACACCCAAGGTACGGATTGGTAATTTCAAAATACTATATAAGTACAAATTTGGACATTGTACCTGTAAGTAGTCTGAAGAGCATGTTGAGTCTTGTAATCCATCCACAGTTCCGGNGGTCAAGAGTACTTCATGTTTCCGTTCACAACGAGAATCAATAAAAGCTGATATCTTTGTGCCTTATCCGCTTCACCGCTTATTTGATTGACCCCTTCAATGAATGAATTAAGTTCTGCGTCGACTGAAATTCTCAACTTAGATTGGTCGA
>NC_081447.1:11582529-11586106 GCF_007210705.1 Tigriopus californicus | reverse complement strand
GATGGTTGATTGAATTGATAGCAGTATCCATAGACCACTTGCAGTATACAAGGCCTAGCCACAACAATTACAGGTTTTTTTCATAGATGTCAAAATGGTTATTGAGTACGATATAACTTTTTTAAATGCAATTGCCGTCATTTTGACTTTGAGAAGTTTAGGTCAAATGGCATCCCTGACTCAAATCGCTTGCGGTGGCAAAATTCAAACTCGACGGTTGTATCTCACATTCGTTGCAAAATACCCATCCCAACGTGTCCAAACTACACACAGGTAGGCTTAATAATTAACGGAAGTGATCGAAAACACTAGAAAAAGATGATTTAGAATGATACAAAGAATTATATTTTCTGCCATTTTTGGCCATATTGGCCATTTTCTGCCATGTTTTGCCACTTATTTTGGACCAATTTCTGCCAGGTGGTAAAAAATGGCTTTTGATAATTTATCATCCCTGCCTAGTTCAGAACATCAACGCAAAGAAAATGAAACCGTCTTTCATTTCAGCTCAACGTGCAAATCAATTTCAAATCCGTCCTCTACCAACCAGCATTTAATTTACACATAAGGATGTTTTAGGCATTGGCATTACTTTAAAACTGAAATCAATAACGAGAGAAATGAATCTGGCAACTGCTTGTAATTAAACGGATGAAAATGCAACTTGATTGTTCCTTTTCATTTTAAATATGGTACACCACTCATCATGCATGGTTAATCGGTAACTTTGAATTCAAAACCGGAATAACAACATTGTCAATGATTATGTTGAAAATTATCAAATGCCCAATTTTGTAAGAGCTACAGATATTTCCACCCTATTTATAATTGGAAAGTTAAACATTTGATCAAGAAGGAGAAAGCCTACCTGTTGATGTCACTGCTGCGGACGAAGTAGGGAAATTGAAGCTGTAATACAACGAGAAATGGTGTGTAATTTAAGTCAAAATTATTAGAAAATAAGGCCTCGTATTATCTTTCAGGGCGAGAAAATGGCCAATTAAACGCACCCTTTATTCCACAATGAACAGACCGAGTAACTTATTTCATTTAGCATCTGTGACATATCTAACAAATAATTCCAGCTCAAAGCCAGTCCATTTCTCAACAATCAATGCAAAATTACCCAATGTGTGAGTAGCTCGTAAATGTAGGCTGCGTGGGAGCCGCCGTATTCTTGGTTGAGGTGATGAAGAGGGCGCATTGGGCGTGAGTGAAGCATGGGTCAACAGGAATTCGAGATATTCCTGTTTTGGTTTGTTTTTTCACGGGCTTTTCTAACCGCTACAAGGAATCTAATCCCCAGTACTAAGAAAATGAGAGGTTACAATTCGTCTATTCATTATCTTTCAATCTTTATATGATATTTGGTCTACCAACGAATTTCAGTTGGCAGACCCAGCTAGTCCTTGAATGTAGGGTTGATCTGGAATTCTAGTCAAGGGCTTGTCCCAGTCTGCCTGAAATAGTGCTGCTGGATCAATATCTAACCCTACGAATGTTTGATGGGAGCACATTGAACAATAAAAGAGCCCGAGAAAGAAGAGAGTGGACATTTTTGTTCTAGCTGGCCTGGATTCTCGAGGGCTTGAAGGTGCTCCCAAAACGCAAGTTAAGCCTGTACAGTCACTAGAATTGCCCTAAATCCTGGGTTGGGACAAATCTCATGGATTCTTTTGAAGACGTACAGTATCAGATACCTTTCGTACCTTCTCTGAACACTGTACAGTCCCAACCTTTCTAACCTCTCCCAATATGAGAGCTCTCTCAATCTTGTGATGTTCCTAGTGAAACATCTTTGGACTTGTTAGACCTTTTGAAAACCTGCTGAACTCATTGGAGCCCAAATGGGTGAAGAATATTCAAGATGTGGCTGGACAATCAACTTGTACAGAGTTAGCATCGTGATGCTATCTCTGGACTTAAACGTGCGATATATCAAACCACAAGCACACATTTGAAAAGCTTTACCCACCTTCAACTGGATATGCTCATCGAACTTTCCATTAGTTTGGAGGACTACACCTAAATCTTTCATAGATGAGACCTGCTCAATATCTTTACCTCCATTATCTACGAGTAAAGCATTTAAAGGAGTTGACCCGAAAGTCATTGAGCGGAATTTCATTCCGTTCAGGGCCATATAACTCTCAGTAACCCAAGAATAGATTATTTCTAGGATCTTTGCAAGACTAGTGGAATCTTGACCATTCCTACCAGAACCAATTTTGTATCGTCAGAATAAGAAGAGAGACTGGCAGTAATACTAAGCTTTTGAAGCGGGGCAACTAATATCATAAAAAGGAGGGGCCTTAAGATGGAGCCCTGGGAACACCTGACTTGACATCATGTACGTCACAAAGAGATCCCTCAACCTTAACAATTTGCTTCCTATCCTGAATGAAGCTTCTTATCCAATTGAGAACCTTGCTTTGGATCCCAACGTCATGAAGTCTATTCAACAAATGGCCATGATCTACTTTATCAAAGGCCTTGGCAAAATCAAGATAGACAACATCAACCGACTCACGCCTTTCCAGTCCCTCAATGACTTGGTCTAAATGCTCAATTAGTTGGGTAGCCGTGCTAAAATGTGCTCAGAACCCGTGCTGGCTAGGAGGAAGGACTTCATTGACTTCAAGAATTTCAACAAGTTTGGACTTCATGATCTTTTCAAACACCTTCGCAATATTCGAAGTGAGAGAAATCGGCCTGTAGTTACTGGGGAGCGACTCATTTCCCCCTTTAAAAATTGGAACAACGTGACCTAACTTTAGTGACGATGGAAACTTGCCCTGATCCAAGATGCAACGCATCAAGTATGAGAAAACAGGAGCAAGAACCTGTGAGCATCTCATCAGAAACTGAGATGTCACCCCATCAGGACCAGCAGGACTTGAAAGCCTCAAGCCCTTGATGGCCTCTAAAGCATCTTGATCTGTGACTACAAGACCATCCAAACGCTCAACTTGACTGACCTTGTCAATCTCAACAGACTCATCTTCAGAGCAATGAGCTGTATTTTCTGAACTCAGTGAGTTGAAAACACACTGGAGAACTGATCTCCAAGCATATTGGCCGTAGTCTCTACATTGTTAATGGCTTCCCCATCAACCTCAAAAGCCCCAACAGAGTGTTTCATTTTTCTCTTAGAGTTTGCATAGGAGAAAAATGCCTTCGGATTCGACCTGACCTGAACCACCTTACTCTCAGTTTGTAACGGGTCATAGTCGATGGAGGCCTTAATTTTACCCTGAATTACGTCCAACTTTTTTTGGAGACTACCTGCAATTACTGGATTCGAAGTGCTCTTCAGCCTTTTTGCTAATTTGCGACTGTTTTTGAACAAAGTCTTCCTATATTTTGGAATTTTTGTCCGTGTACCACCTTTCGGAACACATTCAGAGATTGCTAAACTGGAGCAAAATTCCTTAAAACTGAAACTAGTTTTTCAATGGCTGCATCAATAAACGATTCCTGTTTCAGAATTGAAATCAGGTCAAGTTCTTCTAATCTTTCTATAATCAACGGCCAATGTTCATCTTTGAACTTGAACTTAGCCAAACCGACCTTTTTG
>NC_081447.1:11581839-11582169 GCF_007210705.1 Tigriopus californicus | reverse complement strand
TGGGAATATACCCATAACTGGGAATATACCCATAACTGGGAATATACCCATAACTGGGAATATACCCATAACTGGGAATATACCCATAACTGGGAATATACCCATAACTGGGAATATACCCATAACTGGGAATATACCCATAACTGGGAATATACCCATCGAATCAGACCCATTAGAATCAGGGGATGCCCCAGAAAGCTAGAGAGGACGTCGAGTGCGATGAGAAGTGGGTCAAGGAGCAAAAATTAGATACGCTCTAGGACTCGACCATCTAACCATCCAGTTTCGGCGAAGAATACGACCAAAAAATGCAAAGGCGGGCTGTATCCA
>NC_081447.1:11540198-11581799 GCF_007210705.1 Tigriopus californicus | reverse complement strand
GCTGTATCCATCCGCGCTGGATCGCCGTCGAAGGCCATGCAGCTAAAGCCACTCGTGAAATCGGATTCGCACGATCCCACCTTCTGGAGCTGATACTTCATCAACTTGACGGCTGCTTCTGCCATTCAACCCGTGCCTACAAGGATTATATGGCGATGAGGTGTCGTGGCAAATGTAATGCTTCTCACTAAATGCCTCGAACTGAGAGAGAAATTGTGGCCCATTATTGCTCCTTAGCCACTTCGGAAATCCAAACTCGTAGAAGTATGAAACCAGTGTGGGGCAAATAGTCCTAGATTTTAGAGAATGGAGGCGAGCCACGAACGGATAACCGCTGAAACGGGCAACCATCACCAAAAAAAATGGTGCCCGTGAATTTCTAATAGGTCTGTTGAGACCTGTTCCATTGAATCAGATGCTGAAACCTGTTGAATTGGTTCCGTAGAGTTGGATGGCAACAATTTTACACAAGCCGAGCGACCAGCGATTACAATTTGAATCTCGTTCGTCATTCTCGGTCATGAATAAAGTTGATGGGCCAAAGTACATGTTTCGGTCACAAAAGAACGCGAAGCGTGGAGGCGTGCAATCAACGTTGAACTGGTGGGCGTGGGACGATGAGCCGAGAGCCGTATAAGATGATGTCTCCCTCTAGACATAGACCACTTAATAGAGAAGAAAAGGGACTAAGATCGGATATCAAAAACCTCAAACGGACGGATTCACCCAACTTCCGATACTCCTCGTCAATATTGTTACTAATGATCCGACCAGAATTCCCACATTCGTGGCACAAGATCTCGATGGCAGGACATTGATGACAAGGGTGCCCAGATCAACCGCACCCCTTACAGTCCAGAGACACCGAGTCGATCTGAAACTTGCTCTCGAATCGCCTTGGCAGCTTCGAAAGCAATTTCATGTTTGAATGTAATCCACGGTAAGTTTATCAACCTCAGACTCATCCCCAATGGTGCGTAATTGGTGATAAAAATCAATAAGCTTCTATCTTGGCTTTTTCTTACATTGTTTCCAGGCAAGGCGACGTCCGAACAGTGGAAATATTTCCAAAAATCACTCTTCAACCAATCCATTGCAATCATCTCTGGTGTGGTGTGGCTTAATCCGTCCATTTACCGGCAAAGACAATGCACTTTTTGTGGCCAAAAAGTAGGCACGTTGCTCGCCTATTTCAAATAGTTCCATGTAAGATGTACCAAAATATGATTTGAATTTGTTAACCCACATCCCTCATCTCTGGAGGAATGGATTCCAAAGTCAAATACGGAGGCTTCGAATCGGTGGCTATGCGAAATTGGGTGTTGCGCTCAAGCGTTGGACCACGGACCCTCTGAATTGTATCTGACTCAGCCCGTCTTGCGGTCGAGGCAGTGATCCTTGCAGAAACGCCGATTTGGCTCATTAGCTCCTCCATCGCAGATCCTGTTCCAAGGCAACTTTGCTGCTTGTGAGCACAAGCTTCACGTATAGCTCCGCAATATTACCCAACCGTGCTTGAAGGTCCTTGATAATCGATCCTCCAAAAGCCTTCAACCCCTCGTAAAATAGCCCTTGTGATTACGAGTACGTGAGCACTATTGGCTGCCATGGCTGTGAAATGGGTCTATTCCAACTCCTCGACGGACAAAGGTTGTCTTTCGCCCCACGACCTTGTCTCAATGTGGACGTCACCAGACACAAGCAGAACCAACGGAGACGGAATGAAGAGAGGAGCAAGGCTCTTTTGGCCAAGTGCGGCTTGCACCTACTGCGTCATGTATTTTGCACCGAAGATGAAGCTCGTACATAGAGATTGGGTACTCGATCACAAGTGACTAGACTTTTAGCTTTTCCGAAAAATACAAAACCGAAAGCACGAAACGAAAAAGGGTCCTTTGGAAGGAAGTGTGTTGGGTACTACAGTGCGACTTTAAAGTCCTGGCCACTTGAAAGAGCACGTCATCTTGTCATTTATGTACTATTGCTTGCTTTCAAATGTAAAGTTAAGATTCCTGGCTCCAATAATGAAAGTGAGTCTCTACTACAACCTCATGTTGGTCTCAGACCGTTACAAAACCTGGTGCAGTAGTTCTGAAGTTCTACTGTGGCGGTAACCAATGACATATTGTTAGAATGTTCTTATGTGTAACCTCAAACTCCTTCACTAGATGGCGTGAACTACGATGATGAGAAGTGGGAGTTTGAGGTACACAGACGGGTTTTGTAGAGGGTCAGGACTGGCCATCGAAACTGGAGAAATACAAGGTTCTTTGAGTTTTTATAATACAATTGGTTATTTCTACATCTTGTTCGCTACACTACCCATTTCTAGTTGACTTAGATATGGAGGACCATTCCATTTTTGCCGAAAATTTTCTGGCTTACAATTGTGCTACATGACGTCATCAAAAGCACCGGGCAATAGACATAAGGCATTTTTCAGCGATATTTGGAGGAAAAAGAGAGATTTATACTCCCTAAACCTTAACATCAATGGACATTTAAAGGCAATTTGAGGATATCAAAGTCAGTACAATCGACCAAGGCATCTCTTTCAATCACCGAAATAAAATCATAAAGAAATCAGGATTTTTTGCAAGCACCACAACCTGAAATTGTCAAAGGATTCATTTTTTTTTGTAATTTTAACCAAATTATGGAACAGAAGTGTCCACGAGAAAGGTCAGGGCGGAGAATCAAACCAGCGACCTCTCACATGAAAGAAAACTTCTCTAATCACTGCGCCACATCTCCTCCCTTATGAGGATGTCTTTCAGAGGCGTGATTCGAACTAACATCCTCTGGGGAACTGTGCCGCCTTGAATTCATCAGACCACTCAGCTTCTATATATCATCAACTAGAAAATGTATATATATTTAGAGTTCTTTCCGAGCATACTAAGCTTGGGCTTAGATATCCTTTCACAAAACATGAATCATATTTTGCTTGTAACGGGCTTGTCTTGGATAGCAAAACCGTATGTACATTAATGTTTACATTTCTGTCTGTCTTCGTCTTAACCCTTTTCCTAATGTTAAATTCCAACCTTTAGTGGGGCAATTACTCATTATGGACCTTAAGAAGTGCTTGAGCCCGTTGAATAGGCGGGAAATAGATCGAACAATTTTTCGGTCTCTCGGAGCTGGCAGTTTTTCGAAAAAAGACGTCTAAAAATGACGTTTATTGTTGAGGAAACATCTAGATGAGTCAGGCGATATTAAAAAAGGAAAGACGGAAAACTATAACACCCAAAAAAGACCCAGTTACTCAAAATGTGGCCAATTGTGTTGATCAGTGTTGTCCCCTTTGATCTTGATTGCATTGCACTAAAAGCCAATTGCAAAAGTAGAGAAATTCAGAGTTCCTACCTGGCGACCGTGCCCACATTTCCCGTGAAATATTGAAGACACCCATCGGGGCCTGCAAAAATAGAAATGAATGAAAGTCCCCGGTTTTGATGCGTTCAAAACTCACCTCCTCGTTCATCTCCACACACATATTGGGTCACTGAAAATGCAAACCAGATGCTTATGAGGTATTTAGGCTCTCTAAATGAAACCTTCGTGCAATGCTATCACCTTTGATGTCAAATTGACGAGTTGTTCCCGTTCCAGAGAAATCGAATGTTGCTTTGTGGCATAATGCAGACGCGTCCACGATCACTGGAAGACACCATTTTGATGCAGATTGGAAATATAGGATTTTACGCTAAAGGGTTAATCTTCCACACAGAGTTTGAACCAGAAATACTTCTTTTCTATGAAGCACACATTCCCCTAAATGATACATGCGATACCTTCTATGGAAGCAACATAATACCATATCATGGACAACGACCATATGAAATTTGCTCAATACTTACTATGTTGGCCGGTGTTAAATCCACAAATCACGGGGGATGCCTGACTTCCAGGAGAAGTGAGACTAAACGAATCCGTTAAGCAATCGCCCAAGATACCGCCTGAAAATAATAGAAAGACACGTTCATTGGTAGATGCAAGCCACTCTTTTTTCGCACGATCATTGTATGTAGTAAAAACTTACCATTACCGTCAGGGATTGGAGCAGTAATTGAAGTGGTTCCCACCGAAGGTCCAGCTATAGAGAAAGTCTAAAAGACGGATGTAAATTTATATTTTGTAACAACGGAAACATAGACAAAGAGGACTATGATGGGCTATCACATGCGTGAAAGAATAGACTTTTCTGGTAGCTTTAAGAAATCAGTGTTTTTTGCAGAACTTTGCCTAACACCATACAATTTGAAACCTAAAATTGGAGCGTACCTCTACTTTTGAAAAAGTACGTACTAACATTAAAAAAACTATTATGAAGCCACAAATCGCGTTTCTTACCGTAAAGTCCAATCTGATTCTGCAGATGTCAGAGGACGCCTTGCAAATTGTAAACATGCATGGGTCCGCAGCGGGGTTGGTGGTGGCTTCTTGAACAAGGTAAGTACAATTTTGAGAAGTGCTGGCACCGCAGGCAATGGTGACTGCAAAAAAATGATCTAGTATAAGAGCACAATCAAATTGGAGGAACCCCGAGATAGTTATAATATCTTACAAGTACAACAAACTCCGAATCCCTGGGCGCAAGTTCCCGCCGTGGTTCCACCTAGAAACAAATTGACTCCGTTCGGTTCTGGGAAGGTTGGTTACTTGGCTAAAAAGGGCCTTCTGCAGACAATCTTACCTCGTGAAGAGCACTCGTCGGCTTGGTTATTAGAGAATGGTTGAATGTCATAAGAACTAATACTTTTATTTATGATTTGCTATCGCGAAAATTTGAAAATTAGAGATGAAATTAATTGCCAATTGAAATGTATTACCACGTTGTAGACGATTAATGTGCCGTGGTAAAAAAGTCAGGCATCGAATCTCGGAGGTATCATTCATAGAGTGTTCACCAACACGAGGAAAAGCTCAAATTAACACCGGTGCCAACAGTGCATTTAACCGCTGCCTTTATACGTTTAAGTAGATGTCTTTTAACTGAAGAGTGGACCAATATCAAACTAAGGAAATTAATTCTGGAATTCCCTGTATCAAGACATACGCACACCATACCGAATCGTTCCTTAGGACATAATGATTCATCATCATTAAGCTCTTCAGCATTTCTTACAACGTCGCCATTCAAGGTCAAGGTCCTAATACCTTTAAAAGGATCCTAATAAAATACTAAAGAACACGCCACTTTTCTAGATGACGCTACAAGCTCTCATTGATAAATCGCCTCAGCTTTTGACCCACAATCTTTTTCATTTGGTTTGGTCTGGTTTTTCACGGGCTTTTCTAACCGCCACAGGGAATGTAATCCCTAATACATTAAAATGAAGGGTTATAATTTGTCTATTTATTACCTTTCAATCTTTATATGATATTTGGTCTACCAATGAGTTCGAGTTGGCAGACCAAGCCAGTCCTTGAATGTATGTAGGATTGATAGGGGATGCCCTCTAAAAAAATGTCCAAGTCTGACATGAAAGATGTTACTGGATCAACAAGGCCAACGTATTCCCTATGAATATTATAGGGAAGCAACTGAAACAATGAGAGAAACAAGAGAAGTGGACTTTATGGTTCGAACTGGCCTGGATTCTCGAGGGCTTGAAGGTGCTCTCAAAACGCACATTAAATAACCTGCTCAATATGCTCAATCAGTTGGGTAACCGTGCTAAAATGTGCTCGGAACCCGTTCTGGCTAGGAGGAAGGAATTCATGGATATCAAGAAATTCAACAAGTTTGAACTTCATGATCTTCTCAAACACCTTCGCAATATTCGAAGTGAGAGAGATCGGCCTGTAGTTACTGGGGAGTGACTTATCTCCCCCTTTGAAAATTGGAACAACATGAGCTACCTTCAGAGAAGAGGGGAACTTGCCCTGGTCCAAGATGCAACGCATCAAGTACGAGAAAACAGGAGCAAGAACCTGTGAGCATCTCATCAGAAACTGAGATGTCACTCCATCAGGGCCAGGGGAGCTCGAGAGTCTCAAGTCCCTGATGGCCTCTAAAGCATCCTGATCTGTTACTACAAGATCATCTAAATGCTCAGCTTGACAAGCCTTGCCAGTCCCAACAAACTCATCAATATAGCACATTCAAATAAATCCCTTTTATGGGCAGATAGCCCTTCGATGGACTAGAGCTATCAAATCTTTGACTAGGCTCCCTAACCTTATAAAAATCCTGTTTTTGGACAAAACTAATCTTAGGTGGAGGATAAGGGAACCTTTGAGGAGAGGGTAAAAGGGGAGGAGAAGGGGGAGAAGGAACTCTGGCCGCCACCTGAGCATACGATCTAAAAGATACGTGGGACTCATGGCGACCAGAGGGGGGCTTAGGGCTACAAAGTTTGGGCAGAATTTTGGACACTAATTTTTCAATGGCTGCATCAATGGACGGTTCTTGTTTCAGATTTGAAATCAGGTCCAGTTCGTCTGACCTTTCTACAATTTTGGGCCAGGGATTTTCTTTGATCGTGAATTTCGCCACACCGATCTTTTTGGCTGGAATGTACGAGGAATGTCATCTTCGGTGTAATTGCAATGAAGGATTATGGTTCGTCAAATGGTTACCACTTGAGTTGGGTATAGTATTTGGTCTACCAACATATTTCAATGTCAAAATTAACTCCGTTTTCTGTTTGGGAAAGGCAGCAAAAAAGAGACTTGCAGTTGGGCTAACCTAAAGGGCTTGTAGGCTAACCTAAGCAATAACACTTGGCTCCAAAAAAGAATCAATTTAAAATCTTAACATCCGTATCAATCAAAAACGTGTTCCATAAGAAACACTACGGAAAACAATTGTCATTTCTTTTTTAATAAAACACAAACTCTTTGCATAACCTGGTAAGAGGAGTTATGTGCCTAAATTTTGCAAGAGATAAAAATGCGAAACGAAAAAAGCTGAAGAGACAACAGAAAAAATCCCATTTGCTAGGCCCAATGCTAATGATTGTCCCATTCTCAATTTGGATTGCTTATTTACCAACATCAATATATAGCCATTGATTACATGCCAAAGGTTTAAAATCGGCAAGAAATTTACAATTATGAAAAAACTAGGCGCATTACTTACCCTTGCTTTTCCTCGAGTCTTTGCTCTTTTTTTCGTGTCCGTCAATTATGATACTCAATATTTCGATTAAAAGCTCTTACATTTTTGAGTCCATAACATCAAAATGTAGTATTAGTTCTCATTCAAATGTGCTGACTTGTAAAACAAGTCCCGTTTCTTGACGAAGATCCAATGCAAGGGTCGTTCTGAAAAAGAGAAAGACACAATTAACCTTCGTACCTTCAGAAAGTACTGTAATGGGCGTCATTTCTTACCGGGAAGCTGACTAGCTGAAATATCGAAAACACTAAAACAAAGTATACATTGCAATGAGATGAAGAAACATGACAAATGCAACCTTTTGTATTGTGAAATACTAAATACTAAAGATTGCAAAATTAACTTGAATCTCAGAAAAATTGTCCCTATGTCATAACATAAACAGTCTTTTTATAAGAAGTTTCATTAATCGGGCATCTTCGCCAGAGCTGAGGAAACACTTATCTCTTCTTGTATGCACGTAGAAAGGCGAATTTTTGTATTTTGTATGTCTTACCCTTGCCAATTCGGGTGGCATTTTGGAGTTTCGAAGAAGAGATTTCAACGGTAAAAAGAACGGAAACGACCAGAGCAAATGTGAAAAAGTGCTTCATCATGAGAGGATGTGATGGTCTGAAAAGCCGAAGTTGGACTAAATGATTAAAGTTCGGCCTCCTCGAACATAGAAGTAACTTGGCAGGAGCGCAAGCCATAAAGCGTACAATGTACATGCTTAAGACTGTTCTCAGAATGCGGCACGAGTTTCACGTTTGATAGTGAGCGAGAGTTCATTGTATGTGTAGTCATTGATAAAGACCTTCCAAAGGGCACTTTTGATCAAACCTAAAAACACGACTTTAAGTCGCTGAAGGAAATCTGGTTTGGTTTGGAAATACGGTCAACTTGGTGAATCCCAGCTTGGTTGGCTTAAGAATGCACTTTAATCTTAGTGGGCTAAAGTCCTCCTAAATGACGTGAGATATGAGAATAGGTGGGCAGCTCAATATAAAAAATATACGTCGTTGACACTACCGAGGTTCAAAAAAAATGTTGACCAGTGTTAATGGGGTGATCCAAAATAAGAATAAATATGATTTGAAACTTTTGAATTTTTCGAAAAACAAGGCAACAATTTTCGGTAGCAGCCTGAAGCCAAGTTGAGTTCTTTACTTACTAAAGTAAGAAAATACATGACATTTTGGACACTTCTTTGATTGCGATGGACAATGGTATACGAACGTGTCAAATAGAAAATGTAAGCATAGTTAAGATAATCCAGATACCTCTGGACATATTTCTGAACTGAGGCTTACTTATTCTATTTTAGCTCACCTCAAATACCTGTTTTGTGCACCGACAAAATGCTGGACAAAAAAGCACCCCGAAAAGCTCCTCACATCAGTTTTATGAAGAAAGAAGAAAGCGAATGCATGGAAAAAGGTTAAATTTGCGGTTTCTATTCAGAATTTGAAAGCACTATCAACGATTCAGATTCATTCAAGCAGTGTCAGAATTACTGCCTATCGGCCATTTTGTTGATGTGGTGACTGGCGAGGTCCACCCCTTCAACTCTAAACCCAGTAATCAAAAACACAAGTCAAACCGGACTTTCCCCGAGCGTCATTATCAACCAACATTCAACGCAGTCTATAACTTCCTCCTGATAAATATTTCAATTCAAGAAAATCAGAAATACTCGTGGGTTATATTTTTAGACCTTAAGAAAGCATTTGACAAAGTTAAGCATAAGGTTTTGCAACACAAATTGTGAAAGTTCGGCTTTAGCCAAAGCATGTTTCTTTGCGTCCGAAATTATCTGACAAACAGGCAACAACGTGTATTTATCGGTAAATTTAAGTCTGACTTAACCTCGTGTGGTGTACCTCAAGGAAGTTTCTTAGGCTCATTACTTTTACTCATCTGCATGAGTTATCTTGCTAGAGTCACACAATTTAAAGCCACGGTGTTTGCTGATGACATGACTTTACAACACTTCGTCAACGATCTAGTCAAAATAAAATTCGAAGCTAGTCAAAACCTGGAAAGGTTCTTGACACATTTAAATATTAATGAGCTGTGCTTAACCTTGAAGAAAACTAGATTAATTTTGTAAAGGTAGCCAAATTTTTGGGACTACATGTGGATGAAGACTTAAAATAAAAATAAAAAACATATAAGGCAATTAGGAAGCAAACAAGAAAAGTGATGTTCACCCTATTCATGGTAAAGCAAGCAATTCCCGTACAACTTCGACTTGTCTCATATAACTCCTTGATTAAGAGTCGCTTGAGCTACCGTCTGGAGTTCTTCGGGGGACACTCTCCAACGAATAATCTAGTCATTCTGCAAAAGACGGCTGTGAAATGGATTCAAGTTGCTAAAGCACCAGCTTCACACTACTGTAACTTTTGAGAATTCTACACCTAGTCAAAGCTTATCGCTTGAAATTTTTGTATTTATGCTTGCAAAAACAGAGTACCTGGTATTATTAACCCATGCTCCCACACTTAAAAAAGAAGTGGATTGACCAACTTCCACTTGACAGTAGTCCGCTTGATGTAGTATCTTTTCCTTAAAAATGGAACGAATCGATCCATGTTATTAGATTGTTGACCTAAGTACCAATGAAAAGCAAATAGACCTTACAAATATCTGGTCTAATCTTCAGCACATACTTTACTGAATGCAAGACAAGGGATTGTTTTGTTTGCATAAAAGTACTTTAAAGCCAGATCAGCCAACTCCAATTCGTTGGTCGATCAAATGATATCTATAAATAAAAGTCAAGTAAAATGAATAATCTTCTCGTCTTGAACTGCTGGGATTCCAATCCCGGTAGCGGTAAGGAAGTCCGCAAAAAAAAGAAGCAACAGAACAAAATGCTACCCTGGCGGATTGTGAGGACTCCAAATCTGGATGGTCGAGAAGGACCTAAGCCCAAAGTTGATGGACACCGCGTCCAGGGAGTTAAGGAAACCGTCATCCCTGGAAAAAGCCCAATGGCTTACGGGAAAGACCTGGCCCCAAATAAATCGTCATCAAATCATCGGTATCATCATCATCAACTTGCTTTACACGGATGAACCAAATCACAATCCAAATCGTTCAGGAAAAGTTTTGAAGCTGGAGTTACCAAATGACATATTCCAGTGTTTTCATTAAAGACGGGCAGAATATGCTTCATCCGTTTTATGCCCTAACGAGTTCTTCCGCATATCAGGCATATTTATAACCATATTTTGAGCTTGCATGGTAGTCATAAGCAAATTACCAAAAAAACTAAAAACAGAAAAACCGCTTCAAAGTTTTATGAAAAAAATCTCGTTCAATGGGTAAGCGTTCGAGATTGGCTTATTTTTGTTCTTCATATGCGTATTCAAGGTGCACTTATTTGCCTTTTTTATATTACGCGTGTGCGGAAAAATCTTATTTGCTCTTTGCGCTTGTGTCTAATTTCTCGCGCATTTAACAAACGTGCTGAAAGCACACAATTCAATTTGTTAAACTGGATATATAAATGTGAATAGGACATTACTTTTGCCTAAAACTCACACGTACTTGTCATTTTTTCAATACTCATAAAGTATCGGTATTAAGTGCAATATTGTGTCTGACACAAGTTCTGCTAAAACGGCTAGGTATTTTGTCCATGTTTCAAGTCACCAGTGTAAGCTGATCACACTCCTGTGGATCAATGAGCTCGATCGATTGACAACCAATAATTACACGCTCCAAAGTGTCTTGGCTGGCTCATGTTTTCATATGCACATGAACAAACATGCTAGAAATTGATCCAATCATGCGGCAAAGAGTAATTGAACCCTGAGGAAAACAATTTTGACTAACACTGTATTCAAAGCAATGAACCAGCAAATCATGGACTCAAAATTGATGCGTGAAATTTCTTTGTACAAATGTAGCAGAGAGAAGTCAGCAAATACTACAAGCGCACATTTACTCGCTCTTTCAGATCACAATGCTCTCGAGATATGGTCTCCCATCACTCAAAAGTCGGCGTGCCCTAAAGAAAGACCAACCAGAAAGGTCGGTTTGGTAAAGTACAAGTTCAAAGATGAACATTGGCCCTTGATTGTAGATAGATTAGAAGATTCTGAAACAAGAATCGTCCAAAAACAGAGCCATAGAAAGGATAATTTTAGCATTTGAAACAATATATCAATGAATGTAATGCATAATGTAAAATAATGTATTCAAGGTCCTCAGGAACCATGCAGGTTTTTGAGAGGATTTATGTATCGTTATAGAAAGTGTTTTTGCTTAAGTAGTGATGTTCCTGTTGGGTATGAATACCAGAAATTGGGGAGGCTCGTCGATTCAGGACTTAAAATTGTTGAGATCGGGACAATTTCGTCCCTCTGGAGGTAGGTTTTTAAGGTTTTTAAGAAATTCCTCAGCTCGAAGAAGTCTTTTTCTTAAATCAGAGTGATTTTTTGGTAACAAAAGATTTCCTGCCAGGTTGTTTCCGGTGTCAATTCCGTGATCAATGTGTCTGAAGAAGTGTTGGCGGGTCCAAATCCTCGAAACCGTTCATCAACTTGAATACTTGGATCGCGTCTCCGTGCCTCCATCTTGTCTCTAGTTGTCATCCGTACGGCTCGACGTTGGACGCTTTCGAGAAGAGAGACGCCCTTCTTCAACCACGGGTTCCTTGCCGGAGCTGCAAACTCTAGGTGTGGGCGAACGAAGGCCTTGCATACTTCTACGAAAAGGGATCCAGGTGTCTGGAATGTGCCCGAATTTGATGCTTGACTGGATTGGTATCTGCAGTGGAACAAGTAAGGATGAAGCAACAGTTCTAAGGAACCTAGAACTTTTTCCGTCAGGACCCGGAGCCGACTCCCACTTCAGAGTACTGATCGCAGTTTCGACATCTTGGATGGTTATGTAAATGTTTTTTGAGACAACCCTGGCCCTCATCCCTCAACTTATGTCTGATCATAATGCTGTCACGCTTTTGAAATACTGAGGCAAAGTAGGTGTTCAGCATCTGGGCCTGACCGGGGCTGTCTTCGATTTTTTTCCTCATCTCATCTTTTAGAGGGCCAATTGTTCGGGTTTCGTTTTTGGTGCTAATACATTTGTAGAACATTTCCTTGTTTCTTTTGGAGTCTTTGGTTAAGCCCACCTCGTACTTCGTTCTCTCCTTTTTTATCGTGGACCGAATAGATTTCTGAAGTTTTTTTGTATAACATTCTTGAGAGGTCGTCTGAACACACTTGTGTTTATTTTTCCATGCTCTTTTTCTCCTCAACAATCTCTTCAAGTCCTCTAGTCCTCCGTCATCCACGGTGGTTGATTTCGGCTATGTCTCATGACCAATGGTATGTGTCCCCATGCCATGTTGATTTTGTCTAAGATAGCTCTCCACTGATCGTCGGTACGGTAAGTGACAATATCTGACCAATCCGAACAATCGAAAACGGCTCGTATTTCGTCCCAATCTGCCAACCGATAATTGCGAAGCATTTGAACAGATTTAACTACAATTTGTTCGATCTCTAGGACCATCTCTAGCGCACTCAGAGTGATACCCTCAACACCTGATAAAGTATTTGTGCAAATGCCAAGACTTCTAATAACGATTCTCGATGTTATTGAAACAAAAAGAACAACTTTTGTAAAAAATATCTTGGATTTTAGCACAGATTAGAATATTAATCCACTTAAAACCTATAAAGAGATCATGTTTCTTAAAACGTAATCAATAAATGTTGGGAGTGGTGTGTACTTGTATTGTATGCACATGCGCATATGGAGCTGCCCTGCTCTCTCTTTCTCTCTGCTTTTCTCTCTCCTAATCTTGATCTTGAACAGAACATGAACTTGATCTCTCTGTTTGGAGAAATGGCTCTCTTCTGTTGTAAAACATAAGGAAAGAAGAGCTTCAAGTTTATGCCATTTGCATACTTCATTAGATTGCAGTTTTGTCACAAAACTTCAATGTTCTTCCGCCGCCATTTTTGAATAGTGCTGACGATTTTGACATGATCTTTTTTATTGTTCCACACTGCCATTTCAGTTTTCGATTTGCTTTCCACTACACTACACGTATTAAGTATCAAATTTCAGCCAAACTAAGCATCAACATAATCCACTTGTTCTCTTTTTCAATAATTTCTTGAGCCAGTGTCACTCGTTTTTGCACTAGCATTTACCGACTCAGAGTCTTGTTGAAATCAATAAGTTTTGACGTTATGATATCTGATCTAGTTTTAGCAAATAATCAAACAAGAAGAAATGTACGAACAAAGTTGTTCCATGGGTGGTTGCCATATATATGAAATATTGCAAGTAACTACTCTTGTGCATTTTTCAACTTCTGTTTTTGTATACTTCAGATCTCGAAAATGATATTTTTGCATCAAAATTCTCACGCAGCACAAAGACTTTTGCCCAAATAAAACCAAAGACGCAAGCTATGGTAGCACTCATCTTAGAGATCGGGGTTTCCAAAAATACGAGCTGAAGATGCCAAATTGATATGGGAGACTACCAAAAATATTTGATCATCAAAAATCCTGAATATTTTACAACAACCTAATTAGCTCTTCCCACGACAAATTAGAGAAAGGAATTTTGAATAGAGTTGACTTTTGCGATTTTCAAATAATTTGAAAATGTCTTTCTTGGGATCGGAATACGGGGTGCAGTACGTAGAAATTGATCATTGCAAAAAGTGACAACTTTGAAAATTAAGATGTCAAATGTGTCATTCAAATACTTTAGGAACATAATAGGATAGTGTAGCTTTTGGCACTTTAGTAAAATGAAAGGCACTTTTATATGTTTTGTAGGTTTCTAAAGAAATTGGAATTAAAGAAATTACTTCTTGTTGAGTCATTGAAAAAAAACAATAATATGCCTTGGGAATTAGTGGAAACATAATTGTTTAAACATAATAACTTGTAATAACTAAGCATCTGCAGAATAGAAGTTTATGAAATTTTAGGTCAATCCGTAACAAACAGTACGTTTAATACTGATTGACTACATTCTTGACAATGATGAATTTTAATGTTCTTTAAGTCATTTAATACAGTTATCTGAGCTACTTTCAAACATGTGTACTTCACAAAAGTTGTTTCTTTAGTCTCTTTGACAAAAAAACATATTTAGATGTCTTGCCATTTGAGCAAACACTTAACCAGAAAACTGTGCACTGTGATCGCTATTTCCATGTGCCATGCCTTCAGACAAGGATATGATCTTATCAGGAATGTTTGTAAGAACTAAATACAGGACATTCCCAGCATCGTGAGTTGCAAATCCACAATTTAATGAAGGAATGAGTCTTGTGTTGCATTGACAAATTGGAATGAAGACTTCGTTCCACTTAGAGTGTCCCACTGAATATCTGGTTAATTGAAGTCACCAATAATTACCGAGTTCGCAGGTATTTTTCTAATGAAATCGTTGAGATGGTTGTCGTTGTCTAAGCTGGAATTTGGTGATCGATGTAAAAGGAAGAATTGCGGTTTGGTTTGTTTGAGCAAATGATCAAGGAGATTTGGTCAAAACAAGTGTTCGGGGTTATGGCAGTGACGGTATTGATAGAGGTGATTTTTGGCTTCGCATAGATTAGCAGACCACCATCCCTTCCAGATTTTGTATCGGAGCTATCATTTCTATCCACAATGTCATAGCGGTCGATTACAAGCTCCTTGTTGAATATACTATCATGCGTCCAAGTGTCCATAATGAAGATTAGGTTTGGAACTTCTATGGTGACTCCTATTTCTAGTTCGTGTTATTTCTTCACAATGAACCTGGCGTTGAAGTAAAGTATTTTGAGGCCTATTTTGTCACCCCTTTCACTAACCTGCCCGAGCCTCTTCTGCTGACGAACGTCCATACTTCGTTTCCCGACTCAGATCTTCTCGATGCTTCCCTTCTCATCTCCTTGTCATCCTCGATTTGTGCTTTTGTAAGATCTGGGTCGATATAGACATTTGTATTATTGTAGACATTCCGAACTGATTTAGTGCCTTCCAGGATGGTTTCTCACAACGCGGTGCCACCTAGACCAACCGGAACCATTCTTGGCCGTTGACCTTCGTTTTGTTCCATCTTTCCGATTCTTAACAAGAAGCGAGTCTCATCCGAGTTGATCTTGATTCCTGCAGCTTGGATAAGGTCGTTGACTGCTCGTTTGTCTTCCGGTTTCCTCTCCTCACCCGTTGGTCCACTCGCTTCGGGAAGACCTTTGATGACGATTTTGTTGTTGTTCCCTCTCGAAGCCTGAACTTTTTTAGGGTATCGGTCATACAGTTGGGAGCATCTTCCATTTTCTAAAATGCGCTCTGTATGATCGTTCAAAGCGATTTCGACGGTCTAGAGCATCAAGCGAACCTCGGAGAGACCTTTGTATACTTTGGAACAAGACAACTCGAATCCTCTATAAAACCACATTGTAATTCCCCTAGCATAGGATGGTGTTGCTTTCAGTATTCTGGAGCACGACAGTTTTGGGTGAAATGGTCGTTCGCATCCATTACAATGAACCCTTTTTGGCTCGTTTTCCATGGATTTGTCACTGATCCGCACGGAGCAGATATAGCAGTTGCATCCATCTCCACTTTTTCACCGGTAGCCGTTGAAGGAATGTTTTCCCGTGTTTTTCCGAAGCTTCAACCTGTCGCAGTCTATCGGCAAAACTGAAGGCAGACGATCGCGCTGTCAGATTAAGCTGCGGTTTGAGCGAGGCCTGAAGTTGTAGCTTCCCAATATTTGCATGTTGAGCGCGGTCAATAATTATGAGGACACACTACGTGCCACAAAGATCCCTAACTATCGTCAAACTTCATGAGTTGGATGATTTATAGACCTCTGGAACAACTTGGGGTTGAATTCACATTTCCGGAGAATTTGGCAAGAAATAATTGGGGCACCGAATCCTACTGCCTGCTCGTGACACCACTTCACCGTCTTCCAATGTGTTCCAAATGTAGGAGGCAATTGTTCAAAACAAGTTGTACAATAGGAAAAAGGTTCAAGATCAATTTGAATCCGGTAATTGAGGCTAGCTTTCGAAGAAAGATGGATTTGATTCCAGGTAAAATTAGGGCCTCCATCGAGAATTATCAGTCGAAAAAGGAGAGTATTTAGAATGATCAAGGAAGTCAGGTCGATTCCAAAGGCTTGTTCTCTTATGCAAACTCTAGGAGAAAGATGAAATACTCTTTAGGGCCCTTAGAGTCGATGGACAAGCCATTGGCAATGAACATTGTATGTACAAAATGTTTGGAGATCAAATCCTCACTGTGTTTTCAACTCCACAAAGTTTTGGAGCAACAGCTCATCACTTTAATGTTGAGTCGAATCGAGTCGAACTGATCAATTAGATGTCGGATTAAAAAAAAAAGATAATTGGGCACAGGCCCGCCCAATCAAGCTTTTAAAGTAGCAACTCATAATGTAATATAAATATTGCTGTGAAGCTTGGACTCGGTTAGCCTGGGACCGGAGCTAGATTCGCAAATTAGAGAGTGGAACCGGAGTTGGTCTCATTGGATATGCTCATCGAACTTTCACTTGCTTTGGAAGGCTGCACCTTAATCCTTCTGTACGAAACCTGACGACTGTCTTCACATCCATTATACGAACAGAGTGTTCAATAGGGTCGACCACCAGAATTCTGACCATTGCTAGCAACTACCAATTTTATATCAACAGCATAGAAAGAGATTCTGACATTACTGCTATCAAGCTTCCGAAGTGGAGCGATGAAGATGATGAAAAGCAGAGGACCCAAAATGAAGCCCTGAGGAACACCCGACTTGACATCATGTATGTCACTAAGGGATCCCTCGACTTTAACCAAAAATGCTTCCTACCACATTTGAAACTACTTAGCCAATCGAGAAATTTAGCTTCTATCTCAATTTCACGGAGCCTGTTAGCTAAAAGACCCCCCTAAAATTGGCTTACATTTCCAAGTCATTGTTGTAATCATTACAAATTTATTGATTACTTGGTCATTCTCGTCTCGTTCATGTTTCCTTTCGTCTTTATGCTTTCCACTGTGTTCAATGGAGCTTTGAAAGGCTACTACGTAAGTGTTATGTGTTGGTTGTTGGTTTATCAGGCGGCAATGCCAGTCTGATTCCACAACAGCAATCAATGACGTGTGATTGACGTATGACATGTTTCAATCATGCTGAACCATATGAAAATATGTTTCAACTTGATTGTTGATTTCCACAAAATGCTCGTTTCCTGCACACGTCATGAGACGTCATATACAAAATGTTGGTGAGTGCTCCACGCTAAGATAACCGAAGAGGTGACCAAGTGTTTTTTAGTATGCTGCATCTGTCAGTGGGTTGTTAATCAACCAGAGGCTTGTTTTTTAAGCTCATAACGTAGAGTAAGGGGCCTGGACGTTGAAAGACCGGTATGAAAATACACTCACTTAAGTAGTGAGCACTGAGCAGATGCTAATTCTGGGTAACGTCCAAGCCTTTACTCAGAAGTAGAAGCGTTTAAAAAGCTCGCCTCAGGTTAGCCATTTCATGTCCGGCCGAAGCCATTACTTCACACGTTCTTCTTGCAAATTATTGGTTTTTGAGATGTTTCTCTCCGGCCTTGGCCCATAGATTGCAATTTTCTGTATCTATTCAACAACGCACTAGGAGATCGCAGCCAAGGAGGTGAAATCCTCTCATATCGTATTCCTCATCCGGGGCCGGCCTGAAAAATTGTTGTCCCCAATTATGTGATTCAAGGAATTTCTGTCGTCTTTTTGAAATAGACATTTCCCCTCCCCGTGAGCATTCATCGCTTTGTGCACAAACCAAGCTTTCAAAGTTGGCAATATGACTGTGCATTGATCATTTGATCATGTGGACCTGTCGTGATGTTGACAAGTACCGAAATGATGACCAGTCACTAAATAGAAATTTGCAACTAATGAATCGGAAACTTGGCATGAACAACAAATTCGAGTCTGCAAAGGGATTTCCAACATCTGGAAGTGTCAGTTATTGACGTTTGTATTGACGTTGGGTTGTTCCAACGGAACGGCGAATCAATCAAAACGATTGTCCAAGCATTGCATCAAAGGCAGGAGCTCGCATCAGTCAGGGGTGACGTTGTGAATTCAAACCGGAAACGTTTGACGAGAGTGACAACTAAATGAATCAAGACGCTGAGCATGCATGTTTGCACACGATTGTCATTTCAGAATTTGAAGCTTTGGCTTGTTTCTTCCAATAATCTCAAACCAAGATAGTGCTTCTCCTTTTCCTTATGATTAGTTGGGCTGGGGTTAATTGATCAAGTGGATCTTCAAACCTTGCTTCATCAGGGGACCCAAAGAATAATTACGGCGGACCAAAATCGAAACCACGCCATCATATTCAAACCGACAATGCTCTCAGCTCTAACATAGTAAGTCGAAATCATTAAAAATGAACCATGAGTGAACAAATTCAAATAATTTTCACTCATCCTCAAACCTGACGGCTTCCAGGTCAGACAAAGCCGGTCAGCTTCCTTCAAGTGAGTCAGGCCAGAACTTCAAGTAGGATTTTGGGCTGAGTACTTGCAGGATTCTTAAGTTTTGGAAACGCGCTTTTGGAACGTCATCGACTTTTTCAACTGAGATTATTCTGTTTCGAGAATAATAAAAAGCATAATCAAAGGCAAATTGGTCTTGACTACCTATAATCAGTAAAGGATCGGGAACGAAACCCACCTGACAGACACTGAACGTTGAGGTTTCTTTTTTGTTTCAATTAATCCTCGTTTGTCGGGATAAGCCAGGAATACCTTTCGAATTGCAGAATATGCGACCGAATCCCGATCTCGATAACTTTTTTCCAACGGGCACGACCTTCAAAACTGCATAGATACAAGTTGTTCAAGCTGAAGGGGTTAACAATAATCTCAAGAAGAGGTTCTATTGGAACCTCTGCTTCCAGCCCTCTGAAGTTCTAATACAACGTTTGGTGAAATTGTGTTGGAGCTAATAGACGAGCCACCCAAGTATGGTTTGGGCCTCTGGTCATCCGGTCTGCCATTATACTCTTTACGATTTTGCCCTACTTAGAACCCAAGAATTGCACAATTATATGATCGATGGCGAATGTTCAAGACATTCCATTTTCCCTCTGAGAGAGCACCTTACCATTCAAGGCTGATACAGCCTCATCGAAACGTACAAAAAGCTGACATTGCCCATCTGGAACATGTTTCATAAATGTTGGCGTGTGAGCTATTGAACGTAGATTAGGGTGTTAGAATCGAAGCCAATTTTGACGATATCCAATGAATTTGATGGTATGATTGATCGTCATATTTGAGCGACAGAAATCATGACAGTGAGTGTCACAGATAAACAATTTTTTAGTATATAATTTTAAGAAGCATAGTAATATGATTCTTTTCTCGAGCAAACTGCCTGAGTAAACTGCTTTCACAAAAGTCCGGATTGGAAATTTATCAGAGTTACGATCGAAAAAAGATGCAAGTCGAGAGCAAAGTTACTCTCAAATGACTGATAAACAGATATCTAAAACTTGATTAGCAGAGCGTAAAAAATAAGCCCAATGAGATGCATAGTTTGGCAAGTGCCAAAGTCCGCTGAAATACAATGTTCACCTACTATTGCTTCAACTTATGATCGATCATAAACCTCTCATTACGACATTTCATGGATCCAATACAAAGCATGGGGGATCAGGCACGGGTCTCGGTTTGATTTTCAATTTCGGAAACACTCATTTCGAATTGGGATTGGGTGAAATACGAATATCAGAGGGAAGCAAATTAAACAATCAAGGAGCCGGAACGAAATTCCGCTCAATGACCTTCGGGTCAACTCCTTTGAATACTCCACTGGTAGATGATGGAGGTAAAGATATTGAGCAGGCCTCATCTATGAAAGATTTAGGAGTAGTCCTCCAAAATAATGGAAAGTTCGATGAGCATATCCCGTCGAAGGTGGGTAAAGCTTTTCAAATGTGTGAATGGATATATCGCACGTCGAAGTCCAGAGATAGCAACACGATGCTAACACTGTACATCTCGATTGTTCAGCCACGTTTTGAATATGCCTCGCCCAATTGGGCTCCAATTAGTTCAGCAATTTCGCAAAAGGTGGAACAAGTCCAAAGATGTTTCACTAGGAATATCACAGGGTTAAGAGAGCTCTCGTATTGGGAGAGACTAAAAAAGTTGGGACTGTACAGTGTTCAAAGAAGGTAAGAAAGGTATCAGATACTACACGTTTTCAAGAGCATCCATGAGCTTTGTCCCAACCCACGTTTTAGGGTCAATTCCAAGGACTGTAGAAGGTTTAATGTGCATATCTAGAGCACCTTCAAGCCCTCGAGAATCCGTGCTAGTTCACCTTTCTTCTTTCTCGGGCTCATTCATTGCTCACTTTGCTTCCTTCTAATTAGAAGCATGTCGGTGTTGATGCGGTGGCATCTTGAGAGACATGGGTAATCTTTTAATCAGAATCCTTTTTCAACCTTATGCTCAAGGGCTAGCCAGATCTGCCAATTTCAATTTGTTGGTGGATCAGAAATTGTATTAAAGAACTTAAGTAAAATGAATACTTTTTCTGTCTTGAATTGGTTGAATTCCATTCCCAATAGTTGTAAGGAAGTCTGCAAAGAGAAATGAAGATATTTGTTTTCCTTTTAAAATTACAGAATGCAGAGATGAAAAAGTACAGAGCATTCATGAATCTCAATTATTATGGAACAGTTGGAGAAAGCCCTGAATTTGAAATATTTTGCGATGTAAGAAAAGAAACCTTGGCATTTTTGAAAAAATGTCATAGACTGACAGAAATTTCTGAATTGAGTGACCATAAAGAAAAGAGCATTCATGGATCCTTATGTGTTTTGACACCGTTGAAGAATGCTCCGGGATCGATAATGTTTATGAGATGTAAGAGTAGAAACTCGAACAATCATGGAAACATAATTCAAAGACCATGACAGAAATTTTATTGGCAGGACTGCCCAGAAAATGCAAATGTATAGTTTTTCACTTTTGCCAATCTTTTTGCATCATATGCATTATTTTGTACTTTTCATCATATTCAAAATTTTGTTAAGAAAATTAAACTTTTCAAGTTTCCTGAAAGTAATAGTAAGTCAATTCGTCCCAAATTAACCATCCACCTCGTGACCATTTATCCCATACATCATGAAAACACCTCGAGATGTGTCTGATTTTTAAAAGAGAAGTTCGTTACTCGGACAAAAGTGAGTTCTAACATTTGAAATAGATTGTCTTTAAAAAATTGCAATGATAAAAGAGCTATTAAGATGGATGGATAAGCAGGTGGTTGGTCTTATGTCTGCAATCTATTTCATGATTACTTGTACCTTTTGTCAAAAAGGTTTGAAAAAACAATCAAGTGACAAAAGGTCACTTTTTCCCCTAAAACTGAACAGGATTCTAGAAAATCATTGACAAGTATTGACATATTTTTCTGAAACGACTGAAATTCCATTATAAATTACAGAAAGATGCCAAATATTGCTTTTAAACTTACAAAATTTGCAGATGCAATAAATTTGAATAAAAATCTCAGATGTGTAAGTTTTTTTTGCAAAGCTTGCACAATTTGCAGGATGCAAGTTTTGGTCGGCCCTAATGATTTCCCTGAGTGGTCACAAGCTGAACCGTTTTTGAATCGACACTCAGCGACTGCTCCAACTGCCGCAATGACATCTTTCTTGAGCCATTTTGGCTTCATTTGCCGTTGGTGTGGTCGGTTTCTGGCTTGCAACTACACAGGCCCGAGTACTACAAGTTTACGTCTGTCACGTAGTTCCACAAGTTAGTCTCGAATAGAATTTGAAGTGAGCACAACATATCATAATGGGTAAAGTGTTACATTGATTTACAAATCACTTCTACTACTACGGCCTAACAACAACACCTAATTTTGGCTCGTAACTCAATTTTAGCTCTCTGTGAACTCAGTTTTTTTGCCAAATCTCAATAAGCCTCAATTTGAAAAAGGGGAAAAGAAGAAAATGAATGATTTCATCTTGAAATTTTCGACACTCAGACAAAGTTTTTGAGGCATTTGTGGCAAGCTTTTGTTGGTAAAAAAATGTTTCCCATAAAAACTTCCTTTTTTATTACTATAGACTTTGGTGGAAGTTCCGGTGACGTACTTTTTTAATGATGGAGTGAGGTCCCTTTCGTGATGATAATCATCTAAGTCATCTTAGCCGCAATTCATTTGATAAAATGTTACAAAGAAGGTCAAATAGATGACAAAGCAACATTGGGAAAACAATTGATTTGCCAGACGACGATATATCAAGATTGTTTTTTTAGCGATGATGCAGCAACAACTATTTTTGCTTTTTCAATAAGCACTTTATTTGTACCAGAACTCAGTGACCTGGCCGTAAACTATGAAGTTAATGCAAAAAAGTTTCATCGACACACTTCTGTAAGGCAAAAAAATCAAAGGATTAAAAAAATATTATGAGACTTATTACCTTTTATTTTGCGGTCTTCTTATTTTCAGCATGCTTCTTAGATTTAGATTTTATTTACCTTTCAATTCAATGCTTTAATCATGAAGGTTTTACAAACTGTACTTTCATTTACTAAACTTTCGTGAATTTCACGATTGTAGTTGGTCCCTTAGTACTTATTTTGAGTACTTTCGAGAGTTGAGGTGTCAAATGCTCCAAAAACGGCTTAGTGTCCAGAGCAGCAAATCTAGCCCAACAACAGAGACTTGAGAGCAATAAGCGGTATCATTAATTACATATCACAATTTTTTTATGAGCACCGAGTAAGCCCACAAAAGGCTCAAGATGGAGAATCTGCTCTTTGAATCGGCTTCGTCGAGCTAGGTTGGCGGGCTTGTAGAAACTTAACAAAAAGTCCGCCACCAACTTAAAAGTATTGATTCCTTTTGCAACTTTCCGATCGATCCGATACACTCTTATATCAAGACCTTTAACCTTTTTCCACTACAAAATCTCCCATTTGCGGACGACCTGGTTCTTTTTGCTGATTCAGCCGCGAAATTGCCAAATCCCGTCGGTGTGCTACATAGTCATTGCCAAGAGAAGAGCCACCACCATAAACACAAAGGTCGCAACTTTCAATAAAGGTCGCTTGCAAACCACTTTCTTACATATCAACAATATTTCGATTGAAATCGGAAAGTGTTTGAAGAATCAGTTTCACCTCATTTGGAGATTTTCATAAACTGCATTCAAATCAATTTGATCTTTACTTTCCCCAAGAGCTAGTTCTGCTAAATGCAATTCCCTTTTTTTAAGCAATACACATTCCTCTTTGAAGTCATGCGGTGGTAGTACAAAAAGAGTGCAGATGATTTTTTGCAAATCGGTGAATTCCTACGACAATAAAAAAACGATCGAACTCGGTGGAAAACCATCAATTATTTACTAGCTCATGTTGAATTACAAATCATGAATATTCGCATGAATCCTTCAGCCAATAACCTTCAATATATGCTCATTTTCCAGTGTATTGGACCCATTTGTTGTTGCTGATTGCAGCACTGATACATAATGGTGCCTTGGCTCAAAACAAGACGGAATCGAATTCTCGTCAGAAAAGTAAGGTTTTACATTTTTTTATTATTTTGTATTTGAGGTGTTAGGGTCGAAGGGGTGAACCTTGCCAGGCCAGCGAAGCTAGCCAGCACATCGTCCTTATATATAATTCCGATGTTCTAGTCCGTATCAGATTGGTTCTCCGTCTGTGGGTGTGTTTAGCGTCCAAGAGTTTCCTTGAGAAAGGTCGGGGAGGAGAATCGAACCGGGGATTTCTCTCATGTTAGGAAAACTGCGTTAACCACTACGCCACGTGTCCTCCCTTATTAAGAAATTTGTTAGGCAGTTTTTGGTTTTAAAGGGGGAGAGGCCTCACAACAAGGGTTGAGTGGGAATAGAGTTCTAAACAGAACGTTTAGTGCCAACCTGAGGTCGGACTCCTTTCATTTTAAGCACAAAACTGAATGACTGTTGCTTCGTCTAACAATCCCAATCAAAGAATTGTTATGAATATGTTGAAAACGAGCAATGCCTTTCAGTTCAAAAATTAATGAATCGCAAAATTTCTTACAGGGCTCTTCAGCATTTTTAACATCGTCTCGTTCAGGGTGAGCAGTCTCAATTGGAAAAAATAGGGGTCATTGATTATGACTATTGTTATAATTTCTCAACAATTACAATGTTCTTGTACTTTAGAATGACCCTTGCACCACAACTGGAGCTGGAAATCTGGGTGGAACGTGTCTAGATTCGACAGCGTGCTCCTCCAAGGGAGGAACTGCTTCCGGAAATTGTGCTTCCGGTAAAAAGAAACAAGGATTGTAGCTCTCTATCAGGGTGACGCTCCTTTGATTTTAGGTTTCGGAGTGTGTTGCCTTTTCATTGTCAAAGGTTCTTGTTCTGCGGCTCAATCCATTTCTCAGGTACATTGTGCTTACAAATACGTTATTCCTTGAAGATATTTTGTAATCGTTCATCTTGATCATTTTAGAATTGTACCTACATACGGGTAAGAACTACGATAAGTGTGATACTCACTTTTAATTGTTTAACACAGTTTAATTGATCGGTATTTTGTGGCTCCTCAGAACAACGGATATCCGGCCGCCGATACCACAGTCAGCGAGACATGCACCTACAACTTCGATCGGATTAATAACAGTAAGTCTAAAACTGCTTGATCCTTTTTAAGCAATTCCGTCCTGGGTTGTGTAGGCCCACGAACCAAAGAGACCAAACATTGACTTATTTTGTAATGGATTTGGGCCCAATAGGATATTAATCCCCGACAATGTCGCGATTTGCCGAATCATGATTCTTTTCTACTCGAATTTTGTTGATTGGCCTTTGCAGCCACATTCTAATATTTTCAATTTAGGGCACTATCCTACTTTGTTAGCAACTGTAAACGTATGATAAGCAGATTATCCTACTTTTGTTAGCAACTGTAAACGTATAATAAGCAGATATTTTCGTGGCTTATCCCCTTGACCGCTTGACCGCTGGACCGCTTTGCCTTATGCTTCAAACTGTCTGAGTTGAGAACTTCGGTCGACGCAGAGTTTCAATGGGTCTTTGAAGTGGTCAAGCGGATAAGCCTCAAAAATATCAGCTGTAGAGTTTTCCTTGGTTAAAGCACGCGGAGAGTGAGGGAATACCCTTGATCTATGGTATTCCCACTTGAAAATCTTTAAACAATTTTGAAAAGGACCATTTTTCTTCTTGGTTCCACCAATGAGAAACGTTGCTAGCAAATATCAATGCTGAAGTACGTCTGAGAAAAATAAGAAATGAGTCAAACTTCCTGGAGTCAATAAGTTCTTGTTTTTGATTGATTTACTTCGTCTTTTGGAGCATTATTTGTGACGGAACAAAACCTTGATCCACCCTGTACATGCAAATGTTCCGATGCAAAACATGTAACTTTGTCTATCACACTGAGTAAGAGATATCTAGCCAAGTGATTGTATGTCCTTTTATTACTTTTAAGCCACCATGCGAGAAAAAGGCGATACAAATTTGGAATTTGCAGGCACATTATCACTTTGAACGTTCAGAGTTTTCTATCGTTCAGAGTTTTCTATCATTTTGTTTCACTTCAACTCAGCTTGTTGAGTTGATGTAATTGAGTTTGGAATTTACTTATTTTAGAGGTATTTTACAGGCTTAGAGGTTGTATTTTCCTCTAGTACTCCATTTGGTGACTTTAAAGATTTTTTCAGTAAACGTCTCTTTTGTTTATTTAAATGTTTGGTGTGCCTTGACATTGCCAATAGCAGAAACCTTATGATATAGGTCTCATTAGCTGTGTAGCGTCATCATTGTTCTATTATCTCTTGTACTTTTCTCCTTTTTTAGATCTTTGTCAGATTCGGTGAGCAAAATATTATGAACATTCATGAGAATTTCCCTAAACGAATGAAAGATTTGACTCTCAACATTCTTTGGACTCTCTTCTTTAGGCTAGATTTTAGAGCATTGACCACAGAAGCTGCCACCACAGGTTACAAAGCATTATTTTTCGTGTGACTCTATGAAAATATGTTTAAAAACTGTTTCTTGCTTTCAGGAATTTGTGGAACAGCAGCGGATGCCATCAGTGTGACAAGCCCGTTTTCATCGAATGACAATGGATTTCCTCCGGTGGTATGTGGAACTTTGACATGGCAACATAGTAAGTAGAAAAAGTAGTGTAGAGGTTGCTATAGTAAGTAGAAAAAGTAGTGTAGAGGTTGCTTTTACTTCTGCACGACGATTTTGAGAGAACAACAATGTTTAGTTGTATGTGTGAGTTAGGACTCTGAATTCGTCTGGAAGTGCACATAGATTGTTATGTGAATAGCCTAAGGGGTGACCCCAACGTGATGATGTCGACCAAATATTTTAAAATAGATGAGGAATCTTTAATTGAGAACCAGAGCATTTCTGTATCAAATTACCCCACATGGAAAGTCCAGGTGAAGATGTCCTTGATCCCGGACGGACTGTGGGGCATTGTGTGCGGATTCGAGGCCCCTCCCTCGCCAGAAAATGAAGAACTGTCAAGGAAGTTTGCCGCTCACATGGATCGGGCGTTGGCGGTGATTGTGTTGTCTGTGGACCCGGGTCTGTTGTACCTGTTGGGCGATCCATTCGATCCCAAAGTGCCATGGGATACGTTAGAGAGCCAATTTCAAAAGAAAACTTAGGCAAACAAACTCCATTTGAGGAAACACCTTTTTACATGCCGTCTTGATGAGGGGGAGAGCCAGCAAGCAAACCTGAAATCTATGTCGGGTCACCTGTCTATTGGCCAGCCTGCCTCGGAGCTACGAGATTCTTGTCACCCTGTTGGAAGCCCACTCCGAGGTTCCATCATAGGAATTGGTCACGGAACGGTTACTCAGTGACGAGCAGAAGAAGATGGGAATGGGCGGGACAAGCAAAGCCGAGTAAGGCCTGATGTCGTCCCATCAAAAGGGATCAATCAAATGCTTCTGGTGCGGAAAGCAAGGCCATATCAAGCGAAAATGCAGAGTCAAGATGACATTCAAGTCCAAGAAAGGGTTCGCCGGACAAGGCAATGACAAAGCTTGTCATTTTGTCATCAAGTTGGAACAAAACACACAGACGCGAGCGTTGGATTACCTGCACACGAGATTTCAAACACCTGGGTTGAAAAACCCCTAGTGTGGATCATTGACTTGGGATCCACGTGCAACATGTGCAAAGACATCAGGATGTTTAAGAATGTGGAAGACCTGGAGGCGTCGGTAAAAATCGTGCTTAGGGACGGCAGTGGCGTTCAAGTGAATCAGCAAGGCCAGGTATCACTTATTGTTCGAGTGAATGGCAAATGGATTGATTGCACACTGCAGGATGTTCTATTTGTGCCAGAACTATCTTTCAATCTTCTCAGCCTGTCTAAGGCATCCCAGTTTGGGGTGTTGTTTGAGTTCAATGGAGGAAAATGTTCCATCCTAAGCAAGACGAAAGGGGTGGTCGCCGTGCCCGACCAAGGCGATGATCTGTATCGCCTATGTCATGTGCCTCCCTCTCTTGGGGCCATGATATCCAAAGAAGAAGAGTCAGAAAGTAATTTTCAGACCTGGCATCGCTGCATGGGTCATGTCGGCCCTAGGGGACTTGAGGAAGTAATCAGAGGAAGTTTGGCTACCGGTATGAGACCGGTAAAGGCGAGTTCCAAGGACGTGTGCGAGTCCTGCGTACAAGGAAAGATACACCGTGCACCTTTTCCAAAGTAATCTCAACGACGTTCATGCGAGAAACTGAGTCTAGTTCACAGTGATGTATGTGGTAAAATGGGCGTGCCATCTCTTGGGGGTGGGAAATATTTCCTCACATTTACTGATGATCATACGCGGTATGTCTGGACCTACGTGATCAAAAAGAAGAGCAAGGTCTTTTCTGCATTCATGGAACGGAAGGCCAAAGTTGAGAAAGAGTCCGGATACCAGGTAAAGATGTTGCGAACTGACAATGGCGGAGAGTATACATCTGATCAGTTTGAAAAATATCTCGCCATGGACGGAGTTCAACATGAGCTGACAATCCCGCATACATCCGAGCAAAATGGTGTGTGGGAGCAGATGAACCAAACGCTTGCTGAGGCCACCCGCGCCATGTTGTCCAATGCCAAGCTTCCCTTTCGGTATTGGGCTGAAGTTCTTTCGACGGCTACTTATTCACGTAATCGGAGCCCTACCAAAGCCTTGGTCGGGAAAACGCCAATAGAAGCTTGGAAAACAAGAAACCGGATTTGGCGCACTTACGTTGTGTTGGGTGCCTGGCCCATGTGCACGTGCACAAGGAAGAGAGGGGAAATTTGCACCCCAAATCAAAGCTTGGCTACGGAGATAGCGTAAGAGGCTATCAAATATATGATTGGGCTCGACGGCGTGTGGTTTTCAGTCGAGACGTGAGATTTGACCAACTTAAGAACGGAATTCTATCTGAAGGGTATGAAGAACCAGGTCAGCTTGATGTCCTTGATGGTACTCACGATCCCATTATTGTTCATGACAATGCTGGGGGGAATTTTGAGGTTGGCAATTGAGTACCAGTAGATGAGCCTGAGGAAATGGAAGAAGATGACCCTTGGCGGTTGAACGATTGTGAATCTAATCCACGTTCACGGCGCGTGAGAAAGGAGCTACTGCTCTTTGGTGAATGGACCTGCTCAGCGATGAAAAGGGATACGGATTCCATTACATTTTAAGAAGCTCTCAGTAGTGACGACTCCCACCTGTGGCAGAGAACAATGAGGAACAGCCTTGATTCCCTCCAAGAGATGACGTGTGGGAGCTGGTGCCACAATCCAAGGACAAACACGTCATAGGAACAAAGTGGGTGTTCAAGGTCAAGCGAGACGAGCACAGAAATGCTGAGCGTTGTAAGGCCGGGTTGATTGCCAAGGGCTTTACACAACAACATGGACTGGATTATGATGAGATCTTTTGTCCGTTTGTAAGGTTTGTCACGATTCGAAGTCTTATTGCTATTTCTGCAGCCCAAGGATTCTTCATTCATCAAATGGACATGACCACCGCATTCTTGAATGGCGAAATTGATGAAGATTTATATGTGCGACAACCTGAAGGCTTCGAGGTGGCAGGCAAGGAAGGCTATGTCTGTAAATTAAAGAAGAGCCTGTATGGATTAAAACAATCTCCCCGATGTTGGAACTTCTTGTTGGGCAAAGTTCTAAATGAACTCGGTTTCGTCCAAACTAATGAAGATCCATGTTTGTACCACTGGAAGGGAGGGTCCAATATCATCTACCTAGTTGTTTATGTGGACGATCTCGTTCTTGCTGCGAAAAGCGAAATAGATCTGAAAGAGATCAAAGTGAGGCTCTTCACATGTTTCAAGGCCAAGGACCTCGGCCGCTTACGTCACTTTCTTGGCATCAACGTGGCCTGTGGGACAACCACAATGTGGCCGGGACTTGCTGAAAAAATCCGGAATGAGCCAATGCAAGCCGGTTGACACCCGATAGAAATCAATGTTAAATTGATCAAGGCCAGAGAAGAGGAAACAGCGGTCCGTCCCACTGGATATCTATCAATCGTTGGTGGTCTGCCATACCTCGCCATGAGAACAAGTCCTGATCTGGCATTTACAGTCGCTACCGCGGCCAAGTTTGGATCTCACCCGGCCTGGATAAGTACACTGGAGTGCCGTGACCAGAATTCTGAGATATCTTCAAGGAACAATAGGTCTTGGAATCTCCTCTTCCCGCACAGGCACCATAACCAGGTTGGGTTTTCGGACGCGGATTGGGCAGGAGATCCTGAAGATCGGAGATCAACATCTGGCTATGTGTTCATGTTGGCTGGTGGTCCAATTTCATTGAAAACCAGTTACAAAAGTCGGCAGCACTTTCTACAGCCGAAGCCAAATATATGGCGCTCTCGAGTGCTGCTCAAAAGACCCTATGGTCGCGAAATGTGTTGGTGGACATGGGTGTCAATATGAATTCTAAAACGGCCGTTTTTTGAAGATAATCTTGTGTCCATTGGTTTGGCTAAGAATCCACAATATCACGGACGAGCATTCGATACCATTTCACTCGAGAGCAAGTCCAACTACAAACGATTAACATAAAGTACTGCAAGAATGAAGACATGGTAGCCGATATATATACTGTAAACAAAAGCTGTGGCCGTACCGAAGCTACAGAAGTTGAAACGGTTGTGCAATGTTGGGGTTCGGAGCTTCAAGTGAGGGGGGGTGTTAGAATTGTATCTCATCATTAGGGCCGGCCAAAATTTGCAGATAAATATGGTCTTTATTGACAGCAAATTTGCAAAAAAATCAAACGAATCTGCTCAAGAATTTGCAAATAAACTTTCCAAAACATGGGCACCATCACGGTCTGGTGGGTGTAAGGGTAGGTTTTGCCTTCCTAATCAAGCAACACGTTGATGAAAAGGAAAATTAGGTCAAAATGTCTTCCAGCACTGGGATTTGAACCTCCTATCCTTAGGGAGCAGATTCTTGCCTTTTTCACGCTGCCTCCTAGATTGATCAGCATTTTGAAAACCCTTAATACTTAGTGAAAAAGATAAATCCCAGTTCATTGATAGAAAAGCACTAATGTCAGAGTGTGGAAAAGGAATTGCAGAACATTTTTCTTAAGAAAATCAAACTTGTCAAATTTCTTGAAAGAAATAGTAAGTCAGCTCTTCTCAAATTAACCGTCCGCCTTATGACCATTTACCCCATAAATCATGAAAACACGTCAAAATGTGTCTGATTTTGTAAAGAGAAGTTCATTACTCGGACAAAAGTGAGTTCCAACATGTGAAATTTATCAGTATCTTAAAAAATTGCAATGATTATGAGTTATAATGAGTATTTGAAAATGGATGGAATGCGAAAGCTTGTCGTCGCTACTAAAAACTAAAATTTCTCATTTCTTTTAATATTGGTCAGAATTTCTGAATATTATCATAATTTTTTACAAATATTGGTATTTTCTGCTGAAATGGCTGCAATTGCGTTATAAATTGCAAAACAATGTCATATATTGCAGTTAAAATTGAAAAATTTGCAGAAACAATAGATTTGCAGAAAAATCTCAGATATGCAAGCTTTTTGCAAAATTTACAAAATGTAAGTTTTGGTCGGTCCTACTCATCATCGTCACTCCTTATCCAAGGTTCTGTGTCCTGTTTATTTTATGTTCCAGTTCTTGCAGCGCATTCTACAATTTACTCTTGGGTTGCCAATAAAATTCCACTCAATGACTTTTGGGTCCACACCATCAAATTCTCCACTAGTAGATTCTGAAGGTAATCTTAATCAGGAAGTTTCGCTCATGAAGGATTTAGGTGTAGTCCTCCAAGAGAATGGAAATTACGATGAGCATATCCAGTGGAAGGTTGACAATGATGTGGTTTGATATATCATCGCACGTTTAAGTCCAGAGATAGTGTCACGATGCTAACTCTGTACAAGTCGATTATTCAGCCACATCTTGAATATGCTTCACCCATTTGGGCTCCAATGAGTTCAGCAGGTCCAAAGATGCTTTACCAGGGACATAAAAGGTAATGAAGATATTTCATATTTGGAGAGTCTAGAAAGTTTTGGACTGCACAGTATTCAGAGAAGGTACGAAAGGTATCTGATACTGTACGTTTTCTAAAGCGTTCATGAGCTTTGTCCCAACCCAGATTTTAGGGCCAATTCTTGTGACCCTACTTCTTGTTTCTCTCGTTTCTTCATTGTTCCATTTGCTCCCCTGAAATATTTGTAGGGAGTATGTAAGTGCTGATACTAGAACAACCTTGAAGTCAGATGAGGACAAGTTTTTGGCTAAAATTCCGGATCAGCACTTCATTCAAGGGCTAACCATATCCGTGAACTTTAATTCGTTAATCGATCGAACTGATAGAGTTGAACTTAGGTAAAATAAAGTTTTTCGTCTTGTAGTGCTGGAAATTTCATTCCCTGTATCGTTAAGGGAGTTCGTAAGAAAATAAGATGCAGATAGTGTGAGCTGTTTCTCCGTGTTTGCGGCAGATCCAACTCAAGACTTGTCATTGTTCGCGGCCGTGTTGGCGTCCGATCCGGCATTCAAAATCATCGCCGAGATCAATGACGAGTTGGACGTCCGCTATCACCGGACGGTTACTTCGCACCAGAAGTGCACGTGAAAGGAGGCCTTTTACTCGTTGTCCCAAAACCAGCCAAGCCACGAATCCTGGAGTTCCTTCACCGGTCACACTTAGGCATCACCAAGAACTCTGAGTTGGCGAAACATCTCCATTATTGTGGCATTCTACGGCTTGATAGGGTGTCTCCCTCGTATTCTATGTTCTGTTGATGAAATAAAGCAACATACAATCCCTCGTTCCGTGACCTGGGCGTATATCCCTCATCCTGCATCTTCGTTCAGTGCCACCTCATACCACAGGTATCATTCAAAATCTCATTTTCAGTGTATTTTGAGACGGGTACTAGTGGAACAAATGCTGGAGCGTTGGCCATTGCTAAAGGAAGTGGAGCCGGAAATCGAGTATATGATATCAAAGTTACCTATTATTCTTGCGATAATGTGGCCAAGTGAGTACTCTCTTTTATAGCTAATAGCATTGATGGGTTCAAATCATAAACAATCGCATTTTCGTAACATCTAACTGTCTCGTAGTAAGTGTTGACGACCAAGTTCCTCACCTAAAGAACAACCCCATCTTTCAAGTTTTCTCAAGAAATGTGTGGTTGCTCAGGCGCAAGAAATAAACTTTGGCCGATTTTTTTGAGAAACAGGCCAATGGTCAATACTAGGAGGCAAAAGGTTTTGTTAAAATAAGTATTGACTCCTTTCACGGATTGAGACGCAAAACGAGTGATTGCTAGAAATCTATTTGAAAGTCGATTTTGAAAGTAACGGAATAGAAGATCTGCGATGTGTTTTCCTTTAAATCATTGGCACCAGAGGCATGAAATCAAATAGTTCAGAAAAGTGTAAAATATTAGATGGGCTTAAAGATCGCATATATTTTATGCCTCTTTTTTATGGAATTTAAAGGATAAGTTGTTTCAGAATGAGCTGATCCGATTTTGAAAAAGCCCTGAGACCAGAAATATAGAGGTTTGAAACGATGTTCAAAATTCTTTTTAGAAGTGTAACGAATTCATGTCAATTTCTTGAGCAATATTTTTTTGATAATTTCAGGGCTCTGAAAAAATGTTTTTGAGGGCTATCTAAGGGCTAAAAATTTTTTTGAAAGCATCAAAAAATTGTTTTCACAGGAAAATAATTTCTTAAATGCAAAGATATTAGTCTGTTTAAATGCAAAAATGCCTCATAATAGGACAACATAATATAATTTTGCAACAGTTTGAAGCAATTACCAAAGTTTTCAATATATTTCATTATTTCAAAATTTGTGAAATAAGAAGCCTTGAAGTTGTCTCCTAACTTGGACCCCCAAATCAATACCCTAAGCAATGCAGGTTTTTAGATCGAATTTGGTTCCTCCTGGTGCCTTATTCTAGCTATCTCTCAGATTGAAGAGAACTGGGCTGAAATGCAAATGGTTTTTTATAGTTGCTATTTTGCATGTAAATTATGATAATTTGCCATGTTAGGAAAAGCTTGAGCTTTTGCCAAAAAGGCAATTAGGAATAATGGGAGAATTGGAGAACAACTACCTCATTACAACAAACCAAGAAGATTGGGACAATGCAGTATGCAGTATTTAAAGCAGGTGCAATAGGTATCTTAATCAATAAATCTTCAAAAGTATCCATGAGCTTTTTTCTTGAACCAGAATTCAGAATCAATTGTTGTGAATGTCAAGGTTTACACTTTTGAGACCTACAATCCATTTGTCGGCATATTTTTAAGGCGGCTTTACACTAGGATGGAAAACCAAGATTGCTGGGCGAGTTTTTCGCCTTCGTGTCCTTTGTGCTGCGTGTAAGCATTTTAATGCAAAAATATCATTTTCCAGATCTGAAGTATACAATAACAGAAGTTGAACAATGCGCAAGAGTATTTGACCTTCAATATATCATATCAATGCATTTGGCAACTACCCATGGAAAAACATTGTACATACATTTCTTCTTGTTTGATTATTTGGTAACACTATGTAAATCAGATATCATGACGTTACAACTTATTGGTATCAACAAGACTCTTAGTCGGCCATAGCCCCCTTACCCTGCATGAAATATGTTTTACGTTCTGCACTTCAGAGGGCGCTTTGTCATTCAGCCTCTACCGTAGTTTTTCGACACGGCCAAGATGTTTGAGAATTCCCACAGATATTTGATGATTTGGTCCTCGCTAGTGGCTGATATGCTTTGAGGGCGTAGGGGAAATGAGCTACAGGTATACTAATGGCAGCCTGATGGGATGCACTAGTATAGGAAAAGTGCCGTCTTAAAAAGCACCATACGAGAAAAAATATCTTACATTTTTAAGAGATAAGTTTAGGCCGATGTATTCTTATTGAACTTTATGATAACTAGATTCGAACGTTAATTTTGGCTCAAAATTGATGTTTACCTTGCCACTTGTTTAGTGCATGCGTGAGCGTTGTTTGGAGCTAGGATCCTGGAGGAGAATGTAGGCTCATGCTAAGAAAGAGTAGCTTCCATACAACCGTATTGTAGATTTATGTTGTTAGTAAAATGGTAATGTGATGAACTGGATATCTGACTTTGCCTGACCAAGGACGAAATAACCTGGGCAAGAGTATCCAAAACTTGAATAAGTATATTTACAATGAGACCTTACTGTATTGCAGAGGCTTATTGAATCGGAGTGGATGACTGGTGAATGTGAGAATATCATCCGTCTTCTTTTTTGTTCGATGTCTTCCTTGAAAGATTTCTTTCTTATGATTTATAACTCTTGCATTTAGATAGGTTAGTTCTTGGCACCTGCATATGCTAGATAAATGCCTTACTGATTTCACCTATACACATCTAGGCCTACGAAGGGGGGAATTAAAAGGTGACGGCTTATTTTCGGGTTATCAGGGTTCCTGTTCTGTTATGGGGGTTATACACATCTGCATATTTTTTACACTTTACAATTGACATGGGTTGTGGGCATCCTGAATGATATCATCAACTCTTCTGGATTGGTATTTCTTGCACTTATTCTTTCGCACTATAAATTTGGCGCATCTGATCGCTCTCGATGGGCCATCGTTCATTATCATTCGAGCACAACTCTAGCGAATGATGTTTTACGATAGTAACCAACTCAATTCCTAATCATACTTGAGAGAATACTTCCATAACAGTGTCTTAAAAGCAGATGATGTTATTAAAGTTGTTATGATTGTAATGCATTAAAAGCACAATTTAGTCCGGAAGAATGAAACCATTTTAACACAACCTTTTACTTCTTGAAGTACCCTTCATCAATGTCCTAAGAGTGTATGGCGATGTCTGGCCTAGAGCAAACTGCTCGCCTAGTTTGGTAAAAATCTTACCTTAACATGCAAAAGCTAATGAGGTAGAGGTCTGGAGAGAAAAATGCCACTTCTAAAAACCACAGAGATTTTGTTTTGACTACATCTTGAATTTTTTTCTTGAATGCCCAATTTTCATCAAAGGGAAAATATGTTGTATATTGACCCACTGAAACTAAGATAATGAAGTTGAACCTAATGTGGAGCAAAGTTTATACCAAACAATCAACATATCATTTCTAGATTCACATTTTGCCTCTCAATGGAGCATTATAACTCATTTACTTTATTTTCACAAACATGTTTATGTTTTAGGCTTAATCTACTATTTTCTTTACTTGGCACAGCAATGGGATAAATCATATCTAAGAGTTAAGATCTTCAGAAGTAGGAACAGAGAAGAAAGTAGTTTTATTTTCAAAATTCAGCCTTTATTTGCACCCTTATTTGCTGCATTCTGTGGAGTGAAACTAAAAAGTTACTAGAAAATCCTGCCGGAAGATCCCATTACGGATCCAGGGTAAAGAACAACTGAAGCACTTTTAGGGCGTCATTTGTCTCTCCAGACCTTTAGTAAATCTTTACACCCGCCCAACGTCGCCCTGGAATTTCAGTGGTCTATGGTCATATATCCTTGGCTTATTGCTGGAAAATGAAAGACTTTTTCCCGGTTCACTATTCGGACGAAGCAAAATCGAGTCATAATTGTCAACGTGGGTATCTCGTTTCTAAGACAAGGTCAGCAGCTTCCGTCATGATAACTTCTGCAGTAACCCGGTTAACGATTGGTATGCTAGTTTTTTCACAATTGTTTCCAACGACATCCAGTCCGAAAACTTGGTCCCCGAGAAAAAGCGCATCGCTCTGTTTAAAGCAGGTTGGAGCTCAGCCAAGGATTCCCATACGTTGATTGATTGTGGTAACGGCTTGATCAAAATGGGAATTCCCTTTCAGATCCTGGGTCACTTCAATTCCTAATATAGACACATAGGTGATGGATTCTTTTCATTTCATGGTGACGAAATTTCTCTTTTTTCAATAAGAGTCTGACAATCTTTAGCGTTATGACCCTCCTCCCTTCATCTGAACCACCGTCTAACTTGGTCCCGGTGTTTGACGAAGATCTTTCCTCTCCTCGTCAAGACGAAGTCAACAGCCAACAACAGTGGAAAAATAAATCTCCACTTGGATCTTCTTGTGCCCGTTCCAAATCCCATCAATCTAAGTGTCTCCGGAAAACCATTCCCGTCAGACATCAAACCTTGCAATGGCAAAGGGACGAATTGCCCCGAATAACTCTTCATCAGAAGCAAACTACTTGACGTTGGGGAATCTCATTGCTACGACTGAAGAACCCCCTTGGATGTTACAATTCCAAGTGACCTCATGATAGGTCCACTAGAATAAGAGAGAACTTCCAAAGCAATTGGCACAGCCTCTTTCGTAATCACTTGCACAGTATTCTAGGGATCACCAGCCTGGCCGATCATTATAATGTCAATTGTCTTCAACGCAAGACTAGTGATTATGAAATCACCAGCCACCAAGAGAGAAGGATACATTCAAGGCTTTGAATACTTGTGGCGTGGGTAAACACACTTTGGCCAAATGCTCCCTGGAATTGCTCCTCGGGCCGTTAGTGACAGGACCGGTGCCAAAGTTTCCCGTCGTAGGTACAACGCCTACGGCCTCTAGGCAATTCCTATAGTCTCAGGATAAGGTCGTAGGGAAGTGTATGTTGATTTCCTATTGGTTATGTAGAAATTTCAACAAGTGCTTGAGGAGCACTTTTTCCTGACGCTTGTCCTCCTTCTCATCCTTTGTTTATTGTCACAAGCCACTCAAAAACGCGATGTGTACGATTGAGTGTTGGCACAAAAGAAGATAAAAAAGAAAATAAGGAGAGGGACGACATAATGAAAATTAGAGAAGCAATAAACTGTGACATGCACAAAAAAATTCATAATAACCTTGAAAGAAGTCGCAAAGCACCAAAACACACGGAGCGTCGAACACACTCAAAGAAAACAATACTAATGGGAAAATATGATAAATTATGTGCTCTTGGTGGCACATGATCAAGTTTTTGAACAAAGGAATTTTTGACACCAAGGGCAGAGCGTAACAATAAACCCTCCCCCCCCCTCCTTGCTAGGAGGATGACATCATTCACAGAATAAAGGTTCCTGAAAAACATTTGTCCATTTGAAACGAGAGACCCCTGGGAGCACTCTCAAGGCAAGTAAGCACAGTGGAATTTTCTAGCCTATGTCACCGCTTAAAGTCAAACTATTAGCCAAGCCGATTTGCCCAATATTTAGACGGCCTTGAGGCATAATGCAGTCTGAACATGCGTTCCTACTTTATCCTATCCATTTAAGGCCTTAACCCAGGCCCTGAGTATGTGGCTGAATGGAGTCCATATTTTTTATGTCCGTTGTTAAAGATACCGGTAAAAGAGGAAAATACAAGAAACTTAGTAATTCAACTGAACTTCAATGAATCTTCAACAACTTCATAATCAGAAAATCAAATCCAGTAGATTTGCATTGAAAGAGACATCACAACATAAAAAATATTAGAAAAACGAGGTTTTATGATGTTTATAGAGCTTTGGCGCTTGAAACTAAGCTCATCATTTTGCATTTGTTTTAAAATCAAATGAGTTCCTAAAGAACTTGGTATTACAAATATTGCTTATGGGTTTGTACAGATTTTGCTTATTTGTTGCAAGTTTGATGAGAATTTACGTATTTTCAGAGCACCTGAGGGTTGCACGCAATACTTTACCGGACCCAGTGGATCCTTCCAGTCTTTCAACTTCGCCAATGGTCAGCTCCTGAGTAGCCAGAGCTATCGAAGCTGCTTCAGACAAGAAATGGGTAAGTTGGTATTGTACATATGTCTAGACCAAATATGAAGAGAAGAGTTTGCATTACGGAATCAGACGCCCTTAACCGGCCAACATATTCATTTTATGTATTTGTGTTTGCAGGATTTTGCCGAATTGAATTACGTCCTTCCATCACTGAGACTCCGAATCCATTCTTCCTATCGGGCCCAGATTCAGCTTTGGCGGCAGTTGTACTACACCATTGGTTTCTGTTGTTGGAGTTATTGTTACTTTTGATAATCATTCTTTTTTCTTACTTTTCTAATAGGTTGGATGCCAAGCTTTAAGCTACATTACCTTTCCCAGCACAGTGGTCGGCTCTTATTGTGGAGGATATTTAAATTCCCTGGGCGGGGCCACTTCTTCTGCCCCACAAGTCTGTAAGATATTGTTTTCCTCTAGACCATGAGCTACTAGAATGATTAAGTAAGAACTTAATATCTTGGCATCGGACAAACACATTGCGGAGTAAAAAAAATACCAGAAAACGATTGAAAACGCTCACTCTGTGCCGTTTTGTGTACAGCCCTTTACGAACAGGTAAAAAGAGGTTTTAGCTCAAACCTCCCTGAACCACAGTAAAATGGATTGTACCAAATATGGCTTTTAAAAATAAGCCACAGTTAAAATAAGCAGCCCTTCGTGTCAGATGGTAAGAGCATCTTATTTATCGAATGCGTTTTGCGATGATTTAAACGTCATTTAGGTCACAGAATTTATGTAGAATGTAAAAATGGTGAAGGTGCTCACCACATACGTAGTATTTGCAATTGTCAGTAGGTAAAAAGATAGTATTCTCTCTTATTACATGATAAACAATGGTCACTCTCTAAAACTGCTCTTACGGCCTGGTATCTTGGGTTCAAGGGAGACAAACAAATATTCTGCTCTGCTAGAATGTAATTGACATCATGGGAATGATGTTTGAAGCTTCGCTTAGGTGGCAGTTTGTGAAATAGAGTGTCGAAGCCCAATTGAAACGATTTTGAAAAGTCACAAAATTATGTCAAAAATTTACACCAGAACGTTAAGAACTAATTTATTTTTTCCCTGACAAGTCACCTCAGTGAGTAAAATATTGTTGACAAGGCTAAAGAGACATTTATGATTGACATAGGGATACAGTTACATGTTAACACCTTATTTTATCGAAGTTTCAATTGATATAATATCTGATCCAGAAACAAATGAGAATTGTCGGTTCTAGCTAGCCCTAACGACTCTAAACTTCAAACCCAAATATTTGGCTTGATTTAAACAGAACTATAACACGTATGATTCAGTCCTTAACAGTGCTAAAAAAGTATTAAAAACATGCAATGGCCCATATCAGCCTAAGATTGCCTGAACGGCCTAAGACATTTTTGGCCGCTGGGGGTAAGAAAATTATTGACATGCCTGTCTTCATTTCCATTCCCTACTGAAATGACAAGGAAAGTTGGGAAGAATGCATAACATGGATGAGAAATTTAACTCGCAATTGAAGTTGGAGAGAAAGGCAACACGTGGTACTTTGAGCGCTTATGCTTTTCCAACAGTTCCAAAATATTGTTTGAACTGTCACTAGTTCATTGGAAACTCATGGGCCTACTAACCGTCAAGTTCTCAAAACATTGATATCATCTCTGAACTTGATTCATCAACGATCAGAGAAAACCGAGCGCAAAAAAAACTTTCATTTTTGGTGCACAAGTGGACAGGGAACCAAATAATAACATTTTCATTAAAAAACCACGAAAAAATCTACAACTAGCTAATTATTTATAGTTACTCGGAATGTGACAAAAAAAAGAAAGTAAAAAACTGATATGAGCGGTCATACGATCTTACTTTAACTTCCATGCAACTTCCTTTCGATTTTGATACTCTGTGGTAACTAGCTCATGTCCTTTTTGCTCTTTCAGCTAGTCCTGGAGCGCCGTTCGAGGTTGGTGTGCGGTCTGTGGCAACGACAAATGGTGGGAAAACGGGATTCAATCTGGACTTCACACAAATACCTTGCGCTTGATTTTGAAAAACATTGACGTGCACATTTCATCCTTGCAATGTCCCCATTTTAGACACCCGAAGAAAAATTCACTTTAAAGTCATTTACATTATTCAAATACACATCGTCCGCTAGTTATGTATGGTTCTTTAAGGTGTTTTTTTTTACTTTAAGGGACCATTAGTGGTCATTAAGAAGAGGTTTAGGTCGCAACATAAAGGGAATGACGAAAAGAAAACAGCTCGTGGCATGGGAAAAATTATGATCTGGAATCATACTTATTATGAATTCATAACGCTTTGACACTTTCGCATTGTTCCATACTTTATCAGCGCAGCCAGTACAATTTTTTTTCGAAAATCTAATCTCACTTTTGGCATCCGGAGATTTCCTTGCACTTGTCCACGGGCTTTTATAGAATGGTATATAGGTGCTCATATCTCTTCGGGGATTACATGATCTAGACCACGTTTTATTCTGTAGAGAAGAATGGCATCGCCCTCCTCCGTTGGTCCTCAAGTGAGGTGAGGCAGGTCTTTTGCAATGTTTCCTCATAAATCCTTATCGACCCTCTTATCATTCGAATCGCACGACGCTGGACTTTACCAACACTTTGTAGTTTTTCGATTTCAAGGATTCCATGCCTGGATATCAAATTCGAGGAGTGGTCTCGCACAATATTTATAGCTTCTACAGTAGTGACCGCCTATGGATTTCAAACCGAAAAGGTTCTTATTATTCCGATGTATTGTATATTGTACTCGGCGGCTTGCTCACAAATGAAAAGGAAGGATACACATATAAAAGAGGAAAGCATAGTGACATCAAACAAATGTTGGCGCAATAGAAATTACACGTTGTAACACAATGAGGGCCGCAAGGCCACTCAAGGTGCAGTGAGTAGATTGGTTATCATTATACTGGTTTTGTATTTCACATGCAACGATATTTATAAGGGATTGGCGCTAAGGCAGTAGCTGGAATTAGCATCTCGCAACAACTTCCAAAACAAATACAAGGGACAAAAGAGGAAGTGCCCATTAGATCTAATCAGTTCTTCCAGCGTGTACCACATTTTTAATGGAGGAAACAGTTCTGAGACGAGCCAATAGGGACCTTTAAGCTGACGTCAAACT
>NC_081447.1:11503974-11540147 GCF_007210705.1 Tigriopus californicus | reverse complement strand
ATCTTCGGTCTGGATTCGAACTGACAACCAACCAACAACTTGTACCATCTGAAATACCCACCTCCTTGGCATGACGCTTTACCAAAACAGCCACAGCAGGCTACACAAGGTGTCTAGGAACTAACAAGCTCTATCAAACACACTACCTTACCATTTTCCAACGAAAAACTATGTGCCCGGCTGGTGAGGCTGGGCAATCACAAAGTTATCTTTGGCAGATCGTGGTGGCAGGGTTTACTTTTTGCCATAGTTGCCGGCTTCTTGCGTTTTGTGTCACTCTGTGGTTATTTTACATTTCGGGGGCACTGTTTCCTTTTGTTGCTGCTAGCTGTACGACACATTTGTTTTCAAATACGATTTTTGAATCTGGGAGGCAAAGCGTTTGCCCAGTGCACGAAATCAAATTCCTAAAACGGTGGAAATATCTAAGCTTTGTTTCTTGTAAAATAAATAACTGACCCAGCCTCATGAGATTTATTTCTTTTAAGGACCTTTGGCGGGGACGTGTTTGGGTTGAGAATCCGAGTTTTAGGTTTAGCCCATGACTCAATTGAATCAAGAAGTGTCGGATTAATCCTTTATACCCTTCAATATCAGTGTCATTGCAAAATGGCAGCCTTTCAGTTGGGACAATTATTTTTTCCGGTGATAACTTGGCAACTTTATGTACCAAACAGCCGGCAACTATGACTGGTGGTTTATTCACGGAATCACCTGGCTGTCTTGACAATTGGCTAGGGTCGAAATTAAGTGTCTCCAGAATAGTTGATCAGAAATCCACTGCATCTATACTGTGTTACTGATTATGGAAGCTGTCTGTTTTGAGGTTCTGTCGCATAGGTTCAAAGTTGCCATGTTTTTATTTTTCTTGAGTATGTCGGACTTTATATTGGCAGTGAACTGAGCTCTGGAACTTGCCCTAATCCTATCCAGGGTGTTATCGCCCGATCAGGGCATTCCGTTGCGTTCACTTGTTCCCCCCTCCCGATTCCCTCTCTCCCATTCAGTTGGATGCAGTTTATTTCCCCTACTCTTCTTTGTTCCTTGACCAACAACTCTCGGAGAAATTGATGACGTTTGGTTTCATTTCATTGATGGTTGAAGTCATTGGCTCATTCACGGATTTCTAGAGACGTGGACTGCGAACAGAGGCCCAAATGTCGTTTCTCCTAATTCGTTCATCTTGTTCCAAATAAGCGCTTCGCACGACTACAAGATCTGGTTGAATAGTTTAACTTGGCCAAATTTGAGCCCAAACCTATGCTTAGGGAACTCAGGAGACATGGTCAAAGTTATTTTCGGCCTGCTCTTGGTCAGCTACATAATCTTTTGACTACATAACTTTGGAGCGATCTAAATTATATAAAAATGACCTACCGTTTCTTATTTTGTTACTTTAATTGGAAAAGTGGCTCAAAGTGGCTCAGAGTGGCTATGGCCAAGCTGCAAGAGGCTGCAGGCCGATTTGACGGAAGCTCGTTCGCCGTCCATATTTCTAGAAGAGAACTTTCTGTTGGTCAGTGTCTCCGTTTGTTCATGCCTCTGGCTGCTTTACCTGTCGTTGAGAGAGGGTGCAAGACACACACACACAGTCCCTCTTGATCCCCTTGAAGAACTTTGAAAAGCTTGAAGGCGTGGCCGAGTCCAAGTGAGTCCGCCTACGGTTCCTCATTCTTGTGTTTGGCCCTTTCCTTGGGCCGCCCCTGGTGATTTCTTCGTGGTTTCTTGGTTTCGTGAATTCGTGGTTGGCGGGTTGACGGGTGGGGAATCCCTGGATCGGACCTATCAGAGCCAATGGATCTGGTCACGTGTACGGCGCCCGTGAACATCGCCGTCATCAAATATTGTGAGGAAAATGAAGAATAGCGAATAGCCGTTGGTTGGGCTTAGTCGATTTGGCCTGCCATGGGTGGGCGTGGCGGGAGTCTATGGGTGTTGATAAAGCTTTCGTGTTGTTGTGTTTCAGGGGGCAAACGCGATGAGGAGCTCATTCTGCCCATCAATGATTCCTTGAGTGCCACTCTCGCCAGTGAGCAGGTAAGCCACATCAATTCATCCCATGGACACCGTGGACAACAAGGACACCAAGGACATGGGATCTGTCGTCCAGGGGGGTTTCCATAGAAAGAGGTTGAAAAGATGGGGGGGATTGGGGATTGGACTTGGGGTCCCGGCGGTCGAGCCAGTGCCGACCTAGTGTTCATTGATGTATCAAATCATTCTTCATGGCCTCTCCAGGTACGAGTAGGTAGGCCCAAATGACCGGATGACACTCGATTCCAGTGATAGCGAACGCTTAAAATGAAGCCCGAGGGCGACACGAGGGCCAGGCGTACAAGTTGCCCATCATGGCCTCAATGATGTTTGGCGATTTGAACAGTTGTCGTCTCATCTCGCTAGGGAGAGCCAGAGTTCGGTCAAGCCTGGGTGGTCCACCAGGGTTGCCCACAGAGGGCTCCATCGGCCAATATGAAGCGAGCTCGAATTCATCAATATGGATGGGCGTCAAAACACGATCTTGATCTGAACCGTCATGTGGCCTATGTTATTTGCTGTTCTCGTGAAAACAAATCCAAATTGGAATGTGATCTTCCACATCAGCCATGGATCTCTTTCAAACCGAGTTCATCCACATGTAAACTCAGCCTCTCAAATTAGTTTTAAAAAATCTGAACCATCTGTTATCCACCTGACAGATGCACGCCAAAACCACTGTGTCGATATCACCGAATTTCACCGAGGACCGGATCTGGCTCAATGGGCAGGAGGAGGCCATGGCTAATCCGAGACTCGTCAACTGTTTGCGGGAAGTGAAGAGACGAGCCCGTGAATCCGGACAAACCCCGCAAACGAGACTCGATTGGCACATCCGCATCTGCTCGGCCAATAACTTCCCCACGGCTGCGGGCCTGGCCTCATCCGCTGCGGGTTATGCCTGTTTGGGTAATGATTGTCTGCCAAGAGAGACTCGTCGTTGAGTTGAGGCAACCTCACATCACAGGTAATTAATTGCCAATTGTACTTGCAGTGTACGCTCTCTGCCAATTGTACGGGGTCAAGGGAGACCTAAGTGAATTAGCACGGCAAGGATCCGGATCGGCGTGTCGGAGTGTCCTGGGAGGCTTTGTCCGATGGCGAATGGGCTCAGATGCCCAAGGACATGACTCATTGGCGCACCAAGTGGTGGGGCCGGAGCATTGGCCGGATATGCGGATCATTATTCTAGTGGTAAGGAGAGGTGTTCATGTTGCCATTTAGAACTTCACATAATACGACGGTGTGGCCTTTAATCTTGCTTTCAGGCCAATGATGGACAGAAGAAGGTGCCCAGCTCGATCGGTATGAAGCGAAGTGTGGGAACCAGTGAATTGCTGAAGTTTCGAGCCGAAAACACCGTACCCAAACGCATTGAAGCCATGGAAAAGGCCGTTCAAGATCGCGATTTCGCCACCTTTGCGGCCTTAGCCATGAAAGATTCCAATGAGATGCACGCCACTTGTCTAGATACCACCCCACCTTGTGTTTATATGAGTTCCACCTCACACCAAGTGTCGGACCTCGTTCACAAGATCAACGAGCATTTTGGCACACCAATCGTAAGTACGGGATTATCCCTGTCAATGAAGACTGGCTCGGCACGCTCTTTTTTCCAAGAAATCGCCTATACGTCTCCTTTTGGAGGGCAGCCTGAAGTAAGACAAAGGCGATTGTTGCCATTTCCCAATGAATTATTGATCAACGTCTACGTTCTACTGTGGGCAGTTCATTGGAGCTGGTTAACTGACCTATTAAGTGTTGTTTGTGCTGAAAATAGAAGCCGAAGCCAACTTAAAGCCTTCCCAGAAGCCATTCCTAGTTATACCACCTAACCACCGACTTTCACGAAAAAAAAAATTCAAATATTCACCCACATCCGTACTTTGGCCGTGGAGTAACGACCTCGTTATGCCATTTCAGGTTGGATACACATTCGATGCAGGACCGAATGCATGTTTGTTCCTTCTAAAGGAGCATGTTCCCCTTTTGGTTCATTTGGTCCGTCATTACTTTCCGACCTCTGACACGACCTTTAAAGGAGATCCCTTCCGTGGTCGCGACTTCGACGTGGAGATATCCTCTGGCGAGGGAAAGTTTCAGGTGAGTTGCGATCCCTACATTTCACATGTTTTGCTTGGCTGAAACTGGTTTCTTTGACTCATCAGTCCTTGGAATCTTCAATGGACATGGGCACAAATCCCGATGCTTTGAAGTATGCCATCTACACAAAAGTGGGTTTAGGGCCAGAGGTCCTCACAAATACCTCGGATCACCTCTTGGATGAATTGGGTAATCCCAAGATGTGATTCATGAATCTCCCCTGTGTTTCTTTTTGCAAAACCATTCCCCACTCAATTATGCATTCCTCCCACCTAAATGTGCATTCAAAGAAACGTTACGTGCATAATTTATGCAAGTGCACCCCCAAAGGCTTCTCATATGGTTATTCGCGTTTCATACTTGGGCGATTACTTGAATATGACTCGCACAAGTTCCCATAGAAAAGCCCCTATGGCCCGCTTAAAAGAATGTACCGGATTTTTTATAAACTGTTGTTCGCCGCCCACCCAAAAGCGAAACCCCAACGCTCCGCTCCGTCCATTCAATGTGTGGTGTTGTTTTGTATTGACAATTGTTATCTTATTTGTTACATTCACATGTTGCCTCTTGTTAGATATTTTTTATATACTCAGGTTGAACTAATGGTTGTTTTGTTTAGGGAAGCAAATACATGAATTTTCGCAAAGTGCCTGGCCAAGTGTCAAATTTATTAGAAGAAGAAGTACATAAATAGTTCTATTTAAAATATACCTGTGTCCATAGTTTTGTTCTCAATTTGAGTGTCAATCGAGAGACAAGAGAGAGCGTCCAAGGTATCGTTGACAATAACACAATCAGTTGGTTCATAAGAGAGATCTTTTTCATGCTTCCAAGAGCAAACTGGAGGCCTTAAAACTGCTCCCTTTGAGATTTTTGGTCGTGGAATACCTCCGCTTGGGATGATTGTCCACGATGTGGACACTCTTCCGGTTGTTGTTGTTGTTCCTCTTCTTATCGGAGGTTTTGGAATGGAAAAACGAATACCTTTTAATACTCGCTAATGGTTTTGGTCCCTTCGAGGAGTGGCGTTGTATGTTGGTACCGGGCGACTCGATTTCCAGTGCTAATCGCAGATCGGATGAAGTCGAGGAGGAGAACGAAGAAGGTGCCTCGTCGTGAAAGGTGGGCGTGGCCAACGGCAAACTACTCTCATCGTCATAATCATTGGGCGTGGCGAAGCTGCCCAAAGTTCGAGGTCGGCCCGTGGAAGTGAGGCATTCAGTGTTATCTTGCAAGGGTATCATGGTGCGAGCCATTAACGTGACCGAATTGTTGCTGCTCGGTCCGTTCTGGGGTCGGAAACAACAACAGCAACAACACCATTTGAAAGCGGTCAGCAGTTTAGGATAGCGATTTTCCAACGAGACCAAAATTGAGCGCTTACAAATGAAGACCAAGAAGATGAAGATGCCTCTAGACACGTTGAAGATGCCGCCAATCCGGAAGAGGACCTACAACAAGAGAAAGAATGAGAACCAACTAAAACAATGAATTAGTTTCTTGCGCTACTACTTTCATTCATTCATGGTCATGAGTAGATCACGTTACCAATTGTCTGTCATTGTTACTCCCACAACCGAACCTGAACCAAAAGAGGTGCAGTAGCTTCAATCTTAATCAATGGATAATGCATTGTTGGATTACATTCTCCTGAGATCGTGAGGCAATGGAAACCGGCTTGGGACAAGGAATGAATGATGTGCACATTCACAACTTGTTTCTTAGTATAAAAAAAACGTTATATTTTCTTGAAAGTCAATTCCCTGTCTATTTAATGAAACCCCCGAAGTGTCCTTTGATTGTCCAGTCATAAATGTGTCTCCAGCAGGTTTGCAAAAAGTTGAGCAAATGCAAAGGCGTTTCACAAGGAACCAAGGAGGAATGAGTTTTTGTTTTGGAAGAGACTATATAGAGATCATTCAGAGGCCGTGCAATCAAGGCATTCGATGCTCTGTGCCTTCAAAGGCATATTTGAACTTGTCCCAAAAAATGTTTTAGGATTATTTCTAGGAATGTGCAAAAGATGCAAATATTTTTTTGCATAATTGATCATTTTTCAGATTTATGCTTATTTGATGTCTGTCACCTTTTTTGCACTTTATCTAGCATTGTTCGCCATTTTTGATCAAAAATCTTTGAAAAATGTCTTTATGACATTTTCAAGCCAAAAAACTCCTCGGAAATCGAGTCAAGTGGCACACCACTCTCTGGCTACTTTCCAAACCAAAGCAAACCGCCACTAACAGAGGCTTTGGTGTAAAAGTTAAAAAAAAATCTCTCAAGAAATTTGCCACCCCACTAATCCCTACATGCAGTCATAAACATCCCTCTCCTTTTACAAGATATTGTTTGTCACTTGTCCCAAGGAGCTCATCAAGGACAAGGGTGAGCTTGAGTCCTATCTTAAAAACACTTTGTCTGATGCCCAGTTTGCACTTTTGGTGACCAACGTCATAGATTTTGTAGACACTGGATGTTGGCAAACAACCCCTCAGTCAGCTAAACAGTGCAATGGATGGTCTTGTAGGCATTGATTAGAAACAGGTTTGTTCAATAAGTATTGTACTTTTACCTTATAATACTTAGTCAACTCACGCATTGGTTACCCAACATCCAGATTTTGGACATCTATAATGTTGGTCACCAAAATTGCATTCTGGACATCAGATAAATTGTTTATAACGTAGACCCCGTAATGTATGGTGTTCCAGGAAAAAAAACCAAGAACCTTTTGCTCTTTTGCTGGGTCTTTGCACCCATTGTGATTCAAAAAAGCATTTGCATTTTCAAAGGGGTTTGCCTAGGTTTTGAATTATGGCCAATATTATTTGAATAATTGGTACGTTTATTTGCACTTTTGACACATCCTTAGTTATTTCTAACAGCCCTTTTCGCTATATAAAATATAGTTAACGATCTGCACTTCAGAGGGTGCTTTGTGAGTCAGCCTGGTCAGCCTCTACCAAATAAAGGGACTATTGGGCCGATTCCTCTTCACTGAATTATAATGGCTTTCTGTTTTTTTTTAGCTTAGTTTATCAAAATCTTATGTACAATTAGTGACCTGGGTCACATTATGTCCGGAAAAGAAATTGCTTTCATGGCATTCCACGAGTAGTTTATTTCGAGGTTACTACACCACTGGGACAGACAAGACGTTATCATAATTTTAAGCCCAAACGTGATGGCACGTTGAGTTTGGAAGGGGGGAATAATTGGAAAGGGCCTTCTTCTGACCACATTACGCAGTTCCAATCTTCTGAAGTCCAGGATTTTTTGTCTTTGACAAAGGTTAACTTGACCTTTTTCATGGTGTTAAGAAGCAGGGGCTTCGTTTGATGGTTATAGGCACGGGCGCCCAATTGATGCTTCAAATGAACCTTCTGGGGCTCCCTACCCACCTATCATCCTTTTTGGGTTAGCCTAGCTAACGGTTTTCAGGCGCTCCGTAAGCTCTTTCCCAAGTTCAGATAGGCACAGACTTGATCACTCCTGTCACAACCTTGAGACGACCGGATCGAGGTTTGTCTTGGAGGCTTTTATCAGCCCAGTGGTGAGCCCACCAAAGTTGAACAATTCGTAATGAGGTCCCCACAATCTTACAAGTGGCTAATTGATTCATTCCAGCCTCGGGTCATACCAACCAAACGTCCTCTGAGGTGCCAGGCGCATTTCATTTCTTCCAGAGAAATGCTACTTCGGCATTTATACACCTTGGCCGAAACAGCTACTGTACCTTTGCGTTATTTGGAATTTCCCTCTTCAATGTTCATCATATCTAGCACATGCCTTTGGTTACCCAAGTACCTACTTTATTCTCAGAAGCAACGCATATGAAGCGAGAAATATGAAATGTAGCTAGACTTCAATGGTGCGACAACTTTACAGTCCAATTGTATGTACAGGGTGGACGACTAAAACAGCTCATCAAACTTGGCTTAAATTTGTCATGGCTAAAGGCCAACTACTCCAACGGTAACTATGTCTGCACCCAAGATTGTGCTCCGGCTCATACGTCCAAGATGGCTCAAAACCGTGTGTCAAGTATTGGGCGGAAATTTGGCTATCACCCATCTGCTTGTATGAATCATCCAGATATTTTTGCACTACAAACCCTTCATAGCTAGAATCAAACTAACTATAATATTTGCATAATTCTCAGTGTTATTCAGCCTTGCTTTCGAAAACTGCATGGTGCCAAACAAAAAAAACCACCTTTTTAGTTTTGACCCAATGGTTGACCTCGTTTTTCTACTAACCAGGGATATTAAGTGATTCCAAACCTCCATGAAATCGAGGCCAGGCTTTGATGGACGCGAAATCAAAAAGAAGATGAACAAAGTCCAAAGTATTGATGTGGAAGCAAACTCAAAAATTATTCATACCTTTGGCTTGGCTATCATTTGTCCTTTTAGGGCGCCATCTTTTCGAAGAATAAAGAGAATAAAGCTTAATTTTACAATAGTTAGATCGTTTCGTGGACATTGTAAATACATTCATTTGGTTTGGTGCCGCTGGAACAATGTTTAAAATCTAAAGGGCGTTTTTCTGTTCAGTCTTGAAGCAGTAAGGGAAGTTTAGGGCGAACTAAAATTGGGATTCAACGCCCCTATACGTCACAAAATGCTAGCAAAATGTAAACAAGGTCTGTCATTGGTTGAAATTGCGGGTAAGAAAAGTCGAAGGAGCAACTGGAGGGAAATTCAAACTGATCAAAAATCGTCATTTTCGAAGTCAAAGTTTCACATGTTCCGGTCAATAATTTTGTCCAAAAATGTTACTACAACACGACATTTTTTTAGCAGTTTCAGAATCAATCACAATTAGAATCCTTTTTGCATCGTACTCTGGGCTAGAAGGAAAAAAAACCTTCAGACCAGTACATAAATCTCAAGCTAATGTCGGCAAATCCCTTATGTACTGTAATCTTGATGATGGCCCGAATGCAAAAAAGCTCCAAATTGCCCCTAAGCTAGATTTTACAAGAGATTGCCGCTTCTTTCATTGAATGATCATTTATCAAACAAGAAATAGTGGTTAAGATTAATACAAAAGGGAATGTTTTACCTAACATGACTTCACTAAGGAATTGGGCAAAAACAAAATTAGTCACCCTTGGAAATTGATGAATTTTTCGAAGCTCCCGATCTCCAATGAAGCAAGCGAACTTTCAAATTTAACGGACTTTGAAGCCAAGATGGGGCCTAAACCAAAACCAATGCGTGGGCAGATTTAAAAAGTTTTCACATATGACATGAAACTTCACGTAATTTGATGTTCTAGCTGAAAAAAAACTTTTCGGGACATTCTGCTAAAATGCCATTTTTTCCTCAATTTTGCCCGGGAAGAACATTATTTTACCCGGATAGTGCCTTTACATTGTTTCAAGGAAATTTGGTTAAATGTGTTAATTTAGGAAAGTGGAACTTCTAACAAAGAATTTAAATTGAAAGCAATTTCAAATTCTGTATTTTTTTCTTTAATTCTGAAGTTTAGGAATAAGTTTGCAGAATAGGACAAAGCCTCTAATTTTTTTTTTATTGGAAATTTTAGGCCTTGCATCAGAAAGGAAGATGTGAAGCGGCAATGAATTAGGTTACAAGTACAATTTCCAGAATATCAGTTTGTGTAAAGTAAATGTTATGTCAAATTGTACAAAAATGAGCGTGATATTTCGGTGTTCAATGGCATCAAGTCAATATTTTCATGAGAAGCAAAAAAAGACCATTTCATGTGGTTATGATGCCTTACTTTTTCAAGCCATAACTAAGAGGGTTGGTTATTGCATCCTAAATTAGGGAAACTTTTTCACTTTATTCTTAACGGTTTTGCCAATTTCTTTACCTTTTTCTCGTTGTTTTGATCACATACTAATGATATTTGATGGCTTAGAACATTACTTTCAGATCCGCCCACTAGCTTTGAGATACCTTTCAGGCTGTTTTCAACAGTTCTTAGATTACATCACTTTTTGGGACCGGCCTTGAAGTATTCGTAGTTTTACCTTTTTTTCATTTTGATGGGAAGGCGAAGTCTCCGTCTCTTCATGAATGATGGTTGTTGAATGCTAATAGTGACCTTGAAAAGACTTCGCTATCGAGAACAATGCGTAGTCTTCCTGTTTATCATCAAGCGTGTTGATCTTTTACTTCAAAAGACCTTGCCCATTCCCTCTATTCAGTCTCTTTTTTAGCTTTTGAAGAAGATTTATTGTGGCTAGAGTGGAAACTAAGAGTCGGAATTTGTTAAATGTGTTTTTTCATGATGAGAAGTCGCCCTGCAGAGGCTAAAAGACCTTTAACAAAGGACACTGTAGTACACGGGAACAAAAGTATACACCTTTGTGAAGCGCTCAAACGTTCCAACAATCAACTTTTTGATTTTTTTTGGTTAAATGAAGAGAGAGAGAGATAGACGTGTATTAACTAATCGGTTCAATGATTTCCATTAAGCCACAACTAGACTAGGAAATATTCGCTGCCAAAATTGGATAAGTCCTGACAAAGTATGTTCCTTCACATCGAGATCAAGATCGATGCTTTTTGTCTCGGCTATCTTTTATCAATTCAGCTCCTTTCAAGCCCACTTTCAAGCCCCTGACACTGATTTTCCACTGATTTATCGATGTTTTTGTAAGTCGAAACAAGGCCACTTGACCTTCAATTGGCTTGATATTGAGGCAAACCCAACTTCCATCCGTACCAACCTCAGAGGTATCATCCATCCATTTTTGATCGTTTCTTTCAACCTACCTCAACAGTCTTGGAGTATCCATCTGGAGCAGAGTGGTCCCCATGAAGCTCGATGTGAATTATTTCCAGGGCCCAAGACAATCCCATAATGACAAAGAGTTTCACGAACAAGCTGAATTCCTCGCGTGACAAGTCAGCCACTTTGTTGGTGGTGGTTGCGCTAGTGGTGGTGGTGGTGGTGGTGGTGGATATTGTTGTTCGGGGAGAGGTGGTGGATCGATTGCTATCACAACGGAGAGCGGTCATCACACGATGGGATCCCTTCAGGATATGAAGAGAAGCAAGTTCATGAGATTCAGTTTTGGGCAACGGTTCTCTAATTTAAGATCCTGAATACACTTACCCTGCCTTTGGCCGTAGAAATGCGCTTGAGTCCGGCTTGCTTGGAGAATTTCAAAGATTTCCGAATGGAATGGTAGGTGATCACGAACATGACGCCATTCACCATGAGCAAGAGGAACACGGGAATATAGAAGTAATATCGAACCCCTTGCATCGACAAGAAACACGAGTCTGTGCCCATATTGGGCATGGATCCCCTCAAAAATGGAATGGCAAACATGCCTGAGTCTACAGCGAAGAGCAAAGAAGTCAACAACATAGGTGAGCCCCAACCTATGATAGAATAAATCAGAAACATAAACCCCTCGGAGCGTTTCTTTGGGATCTTGGCCATTGCAAAGGTCCAGCAGGCATCCACGCACATGATGGTCATCCACACGAACATACAGATGCCCAAGTAGTAGACCGCGTAGCCTACAAGCTTGCAGTCCCGGTCGCTGAGGAAGATAAGGAATTCCGCATGTCTCGGAGAATGTGGACCGGGTTGCATACTTTGGGGCGCCACATTGAAGAGAAAGAGTAACACCAAGGTGGTTAGGAAAATCGAGATCACATTGGACAACACCAATTTGCCGTGGAGGTTCCTCAAATGAGGCAGAGACACGTAGATGAGCGCCGTGATCACCAGGAAAAGCGCACTGAAGCTACCACAAATGATATACACCAAGCGGAAAGCACTCTCTAGATTGCCCGTGGGAGGCGTCAGGTCCTCGGAGGCCACGTAATCGCTCAACGAGTCAATGCACTTGAATCCGGAGAACTTGACCTGATTGGATACCTCGTCGAAGAAGTTGTCCACGCAGAATTGGGACCGCCAAGCCCCCTCAAGTGCATCCACATGGATCATGCCGTTGGACAATAGCTTGATTGAGATGTTCTTCTCTTCCAAGTTGGTAAAGTTGTTCTCGCTGCACTCATTGTTATTCAAAAAGTAGAATTGCCGTTCCAGCACATAATGGTGTGGAATTGAGTCTAGTGTGTTATGTGGATAAGTGTCCTGGTGAAACTTGGGCGCAAAGGAGCCATTTTGGGGGTGTGGTATACACTTACTCAAGGTCCTATGAAAGACTTGGTCCAAAGCACAACACTTGGGGATACAGAGATCATGGGCTTCATTACACACTTCCATCAAAACGGATGAAGATGCAGCTGGGGCATGTTCAATGGCCTTGGAATTTGGATCATTGCTCCACATGTTTCCTTGCTCAATTGACGAGGAAAATGGGTGGGTGCATCGAAACGTGGTCAGAGCACTAATGCCCTCTTGCCTTACCCCTCTTGTCGCCGAGGAAGTTCGAATCAAATATCGGTCCGCACACGTGTAATTGACATGCGTGAATGTGGAAGCGTCGCGGTCTGAAAGAATACACAACCCAAAGTTCAAAGCAACCAGAGGTGGTATATGATCTTATGTTTCCGACAGTTCAACGACCCACTCACCTCTAATGACGGCTTTTCCATTCGATAGAATGAATACAGGCTCGTCCATTTGAACCTGGGAGTTAGGACAAACCTTTCGGAAGGGGTGTGCCAGGATCTTGAGTGAACTGCGGGCGTACATAGCTCCCGTGGAAGGATGCCTGACGCTTCGAATGGGCAACCAGGCATGACTCATTTCCTTCAAGTGAACCGGAAGTGGAACGCAAGATTCGTCCCGAGCGTCTAAAACTTGTCCCACAGGGCAACATTTGGTCACTGACCCGCCCGTTAGGTCACTAACTGTCGCGATATCATCGTTTAACAAAGACGAACACACTCTAAGAATGGGCCCTTCGACTAGTTCTAAAGGCAAAATGGCCATATCGATGCAAGATCCTGGTATGTCATTTAGATCCACCCAAATGGCACCAGATGGACCTTGAATAAACACTTTCCCATCCTGAGCTCGCACATCTATGACGTTGAACTCGAATTGCATCCGCTTCGGACACCGCAAGATTTTGGGGTCCATGGATCGGGAGGAATCATCAGTGGTCCATTTTAACTCAACTCTTTGGGAACAAATATCACTTTGGGTGGGATCTTCGTTGTGTATTCGGCACACCTCGTCTTTCAATTTGCCCAAAAGTTTGTGCTTTCTCCTTGACACATGGTCGGGAATTTGGACACATCTTTGGTTATTGTCCAAGATCTGATCGACTCGGGGACAACATTTTGGTAGGTGGATCACCTTATGAGCGTTTGACATTTGGCAGAGCGTGATGCCAATCAGCACGGCCAGCACATTCAGTGTCATCGCCAACGGTCACGGGAATGAAATAAGACGGCTCGAATGTTCCTCTTTCACGTTCAGTCGATATTGCGATTTTCACATAAACACTTACTTTCTTCAAAAAATGTACTCATTTCTAGGAGACACCTACGTACAGCTGTAACCTTATCAACGTCCGCTTCCGAGATCTCGAACAATCCCCGGAGATGTTAATTTCAAGAAGAACGTTCGCTCAAGTCCTGCTATCTTCATGACTGTTTGTGGAAACGTGTCAACCCCGTTGGTGGTCCCTAAACTTACTGGTATTCCCATGAGAGTGGAACCAATCTTCTTCCATTCGAAGGCTTCCAAACTGTTGCTTGCTCCTTTGAGCGGGAGGCCAGCCAGCCATTCGGGAGAGAATGAGTAGACTTCGTAGAACGTAACGCTAAGTAGACGAGCGTCAGCCAGCTCTCTTTCGCTTCCAATGAGATGGTCATACATTGTTCGAGTTCGTATGCCACGAAGTGTTCGACTCGTTCCTCCTTCGCGCTTCTTAGGAGTGTTGAGGATGTTTTCTACGCCATCGGAAGAGGAGCGTCTTCATTCCATGGGCCTACTTACTGTGTTATGTAGTTTTTTGATTGATACTCCCAGAGTTGGGGAACCTCCTAGGACGGGCATGGGTGAAGTTTTAACATAGACAAACGAATGGCAGTGGAAGGTGGTCGAAAACCATTTGCAGGAGAAAAATTCTGTACATAATAATAATGTACATAAAATTCGATGAATGATGTGAAATCATCCAAAACCATGACAGAAGGATAAGACGTCGCCTGGTTGATAAAGGTATTTTTTGTCGATGTGAAAGCGTTTGGTCAAATTCATTGGCTTAAACATACTCTGAAAAGTAATTTAGTCTCCGGGGAGGTTAAGAATGCGAGCAATGATACGCAGTGATGGAATTTGAGGGAAAAAGTCCACTCTGATCCAATGACCATTTCTTCCATTAAGTTGAGAGATCTGTCAAACCCTTCCCTTTTTTCTTGGAAAACGTGAGGTTTAGTTGTTCTTGTCAGAGATGAATTGTTGCTTAAACATCACAGAATATGATAATTCTTTCTTTTGAGCAATGAGTGCGAGGGTCAAAAAGTCAAGTCGAAGGATACTACCTACAACTAGTTCAAGGCTTTCTAGGCCTCGCCTGGCCAGCCAAAGTAGCCATCGGAGCGTCCAATTTTCCGACAGTATCACGCTGGTTTTTCCCTCTGTGAATGTGGAGGTGGCGTCTAAAGGGAGGTCGGGTTGAAAAATCGAACCATAGACCTCTCCAATACTGGGAAACGGCTCGAATCACCTAAACATCTCTTGTCGCTTTTCTTTTATTTAATTCAGATCATGGCTTTGAAATAAAAGAAGATGCTGAACCTAATCGAACTTCACTAGAAGGTTAACGAATATTCATTGAAATCTGTCGTCTTCCATTTCAGTTGGTCCCTCGATTCCCATAAGTTTAAATTTACTGTAGCAAATCTCACCAAATATAGATTTTTCCTGTCGACATGTTTCGCTAATGAGTAGACCTAGGAAAAATGTTAAAGCCCTAAAATCTAGATCTTTACCTTTTTGGGTCAAATTACCTAAATTGTCGATTTTGGGACAAAAAAACCCTTTTTTCCTAACCTTTTTTGACGATTTTCATCGTTACTTGTTGGAAATGGGCGGTATTGAAATGGTTCTTTTGATTACAAAAGCAGGAAATAAACTTTGGAAAGCTTTACCCATCTTCAACTGGATGTACTCATTGGACTTTCCATAATCTTGGAAGACTAAACCTAAATTCTTCATGTTAGAGACTTGATGAACGTCTTTATGATTTTGAATCTGTATCTAAAACTGTTCCTTTGAAGATTTACATTTTACATTGACGTACCAAGCTTGAATTATGACTTCCCTTTGTTTGCCCTCTTTGAATATACGGTATATTCAACAACATTCTTGAAAGGAATAATAGCATGGTTCATCCGTAATGTTCACTTTAAATCCCTACATTCACTACCAAATCCTGCCCATTTTTCATAACATTCTATTTTATTTGAGGCAAAACTTCTTACGTTTGCAGAATGACACAGGATCAACCTCTAATGGTTGGCTAAAGTCCCATTTAGATGAATCAAGCTTACATAGCATTTGCCTGGCACTCTCCATTTTTCATCTTACCAAGTCTTTCCATCGTTTTACGAAAAAACTAAACTACATGTTCAATTATGACGTTGACTTCGAAAACGCTTTTCCCCAGTGGGATTCTTAACGGCAATCTCATTCTAGTTATTCCATTAGCTTACTTTTTCGATTTCGGAGACTGTTGCTAATATGTATGACGAGTGTAGTGGTGTAATCTTCATGTATGGAAAAACAAATTTGCTTGATTTGTATGCATTGTTTACATTGCTTTATCTTCATCGTATTCGTATCTGCTTTCTAATGCCAGTTTTTGACCATCAAGCTGGCATCTAATCCAGCTTACTGTATTTTGGGTACAGAGCTCTAATCAACCTTTTTGCGAACATTATTAAAGTGAACCGAAAAAATGCGACGCCATTTGAGATCATTTGTAATAAACTCTCAGAACATTGCTCGTTAAATTGGTACTTATTGGGCGAGCATAGCAAAACCACTTCAAGAAATATCTTACAATTTCCAAGCTGTTTTTCTGTAATAGGGCATGAAGAACAATTGTCAAGATGTGCCGAGATGCGGAAAAAACGATCAGAAATGTCTTTGATTAGAAATACTATTGCTTATTCTAGTAACTTTTGTCTTAGAATTGATTTTTTGTTCACAAGTTTCATGTTTGAAGATATTGCCATTAGTGGTCGTTTTTTGTCCGCGGTTTTGCAATATAAGCAATGAATTTGAACAAGTCAAAGAGGGTTTCTGTCTCACTGAATTGATCCCATAGTGTGTGAGAACACTCATTCTCTTGAGAGTTTATCATATCAGTTCCAATTTTGGAACCCTCCAGCCATACGTATTCTAATTTGCTTTCAAGCTAACTCTTCTTGATCTAACTTGAATTGCATCAATCCGTTCGAATTCGAGTTTCCGCTGTAATCCGCGCTTCCCGCCTTCGACTTTCGCTCGTTTCTTTTCCTTTCCTTCGGCCTTGTGCGGCCTTGAACGGCCTTGGGTGATTTCAAGGTTGATTTTAGCTGGACTGAGAGTTTATTTTATGCATTACCCCCTGAGGACCAGGAAAATAACCGTCGATCGAGCTGGAAAGTGGATGTGGGGAGTGATTGTTTGTCTATTTGTGCCTTTGGGGCTTGAAATAATGGTTAGAAGCCATATAATCAAAACGTTTATTGTGTGACTCAATGCCACCAAGCCATTCGTTCTCAATTACAAAGCCAGAGATATATTGTTTTACAATGCATTGTTATGGGCCTCGGATCCGCGAGTTCTGTTTAATCCTAGGAGCACTTATACATTATCTAATTATGTACATGCACTGTACATACAGGATTTATATCGACCTTTTTAGCAATAGCATCAAGACTCCCCGGAAGCGGTGAGTGTTGAGCACCTCTCGGTGAAGAAATAACGTTCTAAGAATTACCATCGAGGTGATGTATCGGTACAAATACATCGTCGAGGAAAGGAGATGATTCCAATGAAAGAAAGAGCGGGATCAAACCAAAAAAAAAGATCATTTTGTGTCGAGGTTTTGCAATCGATCGAGAGCCATAAATTCCACTACGTATATTACACACTACATATGTTTTGTGTGTGTGTGTGTGAACAATAGTAGGCAATAATACGCGATCGGAGGTGCTGAGAGTGCGTTCAAAGAGTGACGAGAGAAGAGTTAGATCTACGGAGAAGTCGTTCCAAAGTTGGTGTGTGTTGCTAGTGACTAGTATTGTCCCTTCGATTGAGAGTGTAAGTGAATGGTTTAGATGATGATTGACTTCTAAAGCTTCGTGGCCAGAGAAATGACTGGGAAGCTCTTGCGAGACGACAGACACTTTTCTCGGTCAATAAAGAGGGAATTCGATTTGATTTTGAGGTCGTGTTCCAATCGAGCCTTATTCACCAGGAGATCCTGATGAGCGGACTCGGCCTCGTTCAATTTTCGGTTCAAGAGATCAATCGACTCTTGGATTTGTCCCACCTCCTCGACCAAACGATGATGAACGGGATCCCGACAGAGCTCCACGTCAGGTCGATGGGTTCGAGCTTCCAATCGAGTTTGAGAGACCTGGAAACAAAGGACTTGTGGATTAGTTAGGCATTGGGATTGTTTGCATCTTAGAGCAAGAACCATTCAAGATCCTCTTCAAAGGGAGGGAAACATGGGCTCAAGGACTCTGGTATTTGGTTGGTGAAAGATCTTCAACCTTCAGTCTAATCCTCATCTCGCCTCCTTTGTTTATACTTTGTCACCTGCATTGAACGTGTGGTGTAAGATATATATGCATATTATGGGCTCAATTGTTACCAAGGGTGACCCGCAATCTCTGGCTCTTTTATTTAGTGCCACTCAAGGGAAATAAATTGATAGGCCATAGTCGCAAGGGAGTCAGGCCTTGAGGCCGAGGGAAATGTCTCTTTATGTATGTGGCGTGGATGAACAGGACGGTTTGTTTGTAGGGTTAAGCACGAACTTCTACAAATATGGACTATGAACGAGCTTCCCGCCAAATCGGTCTGCTCTTGGTCAAAAGGACTCTGAGCCATTTAACTCAATTAAAATCAGGTCATTTTTTTTTAATCATTTACTTGTAAAGTGGTTTGCTTCAAAGTTATATTTGAAAATTCGAATTTTAAGCGGTGCTTACTTCTTAATTTTGGACATATCTCCTGAGTTCCCTAAGCATAGTTTTGGGCTCAAATTTGGCCAAGTTAATCTATTCAACAAGTTCCTATGGTCGTATCAAGTGCTTATTTGGAATTGAGTGAACGGTTTAGGGGATATAATTTTTTTTGCTTCCGTTCGTAGTCCACATCTATAGAAGTCCGTGGGTTCAGTTAGCCTCTTCTTTCTTTTCTACATGTACCCGTATATCTCACCTTCAAGGGGGCCTCCTTATCTCGGATCGCTTTCTTCAATGCTTGTATATGCTTTTCTTGATCATAAATCTCCTGCATGGTCTTGGACAGGTGGGATTGAAGCTTGTTATGGGCATCTGTGGACTCGGTGATTCGTTGCTGGAGTGAGGTGTTCGAATTGGTCCACGAACTCCACATGTCATTGGCGCATTGAGTTATGAGGTTGTCAACGTCACTCCTCAAACGTTGAGATGTGGAGCGCGAGGCTAGAATGGGCAATGCATAGACATAAAATAGACTATATAAAATATTCTTTACAATCGCACGGGGGCATTGAGGAACTAAAAGGGGCCCACCTTGTTGTTCCTACTTAGATTTCATGAACCTTTCTTTACATGGCAACCATTCATTCATTCGGTCATGATGCCAGTTAATGGTCACTCAGTTTACGTCGCTTGAAGAGGGTTCTTAGCATGAATAGCAAACTAATTTAGCTTTCGAATTTCTAATGTCCCAGACCGGCCAACGTTCTCTCTTTTCATTATTCTCGTTGGAATTTCAATCTTGAGAATTTCTTCTCGACTAAACAAGACGATCGTTTCATTTTCGCTCAAGAATCTATGAACCGGAATAAATGCAAAATATCTCGACTTGAGTGAAAGAGTCCAACAACCAATTTCTTCAAACCCAGCACGCTGTTAAGATGGTTGATAATTTCATCCGGGTCAAATGATCTGTCTTTTAGAAGCATACATAACTATGATGGGTTAGGGCTTGGAAAAAAGTGGAATAGAGTTCAGTATGATCACCTTTGATGTCCTCCCTTTAAAGAACTCTATATTTGTTCACACTATCGATGTACGAGAAAAGCTTCTCTATACAGTGTGTTCGTGTGTGAAGCTATCGGCTCGTAATTACAACGACATCGAGCTGAATTTAACCGATGGCCGATTAATTAATCGTCTAAACCTTGGTTTTCAAAGGTTTTTTTCCATCGGAAAAGATGGAGTACATGTGCGACGAGCATACCACTTAAGACGCAGATATCCACGTATATCCATTTATTTATTTTTTCTAGTTCCTCGTGGCTGCTTCATTCAATCCTTAGTCCAAAGCCCACCTTTGTGGGCTTGATGGTTTGCCTGTCTGTCTGTCTGTCTATCTGTTGGCTATTCAGACACTCGAAACTGGAGCATGACGATGATGTAAGTTAGAATCGTGCCGTGAATCTGAAGAAAGGTGTTCTTGGTCACTTTGAAATAGGAGCGAGGTCTCAAGTATCCTTTGTAAGCAAATTGCTGTCGCAGGCAATCCAGCTTGATTTCTGTGCAATCGTCCAAATCTTTGTGATGGCGGATCTTGATGTCGATGAGAATATCCGACACGTCTTTACAAGCATCGCGCAACTTTTGACCCAAGGAGCACATATACTGCAAACGAAACGAATGCGCCACGGCCAGTAATCCAGACGAGGCAATCGTAATGAGTAGAACCGAGGGATCCGAATAAATGTAGAAGAAGAAGATCCCCACCAAGAAGTAGCTGAACATGGCAATGCACGTGGACGTCCAGAAATAGATTAACAGCAAATGACCGAAGCCAATATTCAAGATCTTAATCAGTTCCAAGAACGTGAAGCCGTTGTCCAGGAGCTTGTCCAAATGCTGTATCTGACTGTCGAAATTCTCGATGTTGATCTGTAATTCGGAGAGGGCTCGTTTCTCGGGACTACTCTGACAACTCCCACGGGGCGTGACGGCATTGCGATGGTTCCACCCTTTGATGGTGTCTCCGATAATGAGAAACGACTCTTTCCGGCGGGATTCCTCGTGGCCCAAAGCCTCGTCATGGTCAATTTTACGGTGCTTCCGAAGTGTGGTGGAAAAAGACCGGTTCAGTTCGTGTCCATATCGCTTGATCATGCTTCGGAGAACGGCCAAACTTTGGAACATGACCAAATCCGTGGAGGACACGATCACGGGATAGTTTAACAAAGTGAACGAGATGGCTCCAAAGATGCAGGACAATCCGACGCTGATCTGGAAGAAAATGGAACGAGTTTCCGTGGGCTCGGTGGCCAGTTCCATGTAGAAGATGGTCAATCCCAAGGCATAGCCCAGGAAAAGTAGGTACAAGATCACCAGAACCCGTCGGTTCTTCCGTGCGAACTTGTGCATATCATCCTGTCGTTGGTAGCGGCACAAATCGATGTTGGAGGAGAGCCGACAGAACTTGGAGAGTGGTCGCACACACGTTTTCGCCCCGAAAAGTAGGATGGACATATAGGCGGTGAAGATGACGGAATTGATGAGATAGTAGCAAACGATATCGGTTATCTTCATATGAAAGCGGTCCTGAATGTTCTGCATAGACTCGACCACGTCATTGAAGCTCCGTCCTTTAAAAACCACGGCCACCATGATGACTAGGCCCGAGCCGATAATGGTGAGGATGTAATAGAAAACTCGAACGATTTCCCATTTGCAGTACTTGAAGCAAGTGCCCTCCTTGTCCACAATGGAAAACGGAAAGCCAATATATCGAAGGAACTTCAAACTTCGAAGAATGGGCGATAAGGGACTGGTCATTGTCAGGGCTCTTGAATGACTAAACGTCGAGCCGATCCCACTCTCAAATGAGACTCAATTAAAACATCGAATGTAGACTGTCATTATTGGGTTGAAATTGTGGAAATTATGGCCCAATTAGGCCCAACATCGACCCCTTAATTTCCGTGCATGTTGGGTAAGCACGAAAAGGAGATCCATCGCTCCTGAGCATAAAGATCTTGCATAGGAGATGCGTCAACTTTTCACTTTCAAGTCAACTAAAGACCAACCAACCAACCATACAACCAACCCGAGTCCAAATACCGACTGTCATATTGTAATTACAACAAAGTTGTTTATTGGATGATGTTGCAAAATCTCTCACATTTTCTTTTCCTTTCCTATTCCTCTTACAAAGTTAAGTGTTATATTTTCCGTAATGAAAGGCACTTTTAAAGACCTTTTGTGGGTGTCACATTGTCTAGTTTACCATCTGGTGTAAAAAAACCAAAACATTATTAAGTGCATATCAATCACTGAAGCCTTAGAATATGGGGATGCTAAAGTTGAGAATTAAAATTCGCAATTGCATAAAAGCAATATGTGCTTCTTCAAATGTGGTTGACCCGAAGTCGCTATAGACTAAGACTTGTTCCTATTTTCGGTTCGATCGATGGAAGATGCAAAAAAAAAAATATTATGCGCTCTCAAAGCTTACTGCTTGATTCATGATGTTATCGCAATCTGTTGCTAAATATTATCCACGTACGATTCGAAAAATACCCAAAAGCAATCTGTTGATCTAAAAGATAAATATCAAGGAGTGGTCTTCATTTCCTTTCCTTTCTCGCTCTCCTCACTGTTGTTCTCTCTAAGGGCACGTCACTTGTTCCACTTGTTGTAAGGGATAGGGCACAAACATCCATTTACCGTTTTTGCTGCAGACTTCATTGCTCAGCCAGTGACGTCGAACGACTCATTACTCTATTGACCCTGTACATACGTCCACCGTATTTACTGTACATGGATACATATGGTCGTAGACTCTAGCCCACTGTTATCGGAAATGTCCAACTCACCCTGGGACTCTTGTATGTTGTGATTCGAGTTCTCGGCCCATGTGTCCGGAATGCTCACATTCGGGTCCATCTTCTCAATCCCACCGTGCATATTAATGGCCCGAGATGTATTCTGGAGCTGATGGCAGGTGTGATCTGGAAAATATCCGGCCAAGTTCAACATTACAGGTTGGCTCATTTTTGTGCAAGACACTTAACGACTACAACCTCAAGGGAGATGACTGTCACGAAAGTTTTGAAATGTGATTGAGAAATTCTATCCTTGGTTTGTCAAGCCTTTTAAGCTGAACATTTCGTTGGAATGTTAATATTTCGAGTCAATGCCAATCTTTTATCATGGACTTCATTGAAACTCGTATTAATGGAATGTTGCTTCGTCATGGTTTTTTGCAAAAAAAAAATTGGGACAAATATTTTAGGGGGATGTAGTAACGTGTCTCTTTGATCCCGGCTTTGAGCGGAAAAAATGCTCTCGATGTTTTCCCTAAATGAATTATTCTTTCATTGTGGCCTTGTCAAATTAAGTCTACCAAAACTATTCTGAGATCTTGAGTCCGAGAGACAACTAAAGACATTGAAGTATACTAATATCTCGTCACAATGCCCACAAAAATCATTAAGTCTGAAAAGATATTTTCCATTTTTTGGCCCATTGCAATTTTTCAAATTTTTCTCGAAGTTTCGGAATGATTTTTTTAATGCTGTTTCTTCCTTTCTCTTTTCGCCTTATGGAACTTTTCTCTTGTGAATTTCTTGCACGGTAACGATATACATGATTTTGACCTAGGTTTTGATCTTTTGCAGGGAACAAATTATACATTCTTCGCTTGATCAAGGACTTTTCAGGGTTCCTCGCTATTTTCAGGGGAAATCAGTGAGTTGCCAGGATATTCTATTTTTTACGAAAATCGCTGGAAAATACAAGGTTATGAAGGCAGAGGTTTGCTTGCTATTTCACATGATTACCCATTAAATTGAAGCCTGGAACTTTGCATAGTTATGCAATACTTGAAAAAAATGAAAGTAATAGACCAAGTACGTAATGTTGGCCACAAATGTTTTGTGTGGAATTCATTTTGCATATGCATTACACAGGAAAGGTGTAGGTTGCAAATTTTCAAATATTTCGAAGGAAAATTCCGAAGGTATTCATCTCAAAACATTCCCTAAACAATTTAAAGAAACATTTCGCAGAACGTGTGTGGGGCGCCTGCGTAAGAGAGATGTGTACAATCCATGAAATGATTAAAAATAAACGTGACGAAGTGGCCTCTATTTTTTTTTATTTTACAACTGACTAACATTTTTCCCCATGCAATTGAAAAATCAGGGCCCTCAAAAGGCAACCTTTCCTAGGTCTACTGTACTCATCACTCTAGTTTTCTGACCTAGATATTTTGGTGATTTGACCCGGAATAAGGGTCCCATCCAAGGTAGACCAAAGTGAATGCACACACGCGTACATAGTTGTTGTTCATATGCCTACGCTATTTGCCCAAGCCACTCACCAATGTTGATAGCCTGGTCTTTATTGGCCAAATCTCGTTCCAATTGGTGCCTGGCGTTTCTATTGAGGCCGAGTTGGTAATTGACCTGGAACGAAGCGACGAGCTCATGAAGTCTTGTTAGCTACATACATAATACATAGTAATGAGCTGGGAATGTATAGCAAGTGATTCCAATGTAGCAGCTCATCAATGAAAAGATGACTTTGATGATTTTCAAAGGTCAGAGAGAGAAAGAGGGAAACCTTTTTGGGCTCATTTTGTCTCCTTTTCCTCATTTGGGCTTCTGTGTGTACACAAAGAGACAAATCAAAGCCTCATCAAATCACGCTTTTATGTATCACGTCATTTGATTCTTGGGAAAACATGGAAGGAATACATTCACGAGTGGTTTGCCAAACACTCGCAGTTGCTTCCATCAAACCACACGCATGTATCTACAATGACGATGCTTTTCGGTGGATCTATTATTATTTGTGCTTTTTATCGCTTTTTTTTACCTGCTCTAATGTCTTTCTCATCTTGTCTTGGGATCCCTTAATCGTGTCCACCTCTCTCATTAAGGAGTTCTCCGGGATATCGTTGACCAAGTCAATGCCTTTCCTACCCTCACGATGATAGATACATTCTGAGGTGATCCTCAGGGGGCCCTCGGTTTCGGCCAAGGCTCGCTCCAAGTTCTTCCTGGTCTCCATCAAGTGATGAGTCTCGTTCATGTTTCGTTCCAATTCAGATTGGAGCTCGGATCGCCAAAACGAGACGTCGTGGAGTCGCTCGCCAATCCGGCGATCCGCATCGCGTTGCGTCAACACGGTGCGGTCCTCGCGATCGCGCATCAAGCGAATGGCCTCACTGCGAACGCGCTCGGAATTGTTTCGTGCGTTGTCTGCACTGTTGAAATGCGACATGTTCGAGCTGGACCAATCCGAGGGCGAGAACCGAGTGTAATTGGCCATCCTGGCCGCCTAAAGCAAGCGGTGGATAAAGTGATGAGTCAAATCCCTTCCTGGCCTTAAGAGGCTGAGCAAATATTTTGACCAACATAATTTGCTAACTTGCACAAACATGTCTCTAGTCATGCCAAGTACTGATGGAGGGTCACCATGAAGTAAGTGCAAATAAACGAGAAAGACTCTCTTAAAACCAAGCGATCAGTGATGGTCATCGCCAAGGGCTCTTCAATCCATTCACTGAACTGCTTTTTGCCAATGTTTAGGCGTAGCGAGCAATTAACTAAGAAGATATCAGAGCAATGTTTGTGTGATAGAGTAGAAAATTCGAATGAGGGAAACACATCCATTCATCATTTAAACGTAAAGACAAGCACGATAGTACAATACGTGTCGGCTGTGTTCATCTTTCCTTCAGAATGATCTATTTGTAGCAGTCAAATCTAGATCCATGGATACTGGTAAATTTGTGCAATCATGCTCAAGACCACTTTCAAATCAGCCTGATATTGTCCATTTCCAAGGAGACTTTCTCCCACTCATCCAGGATGTGGTTGAGTGCACTTCAAGTTGTTGTGCATCCATTCTTGCCTGCAGAGGTTTTGTCTCCACAACACTGGGAAACTTCGTGTAGGAGGCGTTTCCCAAGCCGGCGTTCAATCCATAGCTATCCAAGTAGTTATCCACCATGGGCGGTTTAGTAGAACCGCCCGCATTCCAGGCAATGGGCCTGGAATGGGCCCCCATGGAGGTACCGTTCACGTGCATACTCGAGCTTTTGTAGCCGCCCGGGTAAGAGTTCTGTGCTCCGCCGTTTCGGATCTCTCTGCCGTCAATGGTAACCCCGACCAACTGGAAGCAGAAAACATTTCGATGCTAAGACGCGGTTGGATGAATGTTTGGAAAATAAGGTGTACATTTAGTTCAAGGATTACGCTTTGGGATCAAGCCGGGAATGGAGGGCATGCAAATGTTGTTCCATTTGGTCAAGAAAAGAACCCCACTTGCTCTGTCGTTGGGGAGTTGGAGCGAACTCCAGTTGATACAGACAGCAATGTTTGTTTCCTTGGAGGGGTAGCTAAAGAGTGGGGAACGAGGTACTAACTTTTTTGTCCATTCTTGCTTGCTTGGCTTTCCAGGCGTCGCTATCTACTTGGTCCACTTTGCACTAACCTCTTCGGCTCCGCGTTTGGATCGTGCCAAGGTTCGCGATTGAGCTCCGCCGTAAGTTGGGAACTTTAAGGTCTCGGGAATGCCTCGGAAGTGGTTGGCGTTCTTGTAATCGTAGGTTTGGGGAGCAAAGTTGGTGTTGTAACTCGTTTTGGGCAAGGACGGGGGTGCCACCCCTATCGGCCGACCATCGACCGTTACGCCGCGGTACTAAAAGAATCGTAACCAGAGTGCCATGAAACACTTCGACCTCCGTGTTGTGGTCTTAAACCTTTTCTATGGTTCAGTAATGATGGGAGTTGTCGTTATTTTTTAGAATGTCTGATAATGATGCAATGCATTTTTTGCTTTTCTGATTTTGTAAATGTTGGCAGAATGCTAATCATTCACCCTAATCTTTCTGTGTGTTAGGCGTAACAATTGGTCCTAATGCTAAGTAAGCAATCGTGGGAACCATTGCAACTACGGCTTTGAGGCATTAAAAGAATTCCAATTGAGCAATGCAACAATGTACCTAATTATGTACCTATTGGTTGTGTACTTTGTTTCAAAATTCTAATCAAACAGGCCTTTTGTGTTTCCTCAGGAAATTAGATCAAGGGCCAACGGAAAAGAAAGATTCGAAACTGACCCTAAAAAGGCAGAGTATGATTTACTTGCTTTAATTCATTACTTTCTTGATGAATGGACAGTACTAAGGTTGACATCATGCATTCGTAAATTAGAATGAAAGTGGTTCAAGGAAATTGGGCATCAAAAGCGCTGATTGCTGCTCTCTGGGAATTTAGATTGGTCCTATGGCAGGGTCAGAGAGAAGACATTGCGTTTATTTCCACGTGAGAACGCGCTCATTGAAAAGAACATCCACCAATTATACAGTTCCATACGTTGCTCGATATGAAACTGTCTTGCCACCTAATCAGAACATTACAACATATTAATTGATACTTGGTTGCCTAGTGTATTTTCCATCAATTTTCAATGAGCAGCCATTGTTCGTGAGTGGTACATTCTCAAAGACCTTTACCTCACTCTCACCCACAATAAACGCATGAAGCGTGTACTATGATCAAGTCTCAAGGTCTGAATTGTTACCAAAAGAGTGAGTGCAGAAGTGATCGATCTTCTCAGGTGAGTGGTGGTTCAATTCCCACCACCTACCACCCACCTAAGATGTTCGTTCGTGACTAGCTCTCAAACAGGTTCTCAAAGTTTTCGTTGGTGGCTCAATCCCTGGATCTGGCTGAGGAAACTACGTCGGAGAAATGAGGTCCACCAAAAACCACGGACCGAGAGAGTTCCAATGTTTCCTCCTCATGGTTGTGAAGAAAACCAAGAAGAAGGCGGAGAAGGCGAGGAGAAAAGCGGCAAGTGTTTGTTCGATACCAATTGGAAGTCAGCCTTGACAGGAGAACCGTTGAAATGTACCTCTCCTGCACCAAGGAGGAATGAAAGAACTTTTTGTTCCACTCTGGTTGTCACTACTAGTGGGTTCACTTCTCACTTGTGGCCTTGGAAGAGAACTTACCTGACATAAAAGCAGTCTGTTGGCCTCAAGCAACTAACATTATTCCAGACAACATTTCAACATCCAAGCCTCTTGAGCAGATACACGTACGATGAATCTTATCATTCCCCTGCTGGAGAACTTGATATCAGGGTGGAAATATTAGGAACGTCACCTTCTCCTATTTCTCCTTTTGAAGCTTGTTAGTAAGGTCAGGTTCGAAGTCGAGGGTGTTCCAAAGAATACATCAATATGCTCAAACCTACTTGCTTGAATTTCGTTGCCCTTCCAAATATCAAAAGAGCCTCTATTGAATCCAAGGATACAATTGAAGCTATGCGGGGAACAAAGTTGGGGACATTTTTCAGAGGAAGTGGGGTAGAATGGATGCTTTGAACAACTCCACAAACCCATTGATCTCAAGTAATTGCGAGAAAGTCACTTGCCTCGGGTCCGGCCCTGGTAATGGGCCTGCCCACGAATGGAGTTATGATACCCCCCGAAGGCTTCTGCAGCATTGATGCCGAAAGAGCACGGCCTCGATAGCCCTTGCTGGCATTCGAGAAATCATGTTGATAAGTGGATTGGAACTGGGTCTTCACTCCCATACTTCAATTTTTCATGGCGACACCGGGTATCACAAGTCGATCTGCATGTGTCTTTAATCCAGCCAATCTACCGCACCAACTCGATACACTTCTCAATGGAAAAGATCGTCATGAACTGACTTCGTCCTTGGTGGATGAGGGCCTCTTTCCCTGCATTCGAAGGTGCCCTTCAAAGGGCACAGGCCTAGTGCCAGAGGCCAGCTTAGCTAGGCCTGTCCAGGTGTGGACGGACGAGGCAAAAGACCAATGAGATGGAAGCACTTCAGTTCAAGCAACAATCCAGTGGGCCTCTTACCCACATTCAACCAAACCTGGACGAGTAGGGACTCTTGGAATGGTTTCTCTGTTTCTATTTCTCTTTTGGAAAAGACAGATTTGGATGGGTGGTTGAGCCTTTGATACCCAAAGATTATGTCGTTAGATTACATGATGGGGAAATGGATTAAGCGAGCCCACTCTCTCCATAGTGCTTCATGTGGACTTTTGTATTTCCATGGTATTTAAAGGAATTGGAGAACCCGCTGGATAAGAAAGTAATATTATTTGAAGATCTTGTCTTACATGATATACAGTACGAGAACTTTCCAAGTTTAGCTTTGCATGTTTGCCTCTAAGAGAAAACTACATAAGAATCCTCGTCAGTGACACAGTGTTGAAGAAAATTACACCAATGATATTTGCTGTTGCTAACATTTATTGAAAAAAAAACATTCAAAATCATATCTGGGTACATTTTTACTTTGCTCTTTTAAATACGCACAATTTTTATTGATCAATTAAAATGAAGAAAAGAAATGATAGTTTTTTTTTACTCTTGACGTATATTTCAAACTTAATATCACTTATTGAGCCCTTCAATTAACCTCTTTTGCTACGTACAATGTCTTCAAGTTACATGAGAAAGACAATCATCATTCATTAATAATGTCGAGCAAAGGAATGATTTGAATGATAAGCCTATGGAATGAGCTTCAAAATGATTTGCAGAAAATAGTTCAGTAAAGCTGCAAACACTCTCAAAAGCCACACGAATGTACTATGAACAGTTTTATTACTTTCTGTAAACAGTAACTTGAAATAAGAATCTTAATATTCGTAGGGAGAAGAGCAACTTCTTCAAAGCTTTGTTTTGGCCATTCTTAAAGCATTTTTAAGTGCTTTTTGGTCATTTATATTCACCATTTTTTAAAGCCCTAGTAATGGCGAAAGTCCTCAAACAAGAGTATTGCTCACTGTCATGTTATCACCACTCGAGTATGCTATTTGCTGAAGTTTTCTCGATAGAAGATCAAAGGGTCATGATGAGGCTCGACAATGTATTTGGTCCTTTCAGGCAAAATGCTATTTCTTATATCATCCTAAGATGTCACCAACAATTGTCTATTTTCGTACCAAAACTGCGAAAAAATACTTTATACTTTACATATATAAACACCAAAACCTCATGTTTATTCATCCCTGGTTGAATAAATTCAACTATGTGTTCAAATGGGAGTAACACTTTGGTTGAAAGGTAACGAATAAAAATTGTACTTTCAAAAAGAATTTCACAAGTGACAAAGTTAGCTTTTAAGTTAATGTTGCCCATCATTTGTCCCTTGTGACACATCATGCTTACTTTCGAGTTGGTTTTGCTTTGCTGTTGACAATGTTCAAATAATTTACAAATTATCACTGGGCCAGGTGGAAACTTTATTACGAACAATAATGTTATTAAAAAGATACTTCATCGACCCCTCGTCATAATCCAAAACAAAACCAGGTTTGAAAAGCATCTTCACAAGGAACATTACCAATGCTTTTGAAAACTGTGTGATGGTACGTCCTTCTTTAGGTCGAAGGAGAGAGGAGATATAATGACCCTCTTTAAGTCAATCATTCATACACCCTACTACAGTAGTTCAGTCAATTTCAAGTGAGAATCTGTTACCGGTACTGATTTATAAAAGAATGAAAAAGGTCCAAGGCGGCTTTATGGGAAACTATTAATAAATGCTGTAGAGAATGCTATCGACCTTTGGTCAAGTTTGAGTGTTGCACTTTTTAGGCCTGTCTTAGCCTGACTTTTGGACATTGACACCCACATCCATTCAGAAAATTTTCATGAAGAAGCCTTTTGAGATGTTGCATAACATCACATGTCACATTAGTTCCCCTTCTCCTTTGATCTTGTACACACGCTAAAGCAACTTCTGTTTTGGACAAGGATTCAAAAATTTCTCGGCGAGATCCCCCGAGGTAAAAATTGATCTTCATAGAGCTTTAATTTGACTTGTAACCTCGTATCATAACGGGCTCGAGTGCAGGAAAAAAAATATTTAGCAAATTTGTGAGTTTAGGGTCGTTATTTGTTATTCCTTTGCCTTCGCCTCATTGTTAGTTTTCCTGTCTATGCATTCCACTTTAAATGACAGTCTGTCCGTACGGTCCATTGTGGTCTGTGTTACTAATTGTAATGAAATTACGTCTTTAATGTTCACATTCCCTTTATTTTCGAAGCTGAAGCTACATCGAGCTGTTCAAGCTCAAAGGAAACATTGCCATGCAGTCTTTGGTGTTTCATTGATTAGTCCATTCGCACCAAGTGGAAGCTACGTTGATGTGTCCGTTCCGTTTACCGCTTAATCCTTCATTCATTAAACATTTACTTGCGTCGTAATCCAATTCCTCAATTGTGGTGAGCATTTTTGGTCGTTTCCTACCCATCTGTCCTCATGGTATCCCAATTTGCTACAAAGTACTTACTTGTAAGTCGACAATTTCAAAGTTAAAGGACCCTTTTATGGACATTCTAGATATGCAGCTTGTCGTGTACGTGCTGTACATACTACTAGAGTAGGTTTATAAATTTATTCTCGGGAACTGAACAATGCTTTAAGAGAGAAATTTTCAAAGGCTTTTCAAGGTAATAGATAAGCACCCAAGAACCATGTAATGATCTTTTTACACACCTAGTTCGACAAATTCAAAATGTATATTTTCTAATGTCAAAATCAGAGAAAAAAGCCAATGTTATTGCGAACATCGTATCCAAGGAAACGGCCAATTAGATTAGACAAACCGTAAAATATGACTCAAATTACATCATTACCTCTGTTCCTAGTTTCATTCAAGTAACAGAGAACTCGTGAGTTTGAAATTGGATGAAAAAGGAGGGGCTCAGTCAAAGGATCGAGATCCAACGTTACATCAAAGTATAATAGAAACTATTACGTCCTTTTCGTTCACGCAACTGCGAAAAAAACACGTCATCTCTTATGTGGACTGAATTCAAGGTCAAAGCATAAATAATACAATGAGGATTCTTTTTCTCGAACAAAATAAAGGGGGCCCTACAAATGCTCTATGACTCTACAATGCAGTGATTGATAAAACTGTGTGTATAGGTAATAGCTTGCAAAACTAAGATATAAAAGAAATTTGTTATAATGATCCGAACGTTGTCCACTTTTAGCCACTATAGTATGGCTGGGCCATACACATTTGTCAACACACTGAAATGAAACATTAGACCTTACCAGACAAATGGGTAAACTTTCGTCGTTGAGGTAGGATGGTATTTGTTCACTCACTCTGCAGTATGTTCACGAACGTCTGTCGAGTCAAATATCCATCATAAACGAAATTTTCAGGTTTTTTTGTTTGGGATGAACAACTTCCGAATCGAAATGGTTGTGTAACTAAGTTGATGTGCCTAAACATTTCCGTGGCATTTAATCCCCTTTTGATCGCAAACATACACCAAACGGTGCAATCGTGCACCACTTTGGGTTCGAGTAAAAATACCCGCTGTTAATGCGAGGTATTTGTAAAACGAGTGAGACTCATTGTTCGACGCACTTCCAAAATTGGGCGAAACCAAATGTGATCGGATGATCCAATGATCTGAACTTTTTCAATATGAGAGATAAGAAAAAGTCTACCTGGGAGTAACAAAAGCAAGCTGATCGGAGATACGAAATAAATGGAAAATAACTTGCAATGGCTATTTTATTGAACATATACAATCAAAGCAACACCAACGTGCATTATTTGCCACATTTTCTTTGAACATCCATTGCAGTTTTCTTTCAAGAGAAAAGCTGGCGATGACCAAGGGATCTTCCATTTTTGGTCTAAAGCAATCCAATAAGTGAGTTCGCCTGAAAATGACACTTATATAATCTCCAAGTTGTTCTATTGTAATGGAAACACGTAAATGTTATTTTTAAGTCGTTCAATAAAAGATAAGAGTGCAAACTATGCCCAATTTTATCCGTGGAGGGTGGAGGTAGTAGAAACAAATCTTCAGTGTTTATTTACCTTCAGCGGAAACTTCGGATTTCTGTTACGAATTATTTCGGCACAGCACTAACACAGACACGAGCTATTGACAATGCATTGCTGATTAAAAACTCTTTTCTAAGCAGTCATCTTTCCTTTTTTCAAGATACTTCAAGATAGCAACTCCAAATAGTTCCTAAAGTACAGATGATGGACAAGTTTTCCAATAATACAGTTTACTCAAAAATGGAATGCATAGATTCACGGATCTCTTTCCGAATGATGAAGGTATGAATTATATTGGGGGTGTCGATAAGTGCCCATTCTAAACCAAATAGTCCAGGCACTTATTTTCTCAATTGTAACACAAAATAAGTTGAAGTGGGTCTTTTTCTCCTCTCTCGTTCCGTAATTCGACTTCAAATGCTCCTTAACCTTGTTAACCAAGTGGTCCACCTATCAATTCGATTATCTGGTTTACCTTGAATGCCTTTGAGAGGTTCTCTACCTAATGTGATTTGGTTTGTCGGGTCGTCGATGAAGAAGAAGAAGAAGAAGACGATGATGATGATGATGATAATAATTGCTTGTTATTCCCTGAGACAGAGCTTCCATCAGCTTTTTCGACTTCTGGCACTTGAACCTGATGAGTCCACTCTTTATCTCCAAAAGTGGGAGGAGGTCTTTGTAGCAAATGTTGTTATGATCTTATGTACATTTTCAATTTGGACTCAAGCACAATGCTGAATTGATCCAGCTTTTCGACGGGTCTGCCAGCGGCTGAAGAACTTGTGAAGACTCAGGTGCACATCAATGGGACCTCGAGAGAGCGGACAGGAAGTTTTTTGCCATTGCACTAATTCATAGCAAGTGCACCTTTGACAGAAACGACAAGTCCAGTGGTCTCTGTATTTGATGCTTAAATGTGGATAAGAAAAGGAACATGTCGTTTGAGTATATTTTCATATTTCAAATTTTAAAACGACACCAAAAAAGGCCTTTAGTCATACAGGGCCAGAGGTTTTTTTTCTACAGATTCATAATGTATTATACCGATTAAATGAGTGAACTGATGAACTTGAAAAATCTTTTGCTGATAAAAAGACGCTACATGGCTTATCGGATAATATGTTCCTCTCGCGTCATTTCGATCTCTGCTTGGTTCCCATCCATGTGGTCTTGGAGTCGCGAATCTAAGATTGGAACTTGAGGAAAAGGGGGAGGGAAACCGCTCCCTCCCAAAAAGACCCAGGCCAAAGACCCCGCAAGGACTCAGAAGTACCACGACCTTCTTCCTTTTTAGGTCACAAGCAAGCATAAATCTGTTTCCAACGCGACAAATCGCCAAGGACAAACATGTCACGTGGCTCTTACAAACATATCTACCTTTCATTTATAGTCTACATAATATATATGCATCATGCCCCTTTGCGTATATGCTACATTCTATTATGATGGCATGAGACTAACTCCCGTGAAACTAATGAGCTATTGCTGGATTGAAGTAATAGGACAACTCCAGGGTGCTTCCGCGTGAATGGCGAAAGCTGGCCAGGAAGAGGATCTCTTTTTGTTCCCAGTTTACTACCTTTGCATGTCAGTTTCCACAAGCGAGTGGAACGAGGAATTTCCAATGTCTTGATCCAACAAACCTTGGTGGTAAGCTATTGGAGCGAAATTCCTGGATAGTGGTGGGATATCATTGTTCCCACATCTAGTATCCAGAAAGGACCAACCCAGGAAACCGGCACTTTAAAATGTCACCCAATGGTCACGAGGTCTGGGCAATGAAGGCCAAGGAATGCCGAGAATAACCTTGTGATTTTCGTTTTGCCGTTCCAAATCACCCTAATATTGAACTTGTACATGCCAGCCTCGTTGCATGGGACTGTTCACTACACAATGCCGAATTTATGTATTTGGTTGGGAAAATGAAATCAATTTCTAAGGGTTGCATCTCTTATTGTTCTAGTTTGAAATAGGTGCGGTGGTAACCCTCCTTGGGAACAAATATTCCCAGTTACCAAGGAAACCAACCATCAGCGTCTTGGCAGAAAATGGGTGCATCCATTTGATTGTTTATAATTCTTGAAGCTCTCTAATGAGGGGGGTCCACAACCCGTAAAGGAATGAAGACCTACATCCTGTAATCCAAACCTGGTGGATAGGTGTTTGAGATACCTTGCAAACACCATTACGCTTAATATTTGGGCAAAATTATTTATGAACACTTGAGAGTGCCTTTAAACCACAAGTTGTAACCGATGAGTAGAGACTATGAAAAAAGTCATCTTTTATCGGCGAAATATTTCGATGATACTTTATCAAAAAAAGGGCAAAATATTTCATAAAAAGTATTTCGAAATAGCCAAACTAATAAAGAAAGGGTTAAGATAATCTTATCAAGTGCCAATGAATTTTGTAACTTTTGAAATGCTTTCAAAAAAATAAAAAATTCAAATAACAGGCGAAAAGAACATAAATTTAGTCACCAGCTAGCTTTTTCAAGTAAATGTTATAGTTGAGCCAAAATGATGTTATATTGTAACCTAATTTTCAATGTTTTATAATTACTTTGAAATAAATGCTTAGAATGTTGGTTTTTTTCTTCTTCATTTGGAAAGACGTCTAATTGGAAATGCAAATTGCATCAAAAGTAGGCTTCATAAGATAGATAATTTTTTGCAATTCAGTATCGATGCAGAACACATAAGATATTGTTTCACTGAATCGCAAATTTGTTGGTTTAAACTAAATTAAATTCCCAAAAGTTGTGATATAAACTTTTTTTCATGAGTCCTCCTCCTCCTCCTTCCTGGGGTCAAAAATTGAAATACTATGAACCCTTTAGACGATTTCATTATTTGTTTGATTGCTCATTAACAACTATATGTATATAATTTTACCCCCAGAAGCACATGTCAAACTTAGTCAAGAAAGGAATTAATGAAGTACTAACTCAATAAGCATACTTGACAAGTTAGCGACTACAAAGTTGTGGATGGAGCTAAGATCAGGATGCAAAATGCAGTTAAGTCAACAATTTCGATGATCGTCAGTGAAACATGTTGAGAGGAAAAGTCGAACGAATCTAAAGACTTTTTGCGCAAGAAATCGTAATTTTTTTGAACATTTGTTCCTAAAACACCTGAATATTCAGGAATGTCCCAGAGTGGCAAAATATTTGAAATTTATAGTTAATGATTAATTTTCTTTTCGTCAGAATTTGTAGCAATGAGATCCCGACGTGGGAAACCATGATATATTCTCTTTGAGGCAGGTTTTCCTTCAAGGAAAATCATTGTATGGAAAAAGAAATTCACTTTTGAAGGCTACTAAAGTTCTATTAAGTATTAACAATGTGGATTCTTGTTCAGCCGTATTAAAAGTTACGCAACTTCAATCGACTGGATCATCTTTGCGCGATGCAAGTTGTGATGTTTTTGTCTTGAAAACATAAAATTGGCATAAATGGGAAGTTTCTGTTGCGGGTTTGGTTGCGACGGCATGCAGAATCATCTCGGTTTGTTAATTTAGTTTGAGGTCAGTTTGCCTCAGCTAAAACACAGACTTCTACCGATGTGGACTGCGAACGGAAGCAAAAAAATGTCTCTCCTAAACCGTTCACTTAATTCCAAATAAGCACTTGATACGACCGCAAAACCTTGCTGACTAGATGAACTTAGCCAAGTTTGAGCCCAAAACTATGCTTAGGGAACTCAGGAGATATGTCCAAAGTTACGTAGTAAACACAGCATAAAATTCGAATTTTCGGCCTGCCTCTTGGTCAGCTATATAAGCTTTTGACAACATCCTTTTAAACAGACCACCCTGAAAGTAAATAACATAAAAATGACCTGCCTTTGATTCATGGGCGTCACGTTTCTTATTTTATTACTTTAATTCGAAAAGTGGCTCAGAGGTGCTTTGACCAAGAGTGTATGAGTAAGAGTGATCAATCGAGGTTCCGCAGTAAGCGGCTTAATCTTGCGGTTATGCCTCGTCTGTGGATAAACTTTATTCTTCACCGATTAAGTTAGTTGGCCGGTGCTCATTTTATCTCTCTCT
>NC_081447.1:11498462-11503923 GCF_007210705.1 Tigriopus californicus | reverse complement strand
GTAAATGTTATAGTTGAGCCAAAATGATGCTAATTTGTAACCTACAAAGTTGTTGATGGAGCTAGGACCAGGATGCAAATGCAGTTTAATTCAAACGTCAAAAAAGACTGACTCATCCAAGCATTAAAATGCAATGAATCAAAAACCAACTTCAATTTCGATGATCGTCAGTGAAACATGTTGAGAGGAAAAGTCGAATCTAAAGACTTTTTGCGCAAGAAATCGTAATTTTTTTGAACATTTGTTCCTAAAACACCTGAAATATTCAGGAATGTCCCAGAGTGGCAAAATATTTGAAATTTATAGTTAATGATTTAATTTTTTTTTCGTCAGAATTTGTAGCAATGAGATCCCGACGTGGGAAACCATGATATATTCTCTTTGAGGCAGGTTTTCCTTCAAGGAAAATCATTGTATGGAAAAAGAAATTCACTTTTGAAGGCTACTAAAGTTCTATTAAGTATTAACAATGTGGATTCTTGTTCAGCCGTATTAAAAGTTACGCAACTTCAATCGACTCGATCATCTTTGCGCGATGCAAGTTGTGATGTTTTTGTCTTAAAAACATAAATTGGCATAAATGGGGAGTTTCTGTTGCGGGTTTGGTTGCGACGGCATGCAGAATCATCTCGGTTTGTTAATTTAGTTTGAGGTCAGTTTGCCTCAGCTAAAACACAGACTTTCACCGATGTGGACTGCGAACGGAAGCAAAAAAATGTCTCCTAAACCGTTCACTTAATTACAAATAAGCACTTGATACGACCGCAAAAATTGCTGACTAGATGAACTTGGCCAAGTTTGAGCCAAACATACTGATTTCGTTATCAGCTATCTCGCCACCATTGAGCGACTGCACAGGTTCAAAACCTTGAGTCAATCAGTATCAAACAACTGTAATATTCCATATAGCGTTAAATTTGAGCCTTCAAACAAAAGGTCAATACTTGATTTTCGAGTAGGAGCTTAAAGGATGGATCTCTCATACTTGATAAGATTTGACACCGTCGTGAACGGGTTGAGACGAGAGGAGAAGACGACGTATCCAAGTCCAGCTTATGCGTAGGGAACTCAGGAGATATGTCCAAAGTTACGTAGTAAACACAGCATAAAAAATTCGAATTTTCGGCCTGCTCTTGGTCAGCTATAGAAGCTTTTGACAACATCCTTTTAAACAGACCACCCTGAAAGTAAATAACATAAAAATGACCTGCCTTTGATTCATGCGGTCCTCGTTTTTATTTTATTACTTTAATTCGAAATGCTCAGAGGTGCTTTGACCAAGAGCAGCCGATTTGGCGAAGCTCGTTGCATTCCATATGTTAAAAATTTGTTGTTAAGATAACATCTGCAGTTGAACGCTGATCTTTGGTTGCGTTTGAGAATCAGGATTTAACCATCGATAGCTCCAATAAAAACCCACGTATCCATGCAGAAACGAGTATGAGTAAGAGTGATCAATCGAGGTTCCGCAGTAAGCGACTTAATCTTGCGGTATGCCTTGTCTGTGGATAAACCTTATTCTCCACCGATTAGTTGGCGGTGCTCATTTTTAAATTTGTGACAAAATTGTTAGAAAGGTTTGGAGAGAGACCTTAAGGCTATTGATATCGTGTTAGGTAAGTTGGGTTAGGTTAGGGAAGGTTATTTAGGTTTATAAGGTTAGGTTAAGTTTTAAAAAGTAGCACTGCCAACTAATCGGTGGAGAATAGCGTTTTACCCTAGTCTGTGTCGTTGCTTCAAATCAAGGACTGGGAGACCCGTGAGTCCTCAGCCAGAACGGGCTTGAATCTAGCTCGTGGATTGTAAAGGTTGTGATCTAAAAGTTAGAACTACGTACAAGCCTGAAACCTGATAGTTTTCAAATCTGGTCATTCGATCATTTTCCATTTTTTTTTCTTCTGAGTGATTACGAAACCTTCTACCCTTGCAGCCCTCCAGAGTGTGTCGATGTCTTTGTTTGGGCAAGTTTATATGCAATTTTTTGTGCAAATTCAAGTGATTGGCGAGGCTTTGCACTGCACTTAGCCTTTTCATTTGATCCCTTTCTCAAGAACGGCCATTGCTGGAGAAAAGGTGAGTAAGCGAGTCCAGACTCGAGTCCGCATCCTTTAAAAAAGACTCAGGTCCGGATTTGTGTAAAAAAAAAAATTATCTCATATTTGGTTTAAATTTTGCAATATAAGTCATTTTGTTCGACTTGAGTACAGTGAAAAAGGCTTCGAGTCCCTTGCTGGACTCGTTCCCAGCACTAGTTCCACTTCCATTCTCAAACCGGAGTTAATCCTAGTTTTCCGTCGTAGTCAGTGCTGCCAGATGAAATGGATCGATTGTCACCTAACTTTTCCAAAAATATAACCAGTTTCATCACCAGATTTTTGGGGCTCCAAAGAAAAATAACCAAATATTTGAATGCAATCACCTCATGAGCTTTTGTTTATTTATAGGGCCGGCCAAAATTTGAAGATTAATATGATCTTTATTGACAGAAAATTTGCATGAAAAAATGCGCAAAAAATTGCAAATAAACTTTTCAAAACATAGGCACCAACACGTTCTGGAGGTTATGAGGCCTGCTTTTGCCTTCCCTATCAAGCAAACACGTAGATGAAAAAGGAAAATTCTATCACGATATCTTCCAGCGTTGGGATTTGAACCTGCTATCCCTAGTGTGCAGATCTGCCTTGTCTATGCTTATTCCTAGGCTGATCAGCATTTTGCACATCGTTAACATTTTGTGAAAAGGTAAATCTCAGTTCATAAATTAAAACGCAATAATGCCAGAGCCTAACAAGTGCATTGCAGAACGATTTTGTTAGAAAAGAAAGGTTTTTCAAGTTTCATAAAAGTAATGGTAAGTCAATTTTTCCGAAACTAACCATCCACCTCATGACCATTTACCACAAAAATCATGAGAAAACGTCAAGATTTGCCTGATTTTAAATCATTAATCAAACAGAAGTAAATTCCAATAGATGAATTAGAGTATCTTAAAAAAATTGCAAAGTTAAAGAGCTATTTCAGATTGATGGAAAACATAAGCAGGTGGTTTGTAATATGTTTACAATCTATTTCAAACCTATCGTGTACTTTTTAAAAAAAGATTTCCTATTTTAGCCTACCATAGCCAAACAAAAGTTGATTTTTCTGATTTTTCAAAATTATCAGATTTCGAGATACTTTTTGCTATAAAATCATCAATCATCAGAAGCAAAACTTTGTTCCCAAAATTACTTGAAAAATCACCAATTTGGTGATAAATCACCACATCTGGCAGCACTGGTCGTAGTGTAAAGCCACCCTTAAGGCAACGCAGTACAATATTGAAATGATTTTATCTCAAACTTTTTATTCACCTTCATATGCAACTTTCTGAATCAAAATAGAGTAGTATTGATTAAACACATTTTTGATTTGTCTTTTGTATTAAAAAGGGTACTCTTGGCTTTACCGGTCTACAAAAGTATTTGGGCACAAACAGCTCCGTTTACACAAGAAGAAAGCAGACCGAAATTTCTAGATGGAGAACCGAAGTTCGAGTGTCTATATTCAAACAGCAGATTGTATGAACCATATACGAGCAGATAATCATTAGACCAATACATGGATACTACACAAACCATCCCCACAAAATTCGTATTGATCTTAATCTGTCCATTCTAATACCTACACTTGGTCTGTTCAAAATTAGGATTCTGCTGAATTACTTGTATATATTTACACAGTCCATCAGAGGAAAAAAAATGGTGTGAAAGTGTTCTTTCCTATCCCCTTAAAATTTTGAATAATAACATACTGGATGTTTTCATTTATGAAAAAGATATAGCTACCCTACGGATTGATTATATGAATGACAATTTATTGAGACAATCCCAGTCATAATTTTTAAACTTGGCATTGTAATTATAGTTACAAAACTGAAGAACAAAACAAATAGGCATTGATGAAAAACTAACCAGTCCTGATTTAGGACATTGATATTCAATACTTGCAAAAAAGATCCTGTTTCCAGTTACAATTTTTTCAGTATGTTTGAGTTTGCTTTCGATTTCATGTGCCTCTTTCTCATCTGTGCTATAAATAGATATATTGAAAGCAAATCTTTTAATAAGGTTAGGTAAAGTTATAAGCCCCCACTTTTCTTAGGGAAGGTTAGTACACATTTTTTCTAGAAAAGCAAGATTTTTCTTCATTCAAGGAAAGACGAGAAAGGAGCAAAAAATGGCTTGCGCACTCCCAAGATGAGGAAAACAAGACTATAAAGTTCAACAAAAAAATAAAGCAGGAAGAAGAGCCACATACGTTCATGTTGCTTTCTTTCAAATAGCTCAGAAACACTAATCCTTCCTGCTCAGTACTCTTGCTATTGGTCACTCTCTAGCTGCACAAGCTAAACAAATTTTGTGGTAAACAGCTAAAGTCATGAGTACCTAAAGAAGGTTATATTGTTGGATGCATTGTTTGGAAATGCTTATATCTATAGAATTATAAGACGTTTGTAAATAGATGGAAAAATAAAACTTAACAAATATCAAGATTGATTTGTTATTGAATGCAAACTTTCATAAAGCACAACAGGATATTTAGCAATGTTATTAAACTTCGTAGGTTCAAAGATATCAGTTACAAAGTTGCATTCTCTCATTGAAAATGTATTCAACCCTGATAGGGGTTAAGGGCAGCACACCTCTAAATAATCAATGCCTCTGCTCATTTGACGAATCGGAATTGGGTGCAGATTGAGGTTGTATAATTCCTGGTTATCTATTTGTCCTGCCTGACTAGCCTTCTTCCGCCAAGCTTAGCCTAGAGCATGCCTAAAATGACATTACTTTAGCTGTCGAGCCAATGAGCGCTACCAAATTATTCACAGGCTCCACTTAACCAGTTTCATGTCAAAGGTATTTACAGTCCATGAACCACGTACTAAATGAACGATTTTCATTATTCCGCACAGCAATCCTAATAGTGTTTGTCCTTGCAACTACGTAGGACAAAAAACGTAGATTTACTTAGGGACATACTCTATATTTCAGCCTAGCTTAAACGTCAGCCTTCATTAGACCCGGCTCTGCTCAGCCAGGTGCGATAGAGCCAAGGCAGTGATGCTATGCAAATTGAAGCCGACTTTTTTTTTAGCCAGATCCTGCCCATGCGAACATGCGTTCTGAAATGATGGGTGAGCATGAGTGATCTGAAAGTATATCTGAACCATAGAAAACCATAACTAGAATGCTTATGTTCAACAGGAGCTGTACCGCATGAGCATGTTTTCAGGTCAGCTGACGCTGGTGGAAAAGGGACAAAGATATTTTGTGACATCTCACTTCAGACAAGTTGAATCATTCTCATGAAACGTTTGTTATTCCTCTTTAATCTTAATTTCTTTTGACTCTTACAAATATACAGGTAGAAAGAGTGGTAGAATAATAAAAAAAAACATGCTTTTTAGGGCATAATACAC
>NC_081447.1:11485784-11497462 GCF_007210705.1 Tigriopus californicus | reverse complement strand
TGTTCTGTTCTACTCCTTTGACTACAAAATCTTGCGTTTGTCTTTAAGTGGTTTAACTGAGCAAATAAAAACTGACACCCGTTCACATTCGTTAGTACGCCAAATTGGAAAGGAGAGTATTCAGATGGAAAGTCGATTAATTCCGACAGTCACTATCTCCCTCAATGAATGATCCTGATTGAACATCTACTTGACAAGTTAGCTCCACGAAATGGACTTAATCGGCTTGGCCATTGGCTTTCGGCGAGGGGATTGCTCCAAGTCCTGACAGATGAATCGAGAGGATCACCCAATTACGGAATCATAAGAGTCGTACGCTCCTTGTTCGGGTCTTTGGATGAACGCGAGCTTGCTTGTATGGGACGATTCTGGATCGAGTTGAGGTTGGTCTTCTCTATTTATAAGTATCATGGTTTCCTAACCAACGGTAGCATGTAAAGGGTTTGTTTCTGACCATCTGATTTTGCCTTGTATGCAAACCATTCATGTCATTTTGATGCAAGTACGAAGTAACTAGAAAAAAACCGAAAATATCCAAAATATTGGCGACCGATTGGATCAAGTTAGATAACGTTGTAGGTAACATTCTGACTTGAAGCATCGTGGGAATTCTGAACCCATTGGACTAGAAATAATTCCCACATTTAGGTTGGGCTTGATTTGACCGTTGAATCAGCTTGTACACACAATGCTCGGTATTGGAAATGAAGCCATTCATTCAAGAGCGTTTCGTCAATAAAGGCAAAGCTAGATCGGAACTGCATGCAAGCATTCCATGGCTCAGGTAGTTCAATTCAAAGATTTCATATCATCGTGCGATTTCATCCTTGTATCAATCAATCGAGGGGAAAGATAAGTTAGAAACGGTGATTCTGGTTTTCTAATAATGATCTTGCCAGAGTACGTATTTAGCCATGTTCATTTGGCAAGATGTTTGTCTAACGCCCTGATCAAGACCATACTTCGCGAAGTCAATGTGTGCTTTTTGGGTTCCAAACAGCCCTAAAGTTTGAAGACTTCCTGTCATCATGTTACAATAATGAACATTGATGTTGAAGCTTGACATAATTGTCCAAATTTCGGTAGATTTGTTCCATAAGCACATTTTCTAGGGCGTGGCAATCGCTTGTCCAATCGAGGCACCTTCAGTTCATTCCGAACTTTCAACAAATTCCCTAACATGAAGCAATGAAATGGGCATCAAAATTTATACACGGTAATTAACCGAACCATATGTTCTAATGTTGCTCTCGATTCTAAGCGATGTGAAATTCGCTCTGACATAAAAAAAAAAATGTCGACAGGAGTGATTATCATGCTTCAAAGCACTTTTCGCTCCGCCCACCACCGTCAACAAACTGCTTTTGGCCAAACAACCAATACGTTGATCCCCTCCCCCTCGAAAAAATGAAATTCTGTCAACATACTTTCATTTATAACGCTCGTACTTATATTCCACTGCTTGACAGCTATTGACAGGGTTCTCTTTTGTTGCGATTGGAACCTAAAAGGAGGACTGGCACAAACAATCTCTACTTTATGGTATTTGAAAATCCTCTGGAAAAAAATGTTTGGCGTTTGTTGTCCACGGACAATTGAATAGTACTTTGTATCTTCTAAAGGAAGGTGAACTCTCCGATGTTCAAAATGTTAAATCCATTCACCGGGCCCAAAGTGCAACATTTGGAACACAAATCGTCGTTGTTTTAATTCGAACTTGCCGCCGGGAACTGTCCCAATGTGATTCCCACTCAATTGCTAGTTTTGCGTATTATATTGTCTTTGCTTTATTTATCAAGTGGCACCAACTGGAAATGAACCAAGACTCCAAGATTTAGTCAAACCAAGCGAGAGGCTGAGAAATTGAGAGGGGAGACAAAACGATCTTGACACCGTTCCAAATCTTATGACGAGGGCTCAACCAGACGTTTATACAGTATCATTCCTCGGGAGATGATCAGATGAAGGTTTCTTTGGCATCGCGGTCAATGCGTCGTCTCTTTACCAGGACTCGCTACATAGTACTACAATACATATATATGGAAATCGGATAGAAGATACATATACATCCAAGTTGACAATTTGACGGGAAATAATGGGGAGCAATCTTGATTTCACGTGGGTGGGGTTCATTCTTCATTCAGTCTCTGCGGGTCCGACCTCGAAACATGGGCAGGAATCGCCGCAGATTATTCTTGTCGTTGTCTGTGAGGTAATCGCTCATTTCTTGGCGGCTCGTTATTTTGGAATGGTCTTCTCTGGCGAAGGAACGAGGGGCCTCGGGTTCGAGACTCGCCTCGGGATCGATAGCCAGAAGAAGGCTGATTTCCGACGTGATCTTGCTCTTGAGACCATCAACAAAGTCTTCAACGTCAAAGAGACTCATCACATTGCCATTGGCGTTTGTGTTGTCCTCCTGCAAAACGGAGAAATCAGATTCAGAACAAATGGAAATCCAACAACCAAAAGCCAAAACCGGACCGAAGATCGATTCCTTTGTCTTGCCGTCTGAATACGATTTTGCACCCATATGACTAATATAACTACAGATTACATAGTCTTTAAAGACCGAGATTGCGATGATTCATTGTCAAGCATGCCAAGTTTGTAAAAGTCGCCTAAAATTCGTGTTAGGTAAGCCCACGGGAAAATAAATGTTAAACCATCTCGAAAGTATTGGCGCAATTTCTGATCAAATGGCATGCTTCATAATCACTTCATTTTGGGGCATTTCCCTCATAGGTAGAGAGGCTGTCGAGATGGGATGATGACTGTTCGCCCTCTGTGTAAGTCTCTAATGAAAAGAACTCCTGCCGGGTAAGACGCCATCAGGCTTCATTTGCTTTTGGGAGGGCTCCCATTTCGTCAGAGTTTGAGCCTTTTAGGCAACACATCCAATGCCAAGTAAGAAGGCTTAAGAGGCTCTGATTCCTGCAAGATATTATGAAGGCAGGAGCAACAACTTGCCTCGAATTGATTCCACGAGGTCTATGGCTTTTCCATGTTCTGCCCTAATGGATAAGAAGCTCTGGCAAGTTTCATGATTGTATATCAGGTAGGTACGACTACATTGTTGTCGAACGACCCAGTGAGTTTGAGGGCTCTCTTCATGCCTATGCCATGGTGAATGTACAATAGGGATCGTACACTTACTAGTATACAGTATATGAAGGTGTCAAAAGTAGAGGCATAATGATGGAGTTGCTCTGACGAAACTTGGCTACCGAATTGTATGGAGTTCTTCAATCTGAAAACTTCCAAGAGGCAGCCGGCATTTCTGGCTTATCGGTGGTAAGCAAGCTCTTAAATTTTCCATTAGGGAAATAGTTTTTTTTTTTAGACAGGATGGGCTCGAGCAATATCCCGTTAGTGAAACTGCCATCGCCATCTCATTCTCCCCTCTTCCAGATTAAAACCGTATCTTACCGTTCAATTCACTCTAGCTTGTGCGCGTGGGGTTTAAGTCAGATCGATCATATTGTCCGAAGTATTCTATAATTTGTGTGCATCGTCTTGTTGTATGTCGAAAGTAGGTATATATCTGATTAACTTTTCGACTCCATTAGGACCTCCTTATGACTGTCGACAAAGAACTTTGTTTGATCTTGCATGAAGTTTCTTTTCAATAACTTTTCTCTGCCACCAGGGACGAAATCTTTGCTTGTCTTTCCAAATAATGAATCTGCGAGAGAATGAACTGACAAGCCAATGATATGCTAACTCTGATGTTTTTGATCTTGTAGTCTGATCGAAAAAAGAGCAGATCAGAAACGACAGATCATCTCATCTGAGATTGTTTTGAGTTTTGAAGATGATTTATAATGCCATCAATTTAGATGGCAAAAAAAGCCCTAGGAACTTTGTACGCCCAACCATTACACAATGCACCCAAAACATCAAATTCGAAACTCCTCAAATCAACCTATGGACCACGTTGGACCCAATTGATACGCGAGCTGAGGATCGAGATTTAAACTAGATGAGATGAATCCACTTACTTCATGGGTCTCCTCTCGGAAGTTGAAAGGTCGCCATTTGAGTGCTAAGGCCGGCGTTGGCCTTTTCCGCACACCCACATTGAAACCATCACAAAGCGTGCAACAGACCAAAATGAGGACAAATGGTCCAATACACCATGATAAGGAAGATCCGATGACTCGAGAAGAGCTTCTGGGCAGAAGATGGTGGTACAACATCGTAGTAAGACTTGAGCCAAGCTCAAACCAGAATGAATGATTCAACCACGCGGTCTAGTCGTTTATAGTGCCAAGTTGTTCCACCACTCGAGCCTCGTTGAGCCTCGTGGGTCCTCGAAACGTTGAAAGGCCGCGCCTTTGACGGCTCGTTCCTCCAATAAATTCCTCTCCTCCTTCTCCTTGAACACCGCTTTCCGACTCCAAAATCACATGAACCAAAAATATGAGAGTTTGACTTTAGTCGGAGTGTAAGGGGTTTGACACTTACTATGAATGAAGCCTTGTGTGCCACGGAGGTCACCTACCTAGAAGGCCAATAATTCGGGATCAGGGCAATTTTATAAACATCCGACGTTTGGTGGGGAGATGCTTAAAATTAGTTCCCATCAATGGATTATTCGACTATAAAATGCCACCACCCACAGACGTTTCATGAAGTCAGTCTCTCCGGGCCAGAAATGACATGAATACTTAGCGATCCTCATCGAGCTATTATTCTAAGTGGGCCTCATTCTTCAATTCGATGTCTGGTACACAATCTCATGAGTGGAAGTGAGAATCAAATGGTAGCCATCTTGTAGCCATCGAGACATCAAGATCCCACTTTTGTTCCAAATAACTTCTGATTTCTTTTATGGTACAAAAAACAAGAGCAAGCCAAAATTGTTAGCTATTGGAGATAGTATGCTTTTAGTCTGAACTGACATGAGATTTTGGGTTCTGAACTGGCTCATTTTTGGCGACACGATTCAAACTGAAATGAAAAACGACGGGGTTCAAGATATTTTGGCTTTTTATTTGTGTTTGCAACAAATACAGATAAAAAGGCTTGGTTACAGCCTGGGTCTAACTGAGTATATTCTTGGACTAAGGCGTGCTTTTAGGAATGTGCGAGAATGTCGTGGCTTTTGTAATGGCCCGCCTGATCGTGTTTCAAGCAGTAATGGTCCATCAACACTTGACTCGTCACGAACCAACCGTCCCTTAATGTGAAGGGCTTTTCTTCAAAAATACTGGAACTGAGGATTCCATTGGAGCACAACAAAAGTTATGTGGTTGCAAATCGTCTCCTTGAATTACGCCACTAGATAGCGCCCTACTAAGGGCAAAGGCATAACTGATTTTGATTCGGACTCCTGATACCTTGATCTTTGGACCTCCTTTTTGACTTGATATCTGATCGCCCGAAGCCTGCCTATGCTTCGATGGGGTTTTGAAGTCTCATAGTTACCCTGCCTGGTTAGTCATAAAATATTGTCAAACATGGGGCTAAGCCCTCAATAGTGGATCTCTTTCAGCGCTTGGTGCTAGTAAGTGTAAATGGTAAGGATAAAAAAGATAACAGGGCCACTTCTGACTGACACAGAGATGACAGTTGGCTAGAGATCACAATTTTATGTGGGCATCATTAAGTGAATGCATGTAACGCCATCTAGTTCGTAAATGTTATGGTGTTCTCTAACAGGCTTCCCTGGAATGATTGTCTCAAAAGCTAAGTTTCCATAAAATGCAAAAAACAAACTGACTGAAAATCAGAAGCAGACCTATTTCTGAGCACTCGACGAAAAAGGAGTGTCCAGCCAATTTGTGACCTTTCAGACTTTGTAGCCCATGGAAGACAACCAATTTGGAACATTGCTTAGGCGAAAATGAAATGAAGCCTTCACAACCTCAAAGGTTTATTCCGTCTTTTGGAATTGACCTGATTGCAATGAATTTCATGGATGCTCAACTCTTGACACGTGCTGTCAGAGTGAGTTGGTAGTTGATAGAGGACAAATATAGAAAAAGTCACTGAAATCTTTCTTTGTTCATCTCGACATGGACTGGCGATTTTGAGCACGAGTCATCTCCAAAGAAGTCCTTCCAATTGAGTTCCATAAATAAGGTAAGAAAATGTATTGGATATTGTAAATGCCAAAATCAAGAAGAAGGCCAACCTTGCAATTACGTTGGACGCAACAAGTATTCGTTCATCTTGTGTTAAAAAAGAAAGATCTTACGCAAGTAAAAAAATAGCTTTGTCATCATCTCAATTCATAAACAACCTCGATAAGAAGAAAAGCGTGATTGATGACTTATCTTGGACAAAGCAAGCTGAATCATCACAAAGTAGGGAGTTGAAACAGAATAAGAACTCTAAATGTTATCTTAGCAATGTTTTACTCAGGACTGGAGAGCGCCAATAAGTGCCAAGTTCTTCAAATGCTGCATAGGTGGCGCTACACGTGTTTTGACAAATTTTAAGAATTGTGCCAACATTTTCATTGGCGAAGGCGTTGAGCCAGTGAGCCAGCGAGCCAGCGAGCGCTGATACATTAAGGCATTTGTGAATGGCTTTGGCTTGCATTTTGAGAGAAATTTGATCTATTTGGAAAATCAATATCCCCGCACACTACCCTAATTCCTTTCGGCAACATGTGCAGACTGAATTCAATGAATATTTTGTAGCAAGAAGCGCATTCAGTAAAACCCCGCTAAAGAAACATGATGAACAGTTTTCACCAAGTCCAATTCCGGCTCACGCTCGACCAATTTCAAAAGACTTCATAACTCCTTCGTGGAATGAAGGCAGGAAGGAAAATGAATGCCGAGTCAATTCCACTCCAGGTAGAACTGAAAATTACTCACACAAGCAACGCGCAAGAGTATTAGCATTTTTCATGTGTAATCATTTCAATGACCATGTGTTCCTACGAGTACATAGTCCAATCGTGCATCTTCAGCTTTATTGTTTTGCTTTGCAATTGTACCTCGGCTAGTTCCGATGAGCCTTTTTCGACCTTGTGTCCTGAGGGAGATTCTGGAACACGTGCCAAAAGCCCAGAACACCATCCCGAGGAGGATACCTTCGAGGATGTCGCTGGTTTTAAGGTCCAATGGAATGACCCCGAGGACGGCTGGGACGAGGAAAAGCGAGAGGACTTGCTTTTGATACATTCCAAGAACCTGCTTCAGCCCAGATATGTGCCCAAGTTGACCAAAACGGGATATCGCAAAATCAAGATCCCCGATGAACTCTACGAATTCCTCTTGGAGCAACGCAACATCTTCGACCTCTCATGGGAGAATTGCGGTCATGGAGCTCATCAAAACTGTGATCGCCGTCTTGACGGGGACAAGTTCGAGTCCAAGGAAAATGTGCAACTCGTCGGGTCGCGCAGGCCGAATCTCGTGAAAAAAGTGGTCCAGCAGACGCTCGAGCCATTATTGGAAAAGTGGAGTGGCATCAAACTGACGCCCACGTTGGTATGTCATGTCTGATTGCATGTAATACCCAGTAGATTTGGTTATTCGTCATGTAGAGTAAAAGCACGTCATATTCGAGCCAGCCATTCGTTATACTTGTTCGAGCCTCCAAAACTGAAAGCAATATACAATGTGTCTGAGGAATCTGCTTGTTTCGCCACCCTAGGAAAGTCCGCGCAATTCTTCAGAGTACAGGCAACAGCTAGTTAGTCTTTAACAGGGCCTGAACTAGTGGGCTAGTCAACCCTCTAGCCTGAACCGTTACCAAAAACATTAACGCGTCACCGTTCCCGATACAATTACTTTTGCAGGAAAAAAGATGGCCTAAAACTGCAAAAAAACGTTTTATTACTTTTTTTACGTTTAGTAAATATGAAGTGAAAGAAACGACGGTGAATGTACCATATATGTACAAGGATACAAGGGTTCCAAGATCAAAGATTGTTTGATTTTAGCTTTTTTTTCACTTTTATTCAACATTTTCACAAGGATTATTTTTTCATCTTGCTTCTCGTGGTTTGAAAAAAGTTAACAAAAGGCAAGAATTCCACATAATTGACGAGACGAAAATCATTTACATTTTGAGGCTCTGTTGCGGATTTCCGTCATGCAACTAGTAATGTCATGTACGTCACAGAGAATGTAACTTGATAATCCTAGTTGCATCTTCTTATGATTATTTTTCTTATTCCATCAGTAACAAATAAGTCACTGTGTTTGGTTTGCTTTTTCACGGGCTTTCTAAATGCTTCAGGGAATGCAATCCCCGGTACTATTAATATTAGAATGAAAGGTAATAATTGGTCAATTTATTAGAGACGGAACTTTTTAAAAAAATCAGAGAGGAAACCATCATACTTTTTTCCCTTGTTTAAAACAGAATAAAGTAACGGTAAAGGGAGGGTTTAAAGCCAGTTCCGTTACCGATACCGTTACTTTGGCAGAAAAGTAACGAGTCACCGGTAACGTTGCTCAAACCCTGGTCTTTAACATTGAAATATGAAAGATGGGTTTCGACGTGTCTTCTCATCACTGTCTGCTGAGAATATGGCTTCGTCGAGATGAGCTTCAATCATCAAAAACGAGATGAATATCGATTTTCGGACCCCAAAGTTATTGCTATTCCCTCTCTCTTTCATCATCAGGTTTATGGATTCCGTCGATATTTGCGTGGAGCGTGGCTGTCTCTTCATGTGGACCGACTCCACACCCACGTTGTGAGTGCCATCCTACAAGTGGACCAAGATGTGGATCAACCATGGCCTTTGTATCTGGTCGATCATGAGGATGTCACTCAAAAGATATATCTGGAACCTGGGGAGATGTTGTTTTACGAGAGTGCCAAACTTCCCCATGGCCGACCAGAGCCGTTCAACGGACACTACTTTGACAATATCTTTGTCCATTTTAAACCTCAAAAAGCCATTTGGTATCAAGAGGATCTGTTTGAGGGCCATCAAGAAAGACCCCCACCACCCAAATGGACCAAGAAAGATCTGATCTGAATAGAGCTATTAAATTCAGCATTTCACAGCGTGTTTTTCATTCACATAATTTATCAAGTGTTCTAAAACGGTGGCCTATTGTAACCTCTATGAAATCCTCCTCGGAATTGTGGTCGCCTTTGACCTCGAAATTGGTGCCGGTTATAGTTGGAACAACCTCGTGGAAAGTTAACTTGGCCACTGGGTGGCCAATGACTCCGAGGCCGAGGGCTAACATTAATGCCATTTGGCCTCATGTACCCGGGGTTGTGGGCATGATCCTGAGGGTACCCACGGGTAGATATGACCGGTACTGGAGGAATTGGGTGACCTTGATTTCCTCGACCAGGCCTGAAGTTACCTGCTCTAGGCATCTGAATATTCTGGGCCATTCCCCTGTTAGGAGGAACGGAGTTTGATGTTGAGTAAGGCTGATGATAGTTCACGACAGAAGGCCGGCCTTGGGTCTGAAAATTAGCTTGTGGAGAAATCGTCCTATTGGGAGACGGCATTGAAGATCGAGGGTCCTGAACAGGTGCTTTGGATTTATCGTTGAGCTGTGGTTTCTGGAAGGAATGATGATGTAACGGTGTTGGGGTTGACTTGGGTTGTTCTGCGATTTTGGCCAACTTGATCTTGTCCTGTTCTTTCCTCTGGACTTCCATTCGAGCTCGTTTTCTCTGCTTCATATTCAGCCTGCCAATCGGATTGGCTCCGTTTGCATCAGCTTTGACCTCGCGAAACAATTGGGCCATGGTCGGTGCTTTCTTTGGCGTGGATCCAAGGAAGATTCAGACGGCGAATACCTCTTCAGGCCCTTGCTTTGTCGCGTGGTTGCTCGTGTGGGAATTGCAAGACAGTGAAGCTAGATTTGAGGCGGGCAAGAGAGTGGCAAAGGATTTCCTGGTTTGAACTAGGGTCATGGGAGAAGCGGGAATGGACGTAGAGGACTCTTTGGCGTCACCTTCGCGCAGTGCATGAGGAAAAGTCGTTTATTCGACTCACTCGAACAAGCCGTTTTCACATTAGCAGTAGTCGCAGTCACGGATATTGGTTCATTTTTGATAGCATCACTTTCCATCGTCCAATACACCCCAGTATGAAATGCACTCAAGCTACCAACGTTGGCGGCAGTGACCCCCGATTCCATCCTTTCCAAAGCCACTTCTTTACGGGCCTCATACTCTGCGGCCCAATTATTCGAGCATTTGTCTTTGTCAACCGTGACTCGCTTGATCAGCTTCTCCACGCTCGTTTTCCGACCTTCTTGTTGCTCTATTCTTTTGGATTGTCGATTGGATAAGGAAGAAACGGGGGTTTGTCGGGGCCGCATCTTTCAAAATGACGCCGGGGACTTTTTTCAATGTCCTAGACTCCATCGAAGCTCCTACACCGGCTGCATTTTCACCAATAGCTTTGAATTCGACTTTACGTTCAGCTTTTCACCGACCTCAACTTTAACCAAGCTTCTACTTTGATTGTGGTTGCTTATGGAGGACGCGGAGGCCAGAGCCAGTTTCTTGGCCGCATAAGCTGAGGCCCAATCCAGACCTGAAGGTGGAGGTGGAGCCTGAACCAGCAACGGGGAACGAGGTTCATTTTTTGACCTGATCAAGGGAAGTGGGAGAGCACAGGAATTGTTGTCATTGATGCTGGCATTGAACTCCGTTTTGAGCACAACTTCATTGTCGTTTCACTCGTCTCCCACATGATTTTGAGGCCTGTACACGTTTAATGCCCAGATTTCGTGTAATCATTAACTTTTGTCTAATCACCGATATGATGTTGGCAACCTGAGCAACATCAGAAGATACACAAAGTTCTGAACCATGCTCTCCATTTTGCGATTTCACCATTTCTCGTAATTCGCTAGAGCGCCATCTGTGTGGTTTAGAAGAAGGTCATGATTTCAGCCATACCATAGGGCAGTCCTGATAACATGTGACTTTTACTCATTTCTCATTTTCTGTAAATTGACAAACCAACATCCATCTACTTCAACGACCCATGACGTAACTGAGCCCGTTTCGTAACCCTCATTCAGGCGCAATCGGAGGTGACCAAAGCCCTTGAAGATGTCGTCCAACTCAGAAGAATCTCATCCCCACGCCCTTTGACACCTTCTCTGAAATGGATGATAAGGAGTCTTCATGACGCCAGAACACAAGGCCATCGTCCAGGTGCCACAATTCAAGAACTTATCTACCTGCGTCAAGTGCATTTTGATATCCGGTTGTTGCTGGTAAGACCATGAGTTGGCGCAAATTGGGACCATTCTTCCTACCTTTCAGTTTTCCTACCTGACGGATTTGGGATCCACTCGCTTCGTCCTCTCATCGTCACGTTATTTAGCGTGCTGGCTAAAGCATATAGCCACCGTGACCGGAGTGTTGTAAAAATAGGCTCAGATTTCCCTCTAGCTTTCACCTGGGTGAGCGGAAGTCGTTCATCATGAACCCCCCCTTTAGCCCCCCCCCCATTCTCCATCAGACCGACACCACCTTAACTGAACACATTTCAGTGACCTCTCTGTCCTTGAGAATCTTGAGAATTGAGATTTCAGTCTGACAAAATGGCTCGACTTGAATCGTTTCAGCTTGCTTGTTCCCTTGCTGGGATTCCTCGTTTTGGGTGGTCCTGGTCAAAATGGGCTCAGCCTCGTCCCAGATGTACCCAACGCCACGGAATGGCCCGTCACCAACGACGAAGGTCTCTACATGGCTTACCAAGATGGCGGCAAATGGGGTTG
>NC_081447.1:11485260-11485733 GCF_007210705.1 Tigriopus californicus | reverse complement strand
GCATAACAATAGGGAAGTCCGCAAAAGAGGTTACAAAATACTTTGTAATCAAATGTTCTAATGAGATGCGAGAAAAATTTGAAAAGTCTCCTAGGAGAACAAGCGATCAGTGAATAAACCACAACAACAATAACACTAGCAGCTGATTCGCCTGAAACTGCCTGTCAGCCAACCCAGCCATTTCAGCCTCGAAATTACGAATTTTCCCAAATTCTCAAACACAAACAGAGCAGAAGACGAGACATTAGAGTTCAGCCAGTTAAGAGCTTGATTATAATAGCCCGGCCATGGATGATTCTCTGCTCGGAGGCGTGTCCCGCTCAGGGCGTATTCGAAAAAAGTCCTCCAAGTTAGCCGATTTCGAGTCGCCCGACGAAATCGAGAAACCCATTGTGAAAAAGAAACCCGTGAAAGAGGTGATACCCAATCTCAATGAAGCGTCATTTGAGTAGTTCATGACACCTGACTTGTCT
>NC_081447.1:11484524-11485225 GCF_007210705.1 Tigriopus californicus | reverse complement strand
TGGCAACCTGAGCAACATCAGAAGATACACAAAGTTCTGAACCATGCTCTCCATTTTGCGATTTCACCAATTTCTCGTAATTCGCTAGAGCGCCATCTGTGTGGTTTAGAAGAAGGTCATGATTTCAGCCATACCATAGGGCAGTCCCTGATAACATGTGACTTTCTACTCATTTCTCATTTTCTGTAAATTGACAAACCAAACATCCATCTACTTCAACGACCCATGACGTAACTGAGCCCGTTTCGTAACCCATCATTCAGGCGCAATCGGAGGTGACCAAAGCCCTTGAAGATGTCGTCCAACTCAGAAGAATCTCATCCCCACGCCCCTTTGACACCCTTCTCTGAAATGGATGATAAGGAGTCTTCATGACGCCAGAACACAAGGCCATCGTCCAGGTGCCACAAATTCAAGAACTTATCTACCTGCGTCAAGTGCATTTTGATATCCGGTTGTTGCTGGTAAGACCATGAGTTGGCGCAAAATTGGGACAATTCTTCCCTACCTTTCAGTTTTCCTACCTGACGGATTTAGGGATCCACTCGCTTCGTCCTCTCATCGTCACGTTATTTGAGCGTGCTGGACTAAAGCATATAGCCACCGTGACCGGAGTGTTGTAAAAATAGGCTCAGATTTCCCTCTAGCTTTCACCTGGGTGAGCGGAAGTCGTTCATCATGACCCCCCCCCCTTTACCGCC
>NC_081447.1:11474281-11484488 GCF_007210705.1 Tigriopus californicus | reverse complement strand
CAGGCCTGAAGTTACCTGCTCTAGGCATCTGAATATTCTGGGCCATTCCCCTGTTAGGAGGAACGGAGTTTGATGTTGAGTAAGGCTGATGATAGTTCACGACAGAAGGCCGGCCTTGGGTCTGAAAATTAGCTTGTGGAGAAATCGTCCTATTGGGAGACGGCATTGAAGATCGAGGGTCCTGAACAGGTGCTTTGGATTTATCGTTGAGCTGTGGTTTCTGGAAGGAATGATGATGTAACGGTGTTGGGGTTGACTTGGGTTGTTCTGCGATTTTGGCCAACTTGATCTTGTCCTGTTCTTTCCTCTGGACTTCCATTCGAGCTCGTTTTCCCTTTAAACCTCAAAGCCATTTGGTATCAAGAGGATCTGTTGAGGGCCATCAAGAAAGACCCCACCACCCAATGGACCAAGAAAGATCTGATCTGAATAGAGCTATTAAATCAGCATTTCACAGCGTGTTTTTCATTCACATAATTTATCAAGTGTTCTAAACGGTGGCCTATTGTAACCTCTATGAAATCCTCCTCGGAATTGTGGTCGCCTTTGACCTCGAAATTGGTGCCGGTTATAGTTGGAACAACCTCGTGGAAAGTTAACTTGGCCACTGGGTGCCAATGACTCCGAGGCCGAGGGCTAACATTAATGCCATTTGGCCTCATGTACCCGGGTTGTGGGCATGATCCTGAGGGTACCCACGGGTAGATATTGACGGTACTGGAGGAATTGGGTGACCTTGATTTCCTCGACCAGGCCTGAAGTTACCTGCTCTAGGCATCTGAATATTCTGGGCCATTCCCCTGTTAGGAGGAACGGAGTTTGATGTTGAGTAAGGCTGATGATAGTTCACGACAGAAGGCCGGCCTTGGGTCTGAAAATTAGCTTGTGGAGAAATCGTCCTATTGGGAGACGGCATTGAAGATCGAGGGTCCTGAACAGGTGCTTTGGATTTATCGTTGAGCTGTGGTTTCTGGAAGGAATGATGATGTAACGGTGTTGGGGTTGACTTGGTTGTTCTGCGATTTGGCCAACTTGATCTTGTCCTGTTCTTTCCTCTGGACTTCCATTCGAGCTCGTTTTCTGGCTTCATATTCAGCCTGCCAATCGGATTGGCTCCGTTTGGCATCAGCTTTGACCTCTCGAAACAATTGGGCCATGGTCGGTGCTTTCTTTGGCGTAGGATCCAAGGAAGATTCAGACGGCGATACCTCTTCAGGCCCTTGCTTTGTCGCGTGGTTGCTCGTGTGGGAATTGCAAGACAGTGAAGCTAGATTTGAGGCGGGCAGAGAGGTGGCAAAGGATTTCCTGGTTTGAACTAGGGTCATGGGAGAAGCGGGAATGGACGTAGAGGACTCTTTGGCGTCACCTTCGCGCAGTGCATGAGGAAAAGTCGGTTTATTCGACTCACTCGAACAAGCCGTTTTCACATTAGCAGTAGTCGCAGTCACGATATTGGTTCATTTTTGATAGCATCACTTTCCATCGTCCCATACACCCCAGTATGAAATGCACTCAAGCTACCAACGTTGGCGGCAGTGACCCCCGATTCCATCCTTTCCAAAGCCACTTCTTTACGGGCCTCATACTCTGCGGCCCAATTATTCGAGCATTTGTCTTTGTCAACCGTGACTCGCTTGATCAGCTTCTCCACGCTCGTTTTCCGACCTTCTTGTTGCTCTATTCTTTTGGATTGTCGATTGGATAAGGAAGAAACGGGGGTTTGTCCGGGCCGCATCTTTCAAAATGACGCCGGGACTTTTTTCAATGTCCTAGAACTCCATCGAAGCTCCTAACCCGGCTGCATTTTCACCAATAGCTTCGAATTTGACCTTTACGTCAGCCTTTTCACCGACCTCAACTTTAACCAAGCTTCTACTTTGATTGTGGTTGCTTATGGAGGACGCGGAGGCCAGAGCCAGTTTCTTGGCCGCATAAGCTGAGGCCCAATCCAGACCTGAAGGTGGAGGTGGAGCCTGAACCAGCAACGGGGAACGAGGTTCATTTTTGACCTGATCAAGGGAAGTGGGAGAGCACAGGAATTGTTGTCATTGATGCTGGCATTGAACTCCGTTTTGAGCACAACTTCATTGGTCGTTTCACTCGTCTCCACATGATTTTGAGGCCTGTACACGTTTAATGCCCAGATTTCGTGTAATCATTAACTTTTGTCTAATCACCGATATGATGTTGGCAACCTGAGCAACATCAGAAGATACACAAAGTTCTGAACCATGCTCTCCATTTTGGCATTTCACCATTTCTCGTAATTCGCTAGAGCGCCATCTGTGTGGTTTAGAAGAAGGTCATGATTTCAGCCATACCATAGGGCAGTCCTGATAACATGTGATTTTCTACTCATTTCTCATTTTCTGTAAATTGACAAACCAAACATCCATCTACTTCAACGACCCATGACGTAACTGAGCCCGTTTCGTAACCCATCATTCAGGCGCAATCGGAGGTGACCAAAGCCCTTGAAGATGTCGTCCAACTCAGAAGAATCTCATCCCCACGCCCTTTGACACCCTTCTGAAATGGATGATAAGGAGTCTTCATGACGCCAGAACACAAGGCCATCGTCCAGGTGCCACAAATTCAAGAACTTATCTACCTGCGTCAAGTGCATTTTGATATCCGGTTGTTGCTGGTAAGACCATGAGTTGGCGCAAAATTGGACAATTCTTCCCTACCTTTCAGTTTTCCTACCTGACGGATTTAGGGATCCACTCGCTTCGTCCTCTCATCGTCACGTTATTTGAGCGTGCTGGACTAAAGCATATAGCCACCGTGACCGGAGTGTTGTAAAAATAGGCTCAGATTTCCCTCTAGCTTTCACCTGGGTGAGCGGAAGTCGTTCATCATGACCCCCCTTTAGCCCCCCCCCCCCCCTTCTCCATCAGACCGACACCACCTTAACTGACACATTTCAGTGACCTCTCTGTCCTTGAGAATCTTGAGAATTGAGATTTCAGTCTGACAAAATGGCTCGACTTGATCGTTTCAGCTTGCTTGTTCCCTTGCTGGGATTCCTCGTTTTGGTGGTCCTGGTCAAAATGGGCTCAGCCTCGTCCCAGATGTACCCCAACGCCACGGAATGGCCCGTCACCAACGACGAAGGTCTCTACATGGCTTACCAAGATGGCGGCAAATGGGTCAATTGGTGGGCTCGAGATCGTCCTGGAGTGTTCTCTTTTTTCACCAAGGTGGCTGCCATCACGGACATGAGCAATATACCGGAGTCCACGGAGGCCCTGAATGAGGCCCTGCCCGTCCGAGAGCCTTATTGGATCCGAGAGCCTGATCGCTTTGGACGTCCTGGCATTCGAGCCACATGGCTAGGGCATGCGTCGGTTTTAGCCGAGGTTGATGGCGTGTCGATTCTGGCTGACCCTATCTTTAGCGAACGGGCCAGCTTGTTCCAATGGGCCGGGCCCAAACGTTACCGTCCCCCTGCTTGTACTGTCAGCGAATTGCCCGAATCGCTGGATGCGGTGGTGATCTCTCACAGTCACTACGATCATTTGGACTACAATTCCTGTATGGATTTGCAGCGCCGTTATGGAGATCGGCTTCATTGGTTTGTGCCCTCGGGGATCGGTGGATTTCTACGCGATTCAATTGGCGTATCGGCTGCCCAAGTCCACGATATGGTTTGGTGGGAGGAAGAGACTTTGCCGGGTACCAATGTGACCGTGGCTTTTACGCCTAACAATCATTGGAGTCGTCGGGGATTGATGGACGAAAATGACGACCTTTGGGGTAGCTGGTCGGTGTTGGGACCGCAGAATAAGTTCTGGTTTGGCGGGGACACAGGTTATTGCGATGGCTTTGTTCAAATAGGTCGGAAATATGGTCCCTTCGATCTCTCAGCCATTCCCATTGGAGCTTACTATCCCCGTTGGTTCATGAAGTGGGTCCATGTGGATCCCAGTGAAGCCATCATGGTGCACAAGGATTTGATGTCGAAGAAGTCATTGGGCATTCATTGGGGCACATTCAAGCTGACCAAAGAATATTATCTCGAACCCAGAGAGGCCATTCAGGAGTTGGCCCGTGAAGACCCGCTCGTCGGGGCGGATGCTTTTCAAACCGTGAACATTGGAGAAACTTTGGAGGCATAGCTTCAGTTTGCCTTGTCAGATTCTCTAGCAATTAACTCTGAAGCCTAAATTTCGTTCGTAACCTACAGAAATAAAAGAATATTTCGTCTTGGCAAGATTGTTCGTTTTCCCTGATCATGGTTCTACCTTGCCCAATTCAGTTACTAATTTGTTCAGATTGTTTTGGACCCGAAATTAATAATCAGACGAGTGTGAAACAAGTGTTGTGGTCCCTGGCTCCTGGCGTTAGGATATAAAAAAAGTATCTTAAAATATGCGAAATCAGTCGCCAATGTAATATGACTAAAGAGTAATATCATGTGCAAAATTCCATCTTCCAGTGCTGGGGACTACATTCGCACAACAGTAGGGAAGTCCACAAAAGTGATTACAAAATACTTGGTAATCAAATGTTCTAATGAGATGCGAGAGAAATTTAAAAGTCTCCTAGGAGAACAAGCGATCAGTGAATAAACCACAACAACAATAACACTAGCAGCTGATTCGCCTGAAACTGCCTGTCAGCCAACCCAGCCATTTCAGCCTCGAAATTACGAATTTCCCACAAATTCTCAAACACAAACAGAGCAGAAGACGAGACATTAGAGTTCAGCCAGTTAAGAGCTTGATTATAATAGCCCGGCCATGGATGATTCTCTGCTCGGAGGCGTGTCCCGCTCAGGGCGTATTCGAAAAAAGTCCTCCAAGTTAGCCGATTTCGAGTCGCCCGACGAAATCGAAGAACCCATTGTGAAAAAGAAACCCGTGAAAGAGGTGATACCCAATCTCAATGAAGCGTCATTTGAGTAGTTCATGTCACCTGACTTGTCTTTCCAGTTGATCCCCTCCGCCAACCCGATTGAATCCAAAGCCAAGATCGAATACACCTTGACGGATTTCGAAAACGCCCCCGACCAGCAGGAAGACCTTGATGACGAAGAAGATGGAGGCGGTGCCTTGCTTATTGATGATACACGTCGATCTGGAGTGAAACGCAAGCGGATTCGAGCGAGGCAGATAAAGCCAAAGCCGGCAGTCCGTTTCTGATGTGGGGAAATCCGGAGACGAGAATTAGCCGCTCAAAATCCGGATGGAGTCAAGCGGAATTGGCACAACAGCTTTGGGCGCAATGGCAAAAACTTCCCGAGGCTGGAAAGCAAGCGGTTAAGGCCAAAGTCCAAACCTCAGATGACTCACCGGCCGGTAAGATTGGCCTTTGTATTGTCGTTGTAATCATAGCGAGCATTTCTCCGCGATAAAGAAAGTTGGGATTACTGACCTTGATTTAAGTGTTAGCACTTTGCTTTGTTTTTTGATACTAGCATTCATTAAGTTCGCTTTCGTTGTTGTTCCAGTTGTTTAAAATGATGAACTCCTTTGAAATCTCTGCCATTATGTATAGTGCTTCGGTCTTCGGCGACTTTATCAAATCTATATTTTGAAGGACCACATTGTAATCGTAATTGATCGTTGAAATATGCCATCAATTGCAATCCCTTTTTATAGCCAAGAAGAAACGATCACCCGTGAGCTCCATTGGCTCTCCCAGCGCCAATAATGGTTGTCACTTTCGAGTGGTTCCCCGCCCTCGCTCCGGGTACAGATGTTCTGGATTCTGGCGCTCATTTGAAGCTTTTGGTGAGTCCCTCACCGTCATTGGTGAACGGCTCACCAAACACGTGGGTAAGCATTCCTACCAAGAACTTTCATCGGTCAACCACACACACTTATGTGAGTTGAGTTTTTCCATTAAAGTTTAACATAACCGTGATTTCCTTGTTTCAGTCAAATCGCTTTGGCCGGATCGTTGTCCGTGTTGATGGACTCCTTGCTCTGTGCTCTGGCCCCTTAATGTGCCTGACGCAACATGTGCCAGAGCTCAACGGCGTCCCTCCCGAGGAGTTGAAACAGATTCTTGACAATGTGGCCTATATCATGCCGGGTTTGTGAATAAATGAATATATCTTTGTATCTCTTTAATTGATATCACATTCAAAAGACCTGAGTCAGAGCGCCCTCTAACAGTGAAAAATGGATGTTGTTCTTTGGGCGCAGCTGAGCAACAGAAACGAGAAGCTTCAGGTCGGAACTGGACGAGGTAATACGTTGGGAGATTTAAATTATTTCACGATTTCTTGAGGAACTGTTGCGTCAAAGTTTGTGTGTTAAGGTGAAGGGGACTTCATAACTCTTATGCAGAAAGTTATTTAGTCTTTCTGTTAGCAGAAGCGACCAAATCGTTGTACTTATCGAAACGCGACTTCCTTAACCACCTATGCACCTCTGTTGAAGAAATTCACGAAATACGTTACCGCGCCATCTGTCCCTTTTCTTCAAAATATCAATTCTCGCCATTTTGGTCATTTTTGAAAGACATTTTCTTTTAGTATATTGAGGCTATCTTGGGGCGGAGCACAAACGTTCATTAGTTGCTTCCTTGTTTCTTCCAGCTTAATCGGTTTAAATATTAAAGAAGTTTCTTAAAGCCGTTTTCTTGACCATCCAACAGCAAGCTTTCGGCACTTGTTGTTGAGAATTTCAATCCGTCTTTTTTTCGAAAATGAATCGGAATGAGTATATCTGGGACAAAATAATGTTATGTCGACCTACCCAACATTAAATGGACATTTGAGTAACATAAAACATAGAAGACCTTTACAAAATCATCAGGTTATTGAAGTTATCAGTGGACAATGACCGTCATTTTGTAACGAGGTGGCCAAAACCCGTTACCATTTATTTCAAATCAAGATTACTGATCAATCGCGTTAAGGTCACTCTCAAAAATAACAGCATGATGTTTGTAAAACTCTTAGCTTATTATAAAAGGTGGCAATACTGAAATTTGTTGTTTCAGAAGGTACGGTCGAAATGAAATGAAGTCTGACGATTACTGAATCTTTTGCGTGACGCTTGTATAAAAGAGTGAATAAGCATTTATGTACGGAGAAGATAAAAGAATAAAAAGTGGTTAGGACCATAAGTTAATTGACAAGAATATAATATCACAACAAAGATGATTAGAATTTAAAAAAAAAAAACTCTTTATTGCGAATATTATCTCATGGATCATAGGTCTTTTTACAATGTTTACAATGTTTACAGTATATACATCTATTTCGTCCATTCTGGGTTCTGGGGCCGCTTCGAGGCGATGATCCACTAGAAGGGGAGAATTGGTTCAGCATACACGGAAAAAGTTTCATTTCATCTAATCATGTGTCAGTCATCAAGACACCAGTGTCATTACTCATTCATTACCATAACTGTATGAAGCTTTCAAATTGTCTAACACATGATGGAGAATAGTTTTATTTAAGCTTGCCTTCATTCTGACATAACGCAAATATTCAATTGCCTACCTTTGGTTCCAGGACGTTGCATTGTGCCTGTCAGTGAGTGGGTAGTTTTTTTCATTCCCGAGTATCATGTAAAATTGTCTCAAACTATTTATGCTGTTATCAAAACTTGGTTATTTCGTCAAATCCTGATAAACCAGGGAAATTTCGAGAAATTGAGAAAATCCGCGAATGCCTACAAGATGAATGCGCCCATCTCACTGGACGGAGGTTTGGAAATTCGACCAATATCACGAACAGCAGCTTTCAAAAAAATGATGCAGAGGTCAGCACCAACGGTTGTTTCAAGGGAAGGGAACACTATATAGATGAAGAACAACGCGTTGACTGTACCCACAGATGGCGCCTCAAGGCAATATCAGGGCTCAAACACAGATAACCACACATGTGGGCGAAAGAGCCACTTCTAATCTAACAGTCAGTATCGTGGAAACAATCAAATTAAAATCATCACTAATAGTACCTGGATGGTGCTTGGCACCCTTTCCAGTTGCAACGTTCAATGATATTTTATAAACACAAGAATGAGAGTGGCAATCCCAGCATTGGGCCCTTGCAACCGAACTGACGTTGATTTGTGCGCTGTCTAAGTGCCCCTCAAGCCCTTGCAATCGAAAGTTATGCGCCGTCAAAAATCCGGTGTCTAGGGCTAAAATATTATAATGACGACTAAAAAGGCATCGGCGAGTCTGGATAAGCTCATGATATTTTTCACCTAGACACCGGATTTTGGACGGACACCAACCTTTCGGTTGCCAGGGCCTGGGGGGCGCTAAGACAACAGCGCAAGCCTGTTGTGGGCGTGTCACTCCGATTCTTGTGTTAACGCTTATAACGATTGTTAGGTCCCAGAATTTGATCCTCAACTTCGTGCAGTTTCTTCACGCGATTCAGTGGATCTCTTGGATGAGCGCGCCCCATCAATGCATGGATGCTCCAGTTAGCCCGGCCCTGACCGCCGGGGGACAGAGCCGCGGGGCGTGTCATCCCGTTCGGCCTCGGATTACATCCGTCTGTTCAACATCAACACGGGCAAACTGTTGGCTTTGGTGTTGGTATTTGCGTTTGCGGCTATCACGGCTTGCTTCATTTCACGTATGGAGTGACTCCGTGCAAAGGGCTTCTCAAGGATGGTATGTACAAGAAGCGACCTGTGGCAACCCTGGGGGTGATGACACAAATACAACCAGCCGTAAGTGTAGCACAAGTGTGATTCAAGCTGGTTTTAGAATACATTTTCTCTCAGGTTGTAATGGAACATATTCGACGTGCCCAATTAAATTTCAGTAGTGAAAATAAGAGATGAGAAGTTAAAAAGATCGATTTGCCCATGGTGTGTAGTGTGACGTGAAATAAAGTAATGGCACTATTAAAAGGTAAGGCTATGCTAAATATAGCATAGCAACTTTCTATATTTGTTCTAAGCTTATTGAGATTTCACTCACCTAGCCGCCTTAATAAACCTTACGCTTTTTCTGAAAGTTTTGGTCACAATTCTTAGAATTTTGGGTAATACGGCAATACTTTCAGGCGAACAAAAGGTCCAAAAGTAAATGAAAGTGAATTTTATTTTTTTGAATAGAGAAGTAAGTGGCTTACTGAATGGGGCAAGAAACATACGATAAAGTTCATGATGGCATGTTTGGGCAAGAGCATGGCTAAATTTGATGCTACCGGTTCAATTGGTCATCTAACAGTAACTCCAATAAAATGATACAAATACAATAATTACTTGAAAATTAATTTTATGAAATAATTTGTACTAAATGAAATAATAAAGTAACTCTGTCTCTTAAAAGTACCCAGTAAGACTTAGTTTCTTTCTTCTTGAATGATTTTGAGTACTTTTAGGAGCATTTTGGATCTAGAAAGTTATCAAAGTGGCCCTCAGGTTTCATCAACAGTTGTAATGATTGTGGATTTGGAAATGGATGAAAAAATCTGCAATCGTTGACAAAGAAGGCACAAAGGCGATGCCTTACCTAATTCATTATTTCAATTTCTTAAGTTTCAAAAAAAAAGATGAATTGCAATCAATGCTCACAACTTAAAATTTGGTACGCAAAGATAATGTTTTGGAAATCAATGGCCATGAAGTGGTAAAATTTAGTTAAAAATTAGCTATTACCTATTTACCTATACCTATTAGCTATTATAGTTAAAAATTAACTATAAGAGAGACATATCAAATGCAGCAATGCTACTACTCAACAGTGTCACCTTAACTTCATATGGTCACATATGGTCTTGGGCCCATTCAGTAAGCCAATTTTCTATTTTTTTCTTTTTAAAGTTCAAGTTTATTCAATATCATTTTTTTCGCACAAATAAAGCAAGATTTTATGCTTAAGCATGAGGTGTCTTTTTTCATTGAAGCAGGGGTCTCCGTTGAGTTATTCACGAATCCATAAATCTTATGTACTGTTTTCACGTCCTCTTGGACACTTGAAGACGTGTCGCCACATCTCATTAAGGTACTCTCTGTGACATAGGCATTAGCCTAAACAAGAATGTTCTAACACCAACCGCAGAGAAATTGTACTCTAAAACCAGCTTAGACAAAATCGACTATCGACATCCAGCATCGATAACGTCCAACCAAACCGAATCTAAGTTGATAATATCATGAACAGAATTGAGTTTGGCAGGAATGCAATTTTTTTGTTTTATTTCTTTTGCTTGTCAGAAATGAATTTGTTTTTTGCCAGAAGAAGTGCAGAACTTTTTAGCCATAAATTGGGTACAACT
>NC_081447.1:11427777-11474245 GCF_007210705.1 Tigriopus californicus | reverse complement strand
AAGATGAGCTTTGTCCAAATTTGTCGGTCGGGGTTGTTCAGATTAAGCTTTGTCCACTAATTTGTGGTTTGAAAATAACATTCATCCGCTTTACCCCAGGCAAGATTCTGAGAATATTACTAAACATATATTCTTGATTTACAAATTCTCTTCATATTAAGGTTTAACTTGCTTTCCAGGTTATAAACCCTACTTTAAACACATTTCAATTTCAGGGATGCTGAACGGTGTTTTCGTTATAATGATTTCTACGGGCATAAAAACCATTTTGTGTTCATCGGAGACTCGCGTATGCGGCAGATATTTCACTCTCTTCGAAGACTCTCGGCCAGTGCCTTGGATCCTCAGGTTGGTCCAAGCATGGAAATGACAATAAGTACTAGGATGGATGGATGCCAACTCACGCTTTAACCAAACTCCTCCGTTTTCTGATAGGATATTGCTGAGGAATATCCAGCTCATTTCAATCTCCATTGGAAGAGCAATGAGCAGAATCTGAAGTTGGACTTCTTTTGGCTTCCCGAGTACAAACGTAGCATGGAATCCCTTCTTGATCAACTAATGTTGAAACCTCCCAGTATCGTGGTCCTCGGGATCGCCGTTCATTCCATCAAATCCTCGAACAACTCCGTGGAGACCTTGTTGGCTTACAGAAAGAACTTGACCAGATTGGCCCAAGTAAGTTTGCTGAGCGAAAATCTTTTGATTCGCTGCGGATTGTAAATAAATCATTGCCTTATGGTAGAAATTGAATAGCTACGGATCCGTTCCCTCCACGCATTTTTTGTGGATGATGCAGCCTCCCGTCAACCATGCTCAGTTGGAGAGATCCAGGTAACTGAAAATGAAATGAATATAAACGCACGGGGAGGAAAATATCACCTGAGCCTCCTATTGTTTTTTGGTTATGGTTAGACAAATGATCACAAATGCGGCCATCAGTCAATACAACGACGTGGCCATGGAGGTCTTTAAAGATAGCTCGATAGTCACAACGTGGGAGTCCGTACCTAGTCTGGTGGAAGAATTCATCAATGACCTCACCGATGGCATTCATATGCCCGTACCTGCCCTGAAGCAAGCTAGTCTGGTAATTGGATGATAATGATACGAATTTAGTGGGATTAATTAAAATCTTTGAGTACCTAACCTATCGTTCCAGATGTTACTCAACCTGCATTGCAACGAGAAAATGAATTTCCAGGACGGAAGTTGCTGCAAAAAATCAGACTCGCCCACCTCATTGCAAATGTTCTCATTTGGGCTGGTTTACTTGTGGTAAGAGGACATTCTTGTTTAGGCTAATGCCTCTTAGTATGGTATCAGATGTACAAATGAATCAAAGAATCTTAGCCAATTGCTGCATGAGGAACAAATTCTGAAATGTAGAAAAGTAGATTGGATCCTTAGCTGCAGGCAATTCCAAGCATTTGTAATCAATTTCTGCACTATGATCCTTTCATTTTGATGATTTCAAATAGGCAAGTTTTGTTGTTAGTCTCAGTCATCCAAGACATCCAAGACATCCCGAAGGGTCCATGACAAACAGACTTTGAAGAGTCCGATTTTGGTACTTTAGTTGCGTGATTATTAATTTGGAACATTGCGAGAAGATGACGAGCTTTTCTACACTTGCCGCACATGCGTCTCGTTTTTGATTTGATAGGAATGGATTGAACCATAGCAATTTAATTTTAATTCTATTCCAAAACGAAGCGTTTACCGGGGCCCTAGATCCAAACCAAACGCATTTACATAATAGTCTCTGATTCTACATGTCATATACGGCTTTAGCTATCCTTCAGGCACCCTTTAACGTACTTCAAATGTTTCAAATGCCAATTGTTGGGCCACTTTCTATATTTCTATTTAAGAATACCTAATTTGAATCTGGTGTTGATGTGATTACAGATAAGGATTCCTGAACAGTGACTTAAGCCTTGGAACTTACTCTTAAAGCACAAACATATACAAAACTGTGTTTGGTTTGGATCTGGGATCCATGTAAACTCAATGTTTTGGAACAGAATTGAAGGTTCAAAATTAACTGCAATGGTGCTCTGAACTCACTGTTGCATTCTCTTAATACAGGGCACTAGGATTGAGTGGAAAGAGAATGAAAATATGTAAGACCAGTATTTAGATGAGTGAAACAGGCCAAGCTGGAATTTCTCTGAAATTTTTGTAAAATGTGACAAGCACCACCCACTATCTTTATGAATTAACTTGAATGAAGTTTTACTCACTTCACAAACTTAAAAGAGTATTATAGCTCATCAAAAATCATTGACTATTGCCACGTGAGCAAATATATCTAAAGACCTTTGCCTTAGCAACGAGGTGAACAAACCCCTTTTCATAAGTGCACAGGCTTTATTGTATACATCATAGATTTCTAGACACTGGATGTCGGACGACCGACCACTCGGTTGGCAAAACAGTACAATAAACCGGTTTGTGATCAATTCCCAGGAGACCATCCATTGTACAGTTTAGCCAACCAAGTGGTTGGTCGTCCGACATCCAGTGTCTAGAAATCTATGTATACATGTACACATGTATGAAACTGAACATGCCATCTTCAGCTTTCAACCAAATAACTTGTCCATAATGAAGGAATCATTGACCCCTCAGTTCTTTTTCAGCCTGTGTCTGGTTTGGCTTGGTCTTGTTGTATTGAAAGTAATAAAGATGGGGCTTCATGAAAACTGTCAGGGTGTGCATCAAACCATCCTTTCAACGTATTGCCACGTTTTTTTAATCACGCAACTAAAGTACCAAAATCGGACTCGGAAAGTCCGTTTGAGTCCATGGCACTGTTTTTGCCGCTAGCGGTAAGAAGGTTATGGAATCACCCAAACCTCCACAATACTTTCTCAATAATGGCAATTTCTAAGCCAGGATTCAAATGGATCCACTCAAATTGTATGCCGATTTTTTGAGGATTCAAATTTGGCCCGTTCTTAAATGATTAAAGAACGCAGTAACGTTGCTCAAATTAATTAATCAATCAATATATTTTAAATTTCAAAATGTAAGCCTCATTCACTTCAAATAATACCACTTGAAAATACGTTTTAAACATAATTTAAATGTGGTTTTTGACCTTCAAAATGTTAGACATGGAACTTTGCCGCTCCAGAGAACCAACTCAAAAGGATTAGGTATTCTGGGGTTTGTTGTAGCGCCAAATAGAAACAGATTAGGAAACAAGAGTCTCAAAATTCGTTTTTTTGATTGATTTATCGACTCAAAATGTAAATTTTCTAGGTCTTTAGAAGCTCATTTTTAGGCCATAAAAGTCGAAAAATAATAATCACGGCCGTCAAAGCAAGATTAAAATCCAAACTCTATCAGTCAAGTCTGTAAAGAAAGCGCCGAACAAGGATTTTTCCCGCCAAAATTGGCTTGTTTGGCTTGTTCAAAACAGGGCCATGAAAAGTAACACCATAGTGTTTGGCTTGTACGCTTTTATGCTAGCTCTAGTTCTGAACACATATTCTTGAACTGAAAATTGGGATCAATCAAAGATCGAGCATTGGTAACAAAAACGCTATTTCATCCCAAAATAGGAATGCATTTGAAGAGGAGGTATGAACTTGGACTAATCATTAAGAAGCACGGTAATTGAAATGACATAGCTGTGCTGATTCTCTTATTATTATGGACAAGTGGCATTATAGAACGAATTTGTCATTCTACAGTGCTTATTATTACTTGCAACTAGCTTAACAAATGGTATTTTGTTTTTGTTCTTCATTCATAAAATCGCTGGAATGACAAAAAAAAGAAAACATCAGAATGTATCCATGCCTTTTTTGTTTGTCTTCTACTTTTCTGAAATTGTCATTCTTAGCGCCTTCCTGTTGATCTTCACTCTCGTGTACCAAAGATTTTGTCAGTACAATTCGTACCACGTGGTCCCTGTGGAGGATGGTCCCGGTCCCACAAGCGCTCTGTTGAGCCTCTACGAGGTGCTGGTGGCACCTTCGAATCCCACCAATGGCTCCATGGCTGGAGCAGCGGCTCAGGGCAGTGACATGGGCACCTTTCTTTGGGCCATGACCAAACTAGCCATCATTTTGTCCTACTTCTACGTCTGTGATAGAACTAACTTTTTCATGAAAGAAAACAAGTGAGATCAATCAATGCTCTGACTGACCTAGATGACTTTGATATGGCTGATTCTTGTAAATGGCATGCGTCATTCCAGATACTTCACTCCCTTGAGCTTCTGGCTCCCTCTTTTGTACGTGGTGGTTTTGGGGATCTTTTTCAATGAGGAATCCAAAGGAACCCGGTTTCTCCACCGAGAACAGACTGATGAGTGGAAAGGTTCGTTCTGGGCTTTTTCAGCTGAATTTGCGTAAAAATAACTCAATTCTGAGACTTCATAAGTATCCACTCCAATGTTAAAAAATTGTATTCAATTGACATCTACTAATTGAAATTCATCTAGAGAGAGGTATGCTATCTTAACCATACCAGCTTAATGACAAATGTGTAGTATTCTCTTTCTAAAGATTCATTCCCTGCGTGGAAGCTATTATGAGCATGAGTTTTTACCTCAGTAAAGCCACCAAAGAACACATTAATTTCACTAAAGCCTTACGTTTTTTCGAGCCCTCCGACAATGCCAGAAAAATAAAACCCTTTCCATTTTTATTAGAAATTAGTATGAGATGAGACTTACCCCTGTGTCGTTACTCGTGTTTAGGGTGGATGCAATTAGTGATCTTGATCTATCATTTCACGGGAGCGAGCTCATCTTTGCCCATTTACCTGCATATACGCGTGCTAGTGGCCTCGTACATTTTCCTCAATGGCTACGGAAACTTCTTCTACGTTTGGCGCAATGGGAAGCTTGGCATGGAACGCCTTCTTCAGGTAAGCCAAGTCAGAGTCTGTCGAATTCATCGATGGCATCTCGATTATCCAACTGTCCATCTATCCATGTATTTATCTATCTCCAGGTGTTGTTTCGAATGAATTTTCTGACCCTGATGCTTTGCGTAGGGATGAATCGGCCTTACCAAGAGTATTACTTCGTTCCTCTCATCTCATTCTGGTTCTCATTACAATATCTCATTTTAGCCATACCACCAAAGGTATCGTTTAGTTATCTGAAATATCGCGAACGACGCATATCATTTGGATATGGGTGACCTTCTCTTTCAGATTACCTCTCAATCCTGTGAGAGCCATCCGATGCATTACTTCTATTTCATCTTGAAAGTCCTAGCCATGTTGGGCATCATTTCCATACTCTACATCTCAGAGGTGCCATCTCCAACCTACTCCCGCAATGAGTCAGTGTCGTGTCTTATTCTCAATATTCATTCCATTAGGTGTTTTTCGAAAAGATCTTTTTGACTCGTCCATGGAAGGCCTTGTTCGTCTCAATGGATGACGATATTCGAGAATGGTGGTTTCGTTGGAGACTTGACAGATACAGGTAAGAAAGAGCATTCGCATTACGATTATTGGTTTTTCCAAACAAGGTTCGTGAATGAATGGGCTTGGAGTTTACGGCCTTTTTTTGCCTTCACCCCTTCTACATAGCATGGTATGTGGAACAGTATTTGCCTTCATGGTCGCCTTGGGACATCGCTATAAATTGTTGGATGAGAGCCCAAATGGACGCTTGTTTCCCGGTGTGATCAGTGTCATCTTGACTTTGGCATCTGGGTCCGCTCTCATTGCGTTCCTGGTCTTTGCTCTCTATTGTCGAGGGAAAGAATACTGCAACAATATCCATTCCTACATCTCGGCGGTCCCGGTACTTGGCAGGCGAACTTTCCCCACGTGCTCGAGCTCATTTCTCATTTCAATATCCTCTGATTTGTTTTCAGATTGTGAGCTTCATTCTTCTTCGGAATGTCTTTGGCAGGATTCGTTGTCGATACTCCACCTTCTTCGCTTGGTTCGGTCGAATCAGTTTGGAACTCTTCATTGCCCAATACCATATTTGGTTGGCTGCTGATACGCACGGTAAACCTTATGGCCATCATATTGTGTATGCTTTTGAAATGAATATCATCCTGGATATTGTTGCAGGGGTGTTAGTCCTGATTCCAAATTATCCCGTGGTGAATCTGATTCTGACCTCGTTCATCTTCATTTGCGCCGCTCATGAAGTCCACGTGATCACCTCGACTTTGCTGCCGTACGTCGTCCCTTCGGACTCCAAGTTGATTCTACGAAATCTGGTCATCTTCCTCTTTCTTATGATCCCCATCGGAATTCGCGATGGGATGCTCTAAGAATGTGGAGTAGTGGAATAAATGAATAAACATTACTTTTACCATATCAAGCACACACCATTACCCACTGGATTTCTGGCTTTAATACATGAGAATGAGAAGAAAGCTGATTGGGCTCCTTGAATGTGGGAGCCTTGGCCACTCAAATGGGGTGTCCGTGCGAGTCGACTCGTCGCTTCAGCCAAATTTCCGACACAATGGATGTCTTGGGGAAAACTTTCTGCCCATGTTCGCCCATGCGAGAAGGCCTCTTTTCATTGTCCCCCTCAAACCCATTTCCGACCGTGACTAATTCAGAAACGACAGTCTCCTTCCTATTAGACATGAGTGAAAAAAGGCAAACAGGGTAACAATGGACATCATCTCCGTTCCTGTTGAACCTGTCTTCGGTTTTGGGTCCCCCTCAGAAGGTTCCACTTGGGCCTCTATCCCGGACAAGAAAGAATAACACGACAGTCAAGACGTCGGTCGCCCAATCTATTTTGTTTGCAGTGGAGCCCTTTGGGACGGGGGAACCAATGTCATCTCTTGTTTCATTTGTTCCATCCATAGATGAGGCTTTTTTCCGAGGCCCCAAGAACAGAGCACAGGACCATTTCTCACTCTAAAGTAAGACCCTTTGGCAAGCAACAATTGTCCCGAGAAACAAAAAGGAGAAAAAAGGAGCACCTCCAGTCGCTTGAGAACATGGTGGGGTGGGCGTGTTGGTGGGCCAGTTAGCAGCTTGGAACTGCTGAACCCTGGGAGGGAACGTTCATCATGGTCTCTCTTCTTTGACGGTGGGTTCCACTTGCTCTCGTTGGTTGGGTTTCAATTTCTCACAACTGAGAAGAGAAGCCAGAAGGAGAAGAAGAAGAAGACGAGGAGGGAGACGAAAAAAAACGATCCTGGGCGTCTTTTGGAGGGGCGTCCGTTACAAGGGTCCATACACAATCTTGGCCATTTGTTGCCAAGAAGTGAGAATGAAGGTACTCAAATCCCTCTCCCTGAAGCTTTTGATTACGGTAAGGGCAATGAAAAATGATTGTGGCAACCGCAGTGCATACATACAATGTACAATAACACCACAGAATCGCATCTAAAACATTTTGGGAGCCTTCATATCCCTACCAAAACAAGGCTGTGTTATTTCAAAATGTTTGCCATTTGAAAGCAATTCAATTGTAGTATCATTCACAAAACTAGAGTCTGTAACGAAATTCACAAGTAACTATCATTTTGGAATCAAGAATGAAAATGTGTTCGAGGATCATTTTCACGGAACGACCAAATTGTTCGCAGGCTTCACTTTTTCACTCTCCGTTTTGTCAGGCCTTCGGTTTGAATCCCTTACCTAACCTTTCCGAACGCAAAGCAAAGTGCATATTCAGCAACCTTCCGTTTCCGACCGGAAGGACGGCCTTATAGGAAGGAGGCTTTCTGGCTTTACCATACCATTTATCCCTAAAAGCGCGAGCTACTGTTGCTGTTTTGCCGTTTTGTGCAAAAAAAGGCAAAAACGTCACGCTCACATGCTAATTAATATGGTTTGAGCATGCCATGTTTAGTGCAAGGCCCGAGAAACCAGATCCAGATTAACAGAACTAAAACTTAAGTAAGTCTGGGTCTATTGTTCTTATTGTGTGGCTCTGTTTCTTTTTCGTGGCAAGCCTCAAATTAAGTCAAACTCCATTACCTTTTCCGTTAGCGTCTGGGGTCTTTCTCGATCCTTCTTTTTCCAATGGCGTTTATTCCACTAATCGGTATATTGTGTGCGTACCTGTCTGTAGGTGTTCCTGTGCTTGCAAATGAGCACCACTATAATGGGTCGAATGGGCGTGGGTCGAGGTCCCAAAGAAGAGGATTATCATAGCATGTACCAAAAGGAGGCCAAACCCTATTCAGACATCAATTTCGACAAGGACCTGGCCTATGTACCTCGATACAGGTATGTTGGTCCCTAAGAGACAATGCTGAAATTGAGCCTGGGAGGTCCAAAGAGATTTGAGCTGTGATTTTGTTCTTGAATTTCCAGATATCCAATCAGTTCTTATGTGGGCAAAAGAATGAAAAGCCCAGAGGAAACGGACCCTTATAGGCGTGGGCCTGTTTACGGGTAAGTCCATTGTTTCGTTTGCCAGAACCCAAAAAAGCCAGCCAGACTAATTGAAAACGAGTTGTTTCAGACCGTTGTCCCAATTGCTCCGAGACCTTTTGAGTCGTTTTCGAGGAGGAGAAGACGAGGGCGACATTTTCAAGAAGTGAAGACCAAGCAAGCTAGGAAGCTAGCAAGCCTCTCAATTCATTCCAAGGGGATGTAATTACTCGTGGCTCTTATTTTGTCATTTGTTGAGCATTTGATTGGCATTTAGCCCCAATAAAAGGGCCGCTCAAGTTGTTCAGTTCATGATCTGGGTTTGTGGAGAATGAAATATCAGCTTTGCCCACCAAACATGCCATCTCGTTAATTGTGCCCTTCGGTTCCTCAATCAGGTTTTTTTTCCTTCTTTCAATCATTGATTCATTGAATGGGTATCCGATCAACCCCCGGACTGTCGGGATGGTTGTAGTAAAATGGCATTTGCAACACCTTCGTCCAATCCTTTCATCTCTCATCTTAGGTGGATCCTGCCCTTGTTCACGCCAACGTGGACGTACATTTTTCATTCGCATCCAAGCATTTAATTGGATGGTCTATCACGCACATTCTACCTATGTACATAATACTAGTAGGTATGCACATATGTACAAACATTGCCTTTAGGTTTGTATTCCCCGAGCACGAGTCTAGGGAATCTTCAAATTCACACGTGTTGCAATTGGCGAATTGAAGTAAGCAGAAGCCCTGACACGAAAAGATCCAAGCAGCGTTTTTTTCGACATACGAGAGAGAGAATATTTAAGGGTTGGTTTGCATTTGAACCCAACATAAGTAGCATGTGTCCCACTACTTTAATATATCCGTTAACGCCGATTAAAATCAATTGGCACAGTTCACATTCTTTTTCATTTCGAATTTGAGACACTTGAAACCAATCGAGATATGCGATTTTTATGGTTGTTAAAATATACATGTAAGTGAATTATATTGGCAATTTGCTTCTCCACAGCCTCTTCTATGGAGGGACCAACCCCATTTTGTGGCAGTTCTTACTCGATAGCTGTCTCCTCTGCTCTCGTTTCATCCGTGTCATCACAGTGCAGTGGTCAAAAAGTCATTTCAAGTTTTGAGATTTCTTTCTTTTATGAAACCACAAGGAGCTCTTTTTAGTCCCTAAAAGTTATCAATATTTCTTTGAATATTTCCGTCAACCTTCAATGAGGCTTTTAAACCACCGTGCCATTCGTCTCAGTGGTGAGACGAGACGAGTAGGCTGATCATCCACGAATCCAGCTGATGTGAACGATTTTAAGATCAATGTCCAAATAACGAGTTTCCAGATATCTTAAAAAAATGTTTTTTTTCATCTTCTTAATCATTAAGCGGTTTTTAAAACCAATTTTAGGCGAGTATTAGTTAAACTTTGTTTACATTCGCCCCCCAAAATAAAGCTTTTATCCTACGCCCCCCTCCCCTCCCACACCCACATAGTACAGGATGTATATACGTACAAGTGCATATACATGTGTACAACGAAGTTTGTCAAAAACGGCATTTTCCTTCATTGACTTGCCACAACCACTTGTGTCAAGACTATTGCCATTTTTTCAGCTTAGCTGATGTGCAAAAACCATGCGGTTTCGACGTGACGAAAAGATATTTGTGCTTCTACTGTTTGTGTCCATTATTTGGTGCTATCACATGTTAGAGCATCTGAACGCCCAAAACAGTAAGGAACCATCGTCCATTGTCTCTACTCGTGAAGCTCAAAAGAAACAGGAGGGCCAATTAATAGCACGAGGATTTAATGTGGGTGAATTGAGTGACGGAATTTGACAGTACCACTATCATTCAGTGTAAGCTCTACTAAATTCAAATGGCCGTTTTGATGCCAAAGTAGCATTTCTGATCAAATTAGTCTCAAAAGAGATGGACCCAATCCTAAAGAGCACGGTATGAAATTTTGAAACTTGATCATCTTTTCACATACGAAAAGGCGACTTTTGTAACAAGGATTTGAAAAATCGAAGATCCTCCAAGTGGTTTCTTAGGTTTACCGTGATCGAAACCTAAACAGTCCATCGCTCAGTTGGCTTAAGACATGTAAATAACAATCAACACATATTTTAATCACGGCCAATATTTCATTCTGCACCTTGATTCCGGTACTCAAATTCTGTATACAACAAACGCCGTTCAGCCTCACCTCTTATTGTTGATTCGGGTGCCCAACTCCGGAACTGGCGTTTTGGCCGCTCTCTTGGACAAACTTTCCACAATGAACAGGTTTTCCCATCGAAAGGAACAATCAGACCAACCTTTGGTCACAGACGAATCGCGGGTAAATTTAGGCAATGAAAAGGAATTGACCTCCATATCAGTTCTTGCTGACCCATCGTATTTGTTCCTAAAGGTGGGGTTTGCCAGGCAATTCTTTAGCCGAAGAACGAGTCCTGTGAGCGAATATGTTCCAACGGTGTTCTTCAATTTTGCCCAATTAGGCCACGCTCAAAACCCGGTGTGGCTGGTTATGATTCGAGACCCCGTTCAAAAATTCATTGCCAACTTCAGAACCAAACGAAAAGTCCTCTGTCAAATCAGATTGGAGAACCATTTGCTGTTGAAAGGCGAGACTCTCGAAAATTGCTTTCAAAAGGATATTGAGGACTGTGTTCTGAGCCGTGATCCCGAATGTGCCCTACCCCATGGGCGAGAAGTACATTCATCCTACAGCTTCACTATCGTAAGTGGTTTTAAGAAAGATCTTGGGTTTAGGGTTATTAGGTTAGGGAAAGAGGTCAGCTGCAATGTGAACGAGTTCGAAGTCAAACACGTGCATTGGCTGATTCGAAACCGCAAATCGGGGCCCAAAATTGAGACACAATGTTCCACTTAATTTCTGACTTTTGAGGTAACTTGAGGATCTTATGATCCTATCAACTAAAAGGAGTCGCCACAGACTGGTATCTAATTTCAGAGGTAAGATTACACAACGGTCAAAAACAGAAGTGATCATTTTGTGGTAGCACAATTTCGAGTGAAAGCCTCTCATACCAAAAGGAAGGGAAGACATTTATTATTATATTTGATTTTTAGAGAGGTTTACTAAAGATCTCGGTGTTATTTAACGCCCAACTCGTAAATGCTGACGATAGATTCCGGAAAATTGAACGACTGGAAAGGGGAAATTGCATTGGTTTATCATCGACATTTCCGTTGAACAAAAAGAAAGCGTAACTTAAAATGCTAGTGATACGAGCAGGAATGGTCGTTGATGATATAGCTAACAATCACTTGGGCGCATTCGGTCCTTTCATCCTCAAACTGCCCTGAAGACTTCCAAACCTCAGAGATAAGATCAGTTAGAGACAGTTGTTTTCAAGCGGAAATATCCATCTTCAAATGGATTGTTGTTTTGCTAAACGAAGATGAAGAATGGGGTAAAAAATAGCATTTTGAGCATATGATGGACTAAAGCAGAGTTGAAATGTACCTAATAAATGACCTCCCGATCTTCAGGAATCGTCGGTTCCAAGTTTGATTTCGGAACGCAATCTTCGATTAAGCAAGCTCGCAAATACATGTAAAAGCGCAGTAATTGAATATTAAGAGTAAGAATAAGTAGCCATGCCCACAACAAAAAAGTTGAAAATCTCGTTGCATAAAGCAAAAGGCCTGTTAATCAATGATTAATTTTGAGGTCCAGTTGTCGTAAAATGTAACTTAACAGTGTTCTTTATAATGCTTTATCATTATTATTATTCAAGTACAGTGCGTTTGAGTAATTCGTGGACAATTGAGCTGATGTCAAACATGTAGAACCTGCTCAAGAACTTATTTGTGGTACAAAAAATAAGCAACAGAATTTCCTCTCAGGGGCTGGTTCTCTCATCCGCCAAGGACCTGTGGTTTCTTGTCAAATTTGCGACCTTTCTTTGATAATATAAATCTACTTCGATTCAAAAATTATTTTTGAGGGTAAACATTAGATCAAATTGAAGTGAAGTTGACTCTTAGGGTCATTTGGGGGGGGGGGGGGGGGGAAGGGGGCGAAGGGATGAAGGAACAGAAAACTGACAAACTTTTGAGAAAGCACTTGTCCATGCCAGGTAAAGCTCTGGAATCCATCCATTTAAAGCCATTTTCCAGGGTTATTTCTGTGGCTCGGAGAGTTTTTGCAGAGTGATGGGTTCGAAAAAGGCTCTGGATCAAGCCAAAAGGAATGCAGAGCAATTCTTCCCTGTTGTTGGAGTGGTGGAGGATCTACACAACACATTTGCCAAATTGGAAGAAATCTTGCCCACTTACTTCACAGGGGTTGATTTGCTCTTTCATCACTTGTCAGGTAAAAACAAGGTGTTTGACAAGTACCTAGTACTACCTATAATGACTTGATATGTTCCTGTTTAAGATATTCAAAAGAATGAGGACCGAGAAGTGGTTCAAATCGACGAGGAACCTTTGGAGGTCTTGCAACAAGCCCTGAGCCTAGAAATCGACTTTTACAACCACATCAGACACAAGTTGCAAAAGAGCGTTTTGTAATGGATATTATTATTATTGGAGCGGTTGCTTTAGACGATGACATTAAATAAATTGTTAATTGGTATTACATAGTTCTTATAGAACAGCCTGTGTATTTATTCCCTCAAGATGGCACATGTTTAAGAAAGTGCTTCGCTGTAGATTTCATTGCAGGAGATCCAAAACCGTTTGGACCGTGTAAGAAGAATTGGTAAATACGTAAAATCCCAGATTACACTCGTCCATTGTGCACTCCACGGTGTGGCCTCCATTTTGAGGGAAATAGGCCAATTTTTCCTCGTAAATCATTCGGTTGTAATCCTTCTCGAATTGACACGCTTCCAAAGTCAAATTCCGGGGTTGACAAACCAAGGTATCCACTTGTTCCTCAGATTGGTGGGTCAAGATGATATGGACCTGGGATTAAAAGTAAGGCCAACCCATAGAGTTTATGCGCACATTTAAAATACAATTCCCCAAACCCACCGGAGCCCTTATGCTTTGCTCGAAAATGCTGGGCGGAGTCCGAGAAATCTGCCGAGCGAACCAATATTGAGTGATCCAGGTTTTCTCCGTTCCAAAATACCAGGCTTGTTCCTCAACTTGACGTGGAGGCCATTGATCGTTTACTGGCAATCTGAGGACCGAACCCAATTGGTAAAATATTCAGAGTATGTACAGACTCATCGTGGTCAATTGACTTGCTTGGAAATAAAGAATTGGACCAATCCAAATGGAATCCCGAGTCCATTGATGAGGGAAAATGTTTGAAAGCGGCCTCTCATATCGGCTTCAAACTGCTCTTGAGCTTGGGTTTCGGTCAAGTTATTGATGATGGCTGGCAAGCGGAACTCGACCCCTTCAAGTGCCCCGTCCAAATTGATCAAAGAATGAACATTCTCAGGATGGTCCAAGGCATACTGGTAGATCACATTCAATCCTCCTCCCCACCTGAAAAGGAATATTAAAGCCACACAAAGTAGTACCTTCTTGGCCCATTCATGTAATCAAGACGGGTTTTGCAAGGGCAAAAGGCAAATTAAAAAACCAAAAACATTTGACAATTTTTTGCTTTGTTCATGGGGAACTCACCCAACGAAAGCATAAGGAGGCGCAAACTCCGGTTCTTGTCTGGCCAAGGCCTGAATGAGCTCATGATAGAATTGTATGGGTTGCTCTTGATCAAAACGCATGTAATCCGAGAAACCGAGTCCGGGTTTGTCCCAAACGCAAATCCGATGGCGTCCCTCCATGGCGTTCAGGATTCCCAACCAATCGCCCAAACCATGAGAACCATCGCTTTCAAAAATGATCGGAGGCAGATCGGTGGTGTTGCCTACAAACGTGCAAATCCATTGAAAATGAAGAGCTAATTGCCCGAGAGAAACCCCGTTGTGGCGTGATCGAAAAACATAATCCGGTCCTCACCTTCGCACCGATAATAGATTGTCTGCGTGTGAGCCTCGTCCAAAGAATACGTGAGATACTTTCCCGGTATGATTGGATATTGTGCCAATCCAAGCGAGTGAACAATGGATCCAAGCGACAAGAGGACACATATCACCAAGAACAAGGCCTTTAACGTCGAATTCAGTCCTAAATTGAGCCATGCTTATTTCAGATTCAACCACCAAAGACAACTCTAACAGGCTCAATTACCCAGGGCCACCATGGCCACGATGGATCTCGATGAATCGGGTTTTAATCTGTTGTCGGGTCGAGCCAATGTGGCTTGGTGAAAGCGGAAACTTTGGAGGAAGGCATTGGATGCGGCCAGAAGGATGGTGAAGGCTGATATGATGGCCAGATCTGCCCGTCCAAAGACCGCCCAGGAGATGCAGTGAATGAGAGAGAGCACCAGAATGAATCCATAGTAGACATTGTCCAGGAGAATCCAGGCCTAGTTTGGAGAGAATGAGTTTTTGGGGGGGAAACAATGTGATTTTCCTTGTGACTTTTAAAGAGGCCATAACTGTGGGATGTCTGGACCCCAGGGGGGAGGGCTCTGAAAAGTGCTCGCAGGGGGTATGCTCTAGTTCAGTCATTCATGTCTATAGAAAAACATTGAATACTCAATTTTTGGCTACCAATGTTCAATGTTTATGATTGATCTACTAGTGCTTGAAAGTGAGGAAAATCCAGTTTGAGAAATTTTTCTTCTTTTCGGGATTAGTCCATTCCATGCATTTTAATCGCCTCTGAGACTTTCCGCCTAATCAGCTTTTTATATTCTCCAGTATCCAGTCCACATTCTCCCCCAAAATTGTTCAAGTATGTCAAACTCATTATTCTACGCTCCTTCTTGAACCAAACCGTCAACACTTATTTAGTCTATGTCAATGGCGTAACAACAAACCTCCCAATTGTGTTTTCTCCCGTTTTCTCTTCTGACAATATGAGGCCTTTCTCCCGAGATCACGAAGTGATTTGTCTGACTTTTATGTCATGCATGAAATGAGGTTTTGACAAAGTGTTGACTTTGGCTCTATTATCGTACGGATGGATCAGCAATTTGTGTCTACACCACACATCAGCCACACTCAAAGTGTCAAACCTGACAAGAATTCTCACGATCCCAGAGGGGCCTACCTTGGAAGGCCCTGAGTCGATGATATCAGGTGTGGCTTGGATAATGATCGATTGAATGGCCACGAACGACAAAACTAAGCAATACCAAACCGTCTGGAAGTGGTTGACTTGAGGCCAAGGGCCTGGTCCTCGATTTTCCGTCAGGATCAGCCCCGTGACCACGCCCAAAATGGCCAAGGTCGTGACCACCAGAGTGAACCCAAATAACGTGTAGGCTTTGAGTTTGGATCCCATGTTGGGATGAAACCCTTCAACTGAGGCTGGATTGTCATTGCCTGAATTGATTACCTGCCTCAAATGCCAGCATCCCGATCTAATTGCGCCTTTCTGCGTGCTTTGGGTGATGAATCTGATAAGCGTGACGAACAAACATCAGCTACCTCCACAATCCACTTATGAAACAATCATTCACTACTGACGTCTTAGGGGTAACCATAATGTTGTTGTGAGACGATCAATTGTGAAATTAAGGAGTCATTCAATACGAAAGTTGAGGTGGCGGACGTTCTCATCGTGGTCTCAAATTTGGAGATGATTGGATCTCTGCTGCGTTCATTACCAAAGAAAACTCCATAGGCCTGGGGTTGACGTTTTCTTTGGTCCGTTTTGAAATTCATTCAAACCGTGTGTTGAGTAGTCAAGATAAGAACTTAAGCGATGGTTTCTTGCCGGGCTCAAAAAAACCGTCGTCGTCGTCGTCGTTGTGACTTTGTGATCGTCTTGGGTCTTGATTTTGTCTCTGTGTGGGTGGTGAACCGCGATTTCCGGTTCGAAATGTTTCCCAAATCATCGTTTGTTCCCAACTCAACGTTCAACGTGGTATTTCTCGGTTTTTCGTCCACAACTTGGTCGTCGGTCTTTGTTTGGTTTCATGATCAAGTTCATGTTCACTTCTCCAGAGGAATCCGTACTCGACTATGGATCATCATCCACGACCCTGGACTAGTTTCGGGATTGAATTCCAGCGCAATTATTTCTCCATTGGGTTTCGTAATGTCATCTGAATCATATTCTTGGTCTGTCTGTCTATCTATCTACGTATCTATCTACCTGCTCGCACTTCAAATTCGAGAGAGAATACAGAAATCTCGGAATGGACTCAAGCACGTAGTATGCACCAGAACGTGTATGCGTGAGTAATGCATAGTACACAGATGCAGACAGACGAGATCGGTTTCGATGATGATTGCAGTGCGAAGAGCTCGACTTTTTGAACGGGACCTTGGAGGATCTTGACGATGTCGATTGGCACTCCCGACACTTTTTGGGTGAAATGAAAATAAGCTCCTCAAGCGATGTAGCTACGATCGTCCATTTTTGTAGCCCTGTCATGAGGGTATGAGCAAGCATTGAGCTCAATGAATCTCATTGTGACTTGACAAGATACGGGACTGTTAGCAATAATATCTTGCTTGATTTACTACCCATATCGTTGAGAGGACGTACTAAGCTGAATGTTAGTATGCGAGCCGTATTCTGTGGTAGCCATTGCTTCCTATAAACTTGAAGAGATGTAACAAAAAGTGCAATGACGTTGTCAAGTCTGTCACAAAGCTATGGGGGTTGGCAATGGTGCAATAAATTAAAATCATGGCAATGCCGAAAAACATTTGGGGAAGCGGCATTGTTGAACATCTACAAGTGACGATCTCCGAGGTCTTCACTTGAAGCATCCCGAAAATCATGAAATGGCGAGTCATTTTACAAGTGCCAATGGTGATTTGATATTCCATTGTGCCATCGGTTCAGTCATATGATTACACTCTACAAATATGTAGATATATGTAAATATGCGCCCCCCCCCAAAAAAAAATCTAGGAGTGGCACGCTGGGCCATTCATGCACTGATTTGCTTTTCTATCAAACTTACAGTTATTAGTCATACATAAGCGCCATAGAAGCCCGCCATACCTACAAGAGCGGTATGAATTGCACACATGCAGTTCCTCTTCATTTAATGGAGGCAAGATTTGTACTCGTCCAAGAAGGTCCAAGTAAAATTTCTAATTCCTCGCTTAGCATGGAGCACGCACTCTCTGATATCTAAGATCCCAATCGACTCAAAACATTCCGAAGTGATGGCTGACAGACGAAAATCAAATTTATTTTCTCAAGGAAAGATTGATGAACACGGACTGTTGCACTCCTCTCCTTGCATGCATTTGCCCGCGGGCACAACGAAATCCAACAATCAACGTAGGTAGGGAAGGTAGTAGTAGTAGTAGTAGATACACTCAAAGGTCTGACTAGATCACAGTTCAATACAAATATTTCTTTCAAATATGGCCACCCTGTCCGTTGGAGAAGAACTCGCCGTTGGTTTGGAACGGGTTTAGAGGACCCGGCATCCTGTTTTAATGGGCAATTTCTTGTGCATGTTTCGCTTCTTCAGAGTGTTCAATGGCTTGAGGGTGATGGTCTTGTCGTTGAGCAACCAATGGTTGCTCCTTTTGTTCAAACTGTTGAACATGGGGTTATTCAAATACTCTTGTGGCGTGGCATAGCGCCCTTTGCTCCGCACGCCTTTTTGATGGTCTGCCTGCTCCTCGTGCTGCAGAGAGGCGGTACTGAATGGATGCTTTCTCGCTGCCAAACCTCCACCAATTTGAATGAGAGACGTGGAATGGGACAAATGGGCCGGGTGAAGCGGGAACCGATTGTGGAGGAACACCGAGCTTCGGATTTGGTTGACATAGTTCTCGGCCAGGTGCTGGAACACGTTGCAAATGTTGATGTCCTCTTTGACCGAGGTCCGGTAGATCCTCATATTGCATTCTTGGGCCAGTGCCTCCACCTCCTCGCTGGAATAAGGTGGAAAGAAAAAGACAACGAGATTAGCAAGAGAGGTCGCATGGAGGACGGGATGTTCCGCCAAGCACTGTGCTTCGTGTGCCGGTTGTGTCCATGCGTTGACTGCTTGCTCGTCTGGGAGGGTGTTCACAGTAATTAACCTCAAACAAAAGATCTTGATCTAATTGAAGACTAATCCTGCTGGCAATTAGTTAAAGCGAGATGAGATTTGTCTTCCATTTAGAGGTTTAATCTCATGGCAGATCGGGGATTCGTCCGATAGGTTACCTCCAGCATCCCCGGGATTGAACAAACGCACTCGCATTCATCTTATCGACGCCTTGTTGTCCTACTTTTGAGACCGTCCCACGCCAAGTTGGCCTACGGAGTGCGCAAATTTTGATTTTATTTCGTGGGAAGCAATAAATTTAGCAATTTGCTCTGTTTTTCACACTCTTTAAGAACAAACCAAAGCTGTGAAAGAGGGGATGTGTCATCCAGTCAATGATTTATAGCCTGTAGACATCTTCGTCTTCGTCTTCTCGAACAACAGGAAGAGGAACAGTTGGGCAAAAAAATATTCGCAATATGCTCCACATTGCCGATCTAGCTCATCTGAATGCCTCGCGGCCAAGAGTGAAGCTACTTTTTGTTATTCATTTTTGGTCAAGACGAGATAGAACAAAGGGATTTCGAAGGGTATTTGGGTGTTTTTATCAGCTTGCGATTTACATAAGTGGCCACACCATCATCACAACCCAAATCATGGGGGTGTTTCGATCTGATTGTACACTGCACACTCACTGCACTCGCATTCGGCTAAGAGGAGCAATAAAACCCGAAACAATGGAGCTCTTTATACTCTGATTTATCTAGATCAGCTGACGCACATACAACATTGTGGTACACACTCACACGTGTGTTCCATTAGCAAATTTCATTACAGACTAGTCACGACACAACTCACGCCTACACATTGGTGGCCGATTCTGACTTGGTAGTGTGCACTTCGAACATTTTTCATTGCATGCACCAATCTGGTGAATGAGCGATATACCTTAACATCAGGATAGAGTTATAGTTTTGCACGTTACTGCCAAACTAGGAAGTTAATAAACCACCACTACCTCCCCCTCTTCTGCACTCACAACTGGATCAATCTTCCAATTTTCATCGACTGGCAACACGCTATCTTGATCAACAACTCTGTTGCCAAAAGAGGGTTCTAGTCTGCCAGTATCACAGAGATCGGTTTGCATTTTTTCTCCTGGATAAGTGCTTTGACCCCCGCCAAGAGAACAACCAATTCTTCGATGCCCAGAGCAGCCTCCCAGGTCTTCACATGAATGGTTAAGAAATCCATTTGGCTGTTGAGAACTTATCATGTTTTGTCGATTTCAACGGCCTACCTTAATTGCCAGCGCATGAAAAGAGGCTCTTGCCTTTTAAATTTAATCGGGTGGCTACTTTCAAGTGTAGACAACAAAAAACAGGGACGTCTGAACGGGAGATCCAAATTCGGACCGCATTGAGGTGGAAAACTGAACATTCCATTGCCACTCCGTTAAAGTGGGCTCGTCCATTTCAAGATTGACACGGGGACGGAAAATGTCTTTTTTTTTTTTTAAATGTTGATGCCCACGCATTGTTTGGCAAATTCGGTGTCACTCCTTACATACTAGAAAGACGACTTCACTTTGGTAGAGACAAATATGGCCATTGAGTTATGTTGAGTTGATCCGGGAACAGGATTAGATTGTTCAGGATGAAAGTCAGTGTTTGAGGCGGTAAGGAATGACTAAGGAGAGCTAAAAGAAGGAGGTGAGGTGAAATTTGTTGCTTTTGTTTGCCTGCCAGAGAATGGGAATGCAAATTTCTCTTGGAAATCTTGGAAAGGCAACCAACCCGTCCAATTGGATTCGCCTTGTTGAATTAATTATGAAAAGCGACCTACTCGTCAGAGGAAATTCCGCCCGGATGAATAGATCACCACTTTCTTTTCTTCTTTTTTTGACGTATACGTAATACGTACAATGGGAGGCCGCCTCATCTGGCGATCTGGGACTCTCAATTCCAGTATTTAGTGGCAAAGAATTCCAATTCGATGCGGAACGTCCTGTTGTCGCATTTTTTGAAGAGAACAAGACATGGTTTTCAACAGAAAATAGATCTCTTCTTTTTGACTATTCCCTCGCTCTTGTTGTGGTTGGAAGCTGGAATAAGTGACTGGCGTGTTTTCTCTGTTCTTCATTTTTCCCGAGGCTTCTTTAAGTGCATTACGTAAAGATGTGAGAGAATCTCTCATCTCATCAACCTTGCCTGCTTGTGGCTTGTTACATAAAGCTTAGCTTAGCTTATCAAGGTGTGATTGTGATGAATCATGTCCTAAATTGGCAAATATCCATCACTGATGTGACAAAATGAAGTGCAACGCCTCATTGCACCGCGTCCCTGATCGCCTCCCTGGCCAACTTTCCTTTCTCGACAGACTCTATCTCAAGATATCGAAGCAGACTAAAAACAAGCTAGATCTCGTTTCTCGAGGTTGCGTCATTTTTGCTCAGCATTTGGCCACCCTGAGTTGCCCAATATTTGCTCTTAAACCGGTTCTTCACTCACTTGGTCACTGCTGATTGGTGCATCAAGTCAATCTTGTTCTGGACCAAAACCATGGGAATTGAGGATCCGCCACACTCGTCCTCCACTTTTTTCCGCCATTTCTTGACGGCCTGAAACGAGGCCCGATCTGTGGTGGAGAAGGCCACCACACACGCTTGGGCTCCACGGTAGTAGGCCTTGGTGATGGCGTCAAACTCTTCTTGACCCGCTGTGTCCCACAACATCAGTCGCACATCTTGGCTCAAGATCCTGCAAATGGTTGGAGATGCATTACATGGAATGGTTTAGCTAGCTCAAGGTTTGAAACAGACGGCCGCATACTGTACTACATACATAGGTAGTTCTCTGGTTCCTGTTTGAAATTTCGAACTATTACTTTCGCCAGATAGGTAGAAAACCCTCGGGTGGTCAGCACTTCAAAGTGATCATTGTAAGCATTCCCTCTTTCAACACTTGAGAGCATTTGAATCGGCTTTTTCTCTCGTTTCCAGGTAATCAAATAGCAGTTAATTTCTTCCAGAGAAATTCCAGGCCGTTCAAGCAGTCCACGACCAATGTCTTCATGGTACTACATACCTAGTAGATACATTGTACTAGCAACATTCTGGCGGAGAGGAACGAAAGATTTCCCTCGTCCAAAAAAGTTAATTTAGCCATTTTCACCCCAGCCCTAATGGTAGACGTGTGTGTGTGTGTGTGTGCTGTTAATAATTGTACTACGTCAAATTAGTCGCTTTTTGCTCCATGTTCACTCATTTGTCGCCATCTTTTTCTTCTCACTCATGTCTCAGGTATTCTGTAGCACTCTGAATGCTGGCTGAAAGTTCCTATTCCATTTTCAACGTTCAGGAAGCCTCGCTTGATTGTCTACTCTTTTAACAATTTATGACCCAATTCAAGAGGCCCACCACAATGGGGCCCCTCATTCGATATATTAAAAAGCCCATGTCCGAAACGAGACCTTCAATTAACAACTGATTTAGACCCATTCAATTCCACAGCCAACAACCATTGGCCGTGCGACAAAGTTGGCCCATAAGGACGCACTAACTAGGCCCACTTCTCTCATTTGAATTCGACATTTACCCGATGGCAATTCGACATGGTTGGCTCATGATTTGGGTCCGTTGGAAAGGGGAAAAACACTTTCCCGCTCTTTTCATTCTGGCTCAGCCTCAAAGTCGAATCTGTCAGATGCTGAAATTGGCTAATCTACCTTTGACCTTATCTATAGCTCCACTTTTTAATGGGGCCTACCTACTACCTCGTCTCCATCTTTTACCAGGACCAGGAACAACCATGACGACGACGAGCTTAAAACGTGGAGGGGAAAAAGTTCCTTCTGTTTTCGAGCGAGTAGAGGGTCATTTACGTTCTTTTTTTTTTCTTCAGGTTAATTGCCTCGAGACTCATTAGAGTTAAATTCTTTGTCAAGTTTTCGTTCTCATGTTCAAGCCTGCGTAATGTTGTTGTCTCCGCATTCGCTTTCGGCCCAGATAACATGGACAAGACATTGTCGCTACATCTGGGCCAATTACCATTGCTTACTATTTAACTTGTTGTGGAATGGAGTGTGCATCCAAACAATTCTCGAAACAGATGGCTATATGTTCTATGGGTAAGAAGAAGTCTGCTGCAGCAACAAACTTTTTGAAATGCAGCCATGGGTTGAGAAAACAAAGCAAATTGTCGCCTTTGACTTTTGACTTTTTGAAATGGCATTGAACGTTTCCACCTAACGAACGGGCTTCTCTCGGATTTTTCGTCTTGTCTAGCGTTTCCAAGATGGCCAGGTTTCTTTCGGTTTTAGTCCCGCTAAAGCATTGAGCAAGTTCGTATTGCCATCCAGAAAGAGTTTGGATGATCGTTTTTCCAGTTCTAAACGAAATCATAACAATAATGATAATAATTACCGTACCTGAGCGGTTTCTCCAGGAAGTCGACGCCGATGGTCTTTTTGTAACCTTTGGTGAAGACGCCTCGACAATAGCGCTGAATCATGCTGGATTTACCCACGGCTCCATTGCCCACGATCACCACCTGAAAGAGTGACCCGAGAATTAAGACGAGCGCTATGAAGAAGGAACATAAGATGTCAGCTTAGAAATGAAGAACTTTTTAATCATCTTTCATGTCCCTTTTGGCCTTCCCCTCGTGGCAATACAACGAGAGGCAGGTGTTATTTACATATTAGACAATACGCGAATTATGTTGCCCTTAACCCGAGTCTGAGCCGTTCAAACGAGAAAGACGTGAGAGACATCATCATCATTGAACACATTTTGGCGATTGTTTGCCTTTCAATTTATGAACCTTTTGCCCGCTTCAATGTCAAGGAAAATGACAATTCAAACACTCGAAGAAATTGCCTCTCGTTCATCAATCCATCCCATCTAGTATATATTCAAGATTCTCAAGTGTCCGTGCATTCCAACCACTAACCTAACCAACCGACCAACCAACCAACCACTACTTGCATGCTACGAACGAACGCAAGAACGCAGGGAATGAATGTCGAATGAGTGTATGTACTGATAGGAGGCATCACATAGGTAGTACGTAGATACACTTTGGTTAGGCATGGTGTGTGGAGTCGGGGATGCCCTTGGACGTCAGAGATCATCTCAGGTCATCAGAACTCATCTTTGAAATGAAATCGGAAGGAACTTCTCAAATTCCTCAAGCGCCTTGTTGGAGCATCCATCTATCTCTCAATGAGACGCCATCATTCCTTCCATCTATCCATCTATTACTTGAATATCTAGTTCGATTGGCCCGCCCCTTCTCTGAGTGTTTCAATGATGACGAAGAATCGGGCAGGAAAGTGTTCTCAAATAACCATGCACACTCGCTGATATACATGGGGTGTGAACATATATGTGTATACTTGGGAACTTTGGGAACTCTGGGAGTTTTGTAAATCGAAGTGACATTCGGCGATAATAAGCAGAGATGCCGAAACTTCTTGTAGTGTTTTACTTGCGTCAAATAAAGAGAACAAAAAGCCTCGCTGTTTTACGATTGGCAATTCTCTCGGAGGTGGTTTTTTCGGCGCCATCTCGTGTTCGGAAGTGCCCAAATTGCTTTGCCTAAATTCGCGGTGAGGTTGGAATTGTAAAATTATGGATGCCACGAAATACCGAGTCCGCATGCCCGTCTATAAGGGCTAATGCCTCTAATGTCTTGCCATTGCACATGTGTGCTAGTATCAGTGTGTCACACAATGAGATGCACGTCCATGTCATCCACGGGCTCATTGGTTGACACGGGGCCAGAGGCTTAAGGTCAGGGCTTCTAATTTATCTGATAATGGGGATGTGGTCAATCCACCGGAAAGAAAACCACCGGACTCAAGGCTTGAATCGGTAAACCCCGTGAATAAGTTGTGGACTGATGACCTGACCATAAATATGGCCGTCAACAATGAATATCTAGGATTTGATATAATAATTCAAACACCAGGATTTCCCCTTCAAAGACCTCCAAGACCAAAAACCAACAGTCGTTTTGATCATGCCATGATAGCGTCAAAAACTCGAAAGGGACAGATCAATTTGCAAAAACACATTGCCCAGCAAGTCATGAAGGACATCGCGGCCAAGTGGATTTGGGACCAAAAAAGCTTGATCCCAAATTGGACTGCTTCGTTTGAAGATAACCTGGAACCCTCATTGATTCCCAAGATCATAATGTTTTACTCTACTACTGTACTTGTGGAAGGTGTTCGGCCGCTCTATTTCCAACACTCTGACCCCGAATGTCACCTTTCCGATATCGAATGATCATGAATCATTATGGGGGTCTCGTCATTTCATAATTTTGTCTCGCTCACTTGAATCTGTTTGAATCCGATAATGGGAGCATTGGAAGGGGGGGGGAGGGAAGATCATCCAGACCCATTGATTGAATCTACCAAGGTCTTCATATTGATCTTGATACGGTCGTCTTTGGTTGTTCTTCGGGAGAAGAATGGCGACGCTAAGAGGTAAGAAATGAACTCGTCTCAATGGGATCTACCAGGAAGGGCAGCCCCAAGAATTTGCTGATCAATTTACTCTCAATTGCTGCTCAAGGACAAACTAATCCAATGAGAAACCGGCGATCTGTTGCTCTTTGAAGATGACCTCCACTCGTTTGAAATGCTCTGATTTTTCACAGTCACTATCTTTTTCCACTCAACTAAACGAGAGCTTCAGGAAGTGATGGACAAGTGTGAGAATCTGTGTGATTTCTTATCAGACAACCAAGAAAAGTGGGAATCCATTCCAGCAGAGGGTCTTGAGAGCCCAATTCTGAGTCGGAATCGCTACGACGCATCAGGTGGGGAATTGGAACAACTCTAAGGGACAGTGGGTAGAATCCAAGAATTTAGAAAACCCATCCCCGAAAACAGCAGATCTGGAATTTAGATCGACACATTATGACATGGCCACGTTGATTGATGGGCTTGATAATTCGAGAGGAAGACGATTCAGTCACTCATACGCCTTTCATGACAGTTGGTCAGAAATCCAGAACTGGTCGACTCCTGTCTTCTTTGTTTAAACACCATATGTGCCCTCCTCCAAACAATGGGCTGGGCCTTCACAATAATATCCTGTACGACGGTGGACTTTGAAAGCAATTCTTTTTGGACAGCCCATCAAGCTTTTTGAGTAAATACTTGGGCTTGAAGGGCCGAATTCTTCGATTTGGCTCCATGGACGAATTTGGTTCTTCCATTCTTCCATCAGATGGTTTTGTTGAACTGGATCCCGTCAAAGTAGACCTGACGGCATTGTTGCCTGATAGATCAATCGCCAAATGGGGTGGAATGTATGAAATGCCTTCTTCTTCTTCTTCTTCTTCTTCTTGTCCTGTTGGTGCTGAAGTGAAGCGTGGATCATCACGCGGATCACCTGTGCTCCTGTGAGATGAGAATCTCTTCTTCCCGACTTCATGACGGATGAGCTGTCTAATCATTCATAAACTTGAAATATGTTGCAGATCCAGATTTACAAACCATGCACGTCTTGTTACATCTCGGTGGGTTGATGTTCAAGTTCAAGACGACTGGCTACTGGCGTTTCTTCTCCTGAAGATGATACGAGGTCACGACCATCGTGGAGGTCATTAAGGATGATGCAGGAGCCAAGACTCATCCTCATGATAAGACAAGTGTCAAGACGGGCCAGACCTGGATTGCTGGAAGATATGAAAACCGACCAAGCAACACCACTGGCTGACCGCCAAAACGTTGGATGAAGTAGTAGCTAATAATTGGTCATCGCTTGGAAGGGCAATTGGCCGTGTCTAAGGGGCTGTTGGAGATGTTTGCCACAACTTTGCTCCCTCAAAAACACTGAAGCGCGTAAATCAAAGTCCACTCAAAATATATCAAAGCATGGCCAGATTTAATATTAGACCTCTTACGGAGTCACGGTGCATTTATTGGGCCTGGCTTAGGAGGGTTTGGAGGGTGACGGACGGACGGACGGACGGACGGACGGACGTTAAGTCGTCATTTAAGCGTGACGGGCCAGGATTTGGATTGTTTGAAAACAACTTTTTGCTGATTAACAGATGTGGAACAACCAAACCATCTGACAAGAGTACCATTTTGGCAAGAGACAAATTTCTTTTCTTACTTTGAGCTTTGTGATGCCAATTGAAATTCTTATCAGTTATCACTTCGCCCTCCTTCTTTGGGGCATGAGAGCAAAAAGCAATTCACTACTTGGTTAACTATGTACTAGTCGAACGCCAGACCTTCTCAAGGGAGCCTTTCCATTATTGACATATCTGTCATTGTGAATTGGCTGCATAATGGATCGGGCTTTCCGAGAACACTCTCTCTCGATCTGATTTATGACGCTCAAGCATGACTCGTTACATGTGCTTTAAATGCCTCTTTGACTCCAATCGGCCGATCTACCCTACAATACATGACGCAAGCCTCCCAACAGACCGACCGACCGAACGACCGAACGACCCTACAATGGAGCACTGAAAGGAAAAATTTTGTCCAATTGGAGTAATCAGCTGTCGAATGGCAAACCCATTGGCCAACAATCCACAGGGCGAGTGAGGGGTAATTTTTTTCCAATCCCTCTCAAGCCTTTTCCTAAGTACATATACGTATGTCAAAGGTCTATTGGGTCGGAACTTCGAGAAACAAATTGAGCATCCTCATAAACCACGGACATAAAAGGCACTTTTTGAGAACGAACAAACACTTGGCGTGGCAGGAGGCAGAAATGGGCATGAGAAGCCCAAGTCCAACACAATCAAGGTTCAACTCAGACAATTGCAAGATCACACTTTTTGTGAGACAAGGTGCCAATTCAGACCAAGGGTGTGGAATATCATATAGCATACGCAGATACGACCACGTGTCTTCAGAATGTAATTAACGCTTCCTATCAAGGACAGATTAGCCTGGGTAAATACGTTATGGATTCCAGTTTATGTATAGTATACAGAGTGCAGATATCAAAGTGGCCTCTTCCTCGTTATCCTGATCATGGGCCTCGCGGTTTAGCAAACGGGTGGCAAGTTATCTATGAATCAGGAAAGGATCTGATGGCTTATCAAGAATTGAAATCCCGGGAATATGGCACAATCATCCATCCGTTGGTTGGAGGATCTCATGCCGCTGGAGTCAAGGTGACTGGAGTAGAAAATTCGTGAGCTGCATACGAGTATATACCAAACACTTATTCCGAGAGTACGGAGCGCACACACAAACACACAGAACCACAGACTAGAATGTGTGTGTGTATGTGTGTTTGTGTTGTGGTTCATGGGTCTCGAACATGTCGTGTGTGCAGTATGTAGCTCTAGTACATAGTGTGTACTTGTACCAAGAGTGCACCGATTTCATGCTCGCGTTTAGGAACAATGAAATTCCACGGAGCCCCGTAAGAGATCAGAATTGTTGATAACTTCCTGGTTTGCCAGGAATTGAGGGCTCGAAATGATGTAAATGCCATTAGGAAAATCTACCAAGGAATTAATTAACATTTCGGAGAGGCCATTGCGAGAATCCGACTATCTCAGAGATGGCAACATGCTAATCGACATCCGAAGCCGCTCATTTATCAATGAATGGCCGACACAATCAAGGAAGAGCGCCAACAAACACGTTTACATGCCTAATTTACACCCAGTCTGGGTTTAATTTTCATGCTTTTTTTAAATTTGAGCGCCAGAAAGGTCAACTTGTAACTGATTGCCTCTCCACCAATCATCAATTTATATGTCAAGGTTCCCGATGAAGATCTCAGTTGGCATCATAATATTGCTACTATGATTATTAGCTTTTTTCTAGTTAATTTCTCGGCGTACCTACGTATACACACATATACATGCACACACACACACACACACACACTCTAGGGGGGAGTGGGGAGGTCATTGGCGAATGGTGTGCTTGGGAGTGGTCGCAATTAATTGCCAACACTCACGCCCAGTCGAGTGAATGGAATAAGACCAAGACAGTGAGGGGAGGCCATGGATTCATTCTCGGGAATCCATTCAATAACAAGTCGGCAGATGCAGCCGAATAATGGCACATGGAGATTCGCCGACCCAAATTTGGTAGCATTTTGTTTGATGATCACATTCCTGAAGCTTTTCTATGCCAAAGAGACCTTTTCAACTTATCTAATTGTCCAGAGGTCTGACAATCAATGTGGAATTGGTCGTGATATTTCAGACTAACAGGATCCACGAAAAACAATTTATAACGTGATCTTTTCCACGAATTGGCAACTGTTTTAGGAATCGCCAAATGTTTTCATGGGCCCAAAATGGCATCCTAGGCATTTTGTCTTTGAATCCAGGCAATATTACTCCTCCATGCTCCATCCGACGTTATGCCAAATTTCTTGCCAGCATTAAACTTTAATTTCTTGGAAATTTGTCTGAAAGGCCGAATTCCACTCTTATATTTGCAATCAAAGAGCTCCACTGCTACTTATTTGCAACGAGAAATCGTCTGGTCATCCCTAATCTTGACACAGCAAAAACTCAAAATCAATTAAAACATTTTAGCGTTGAGCTTATCATCGATTTTTGTTACCCTTTGTGATACCCTTGCTTTGGTCAAAAAAAACCAGATTTTTTCAAATAAGCCAATTCTTTTCCAAACGTACTAAAATGTTTTGGATTTTGATGAAGCTTCTTACTCATGGAAACCTACTGTAATCTCGTCGGAGTAGGGCGGATCAGGTTCAAAGTGGAACAATGATAGAAATCTCCACTAAAACAAAAGGCGCTGCTTAGATTCATGAGAAAGTGTGAGCTCATGTAATCCATTTGGGTTTCTGTTGTTTTCAAGTCATCAATAATCTGTCGCACTTTTGAGAGGCGAGAGAACCGGGAAAACTGCACAATCACGATTTTTGATACAAATACGGTGCCACGAATCTCCAGCCAAATGGCTTCTGAATGCCCAGGATTCCAATCTTAATGGAATATGAATCCGTTTTCTTCTCCCTACATATTTTGTTTTGTGCATGAAAATATTCAGTCTTCAGTCTCATGTTCCATGTGAAATCGAACAAACGGTCGTACAATATGACTTGGATTAAAAAACTGAACGGTCAGCACAGATCGTGATTTGACATACTTGGGTGCCACCTTGAAAGGATTTGAATTGCATTTTCAGTATACGTCAGAGTTCACTTCGCACTTGGACCACAATTCTTCCCAAATGTGTGGTTTACAACCATCAAAGTGTCCTTACACGCAGATTAGCCTGAATTCCACTTCGAAAAAGTGAGACTTGGCATTGGAATCCAGAGAGGGGATCAACATTTGCTTTGCACAATCGTGGATAGCGACGACGACTACCAATTCAATGGACAATAACAGAAAATAATTGTGCCGACCCTGCGCTTCTCTCTCTCACCCATCCCATAAAAAGTCCTCTAGCGAAATATGACCCAACGTTTTATGCCGTTTACGGAGTGCATTTTTGCTCAAATAAACACCATAACGATCTTTAGTCAAGAATTTGTGGGAAATTGTCCGAAAATTAGGGGGTTCACGCCAACCCAGGAAAGAGCTATAAATACATTTGTTTTGCATCCCTCGTCTCCGATTCCCCTTCAAACCCCTCGGTGTAAAACCCAACGCCCCCAAATGATTACAATTGTATCTGTGATCAGTTTGAAGAGAAATGCCGAGGTATTTTGCCTCAGGGAGCAAATTACTGTTGTTGTCCGTTGGCGAGAAGGAGAGTCGATGTAACAACAGGGGATTAAGCTTCATTTGGAATTGATTCTGATGCTTTTCTGACTTGAGATTGTTTTTCTTCAGACCCCCAATCGGGGTGAAAATGATTTCTCAATCGTGGGTACGCCTAATTTTGACATTCAGGACGATGGTTCAATTTCAAACTACATTAGCACGCTTTGAGACTGAGTCTGTTGTATGTGGATGGCACACTGCATCTTTATTCACATACTTGCACAGGTCAATATAGTCCCCACAGAGAGAAAAAAGTGCCCGAAACCGTACGAGCCCTGAAAATTTGGCACTTTTTTCTGCTACCTAGATTCATCAAGAATTTACTACTTCCCCTTCCGTGCACCCATCACTGTTTACAACTTCATTGGTGACCTCCAAGGCACCATACTGACACCTTTCGTCCACGTAACTTCTCTGTTCTTCGACCATGTCTTGATCTTTGACTGGTACGTGAATCAGCCGTTGGACGTTGGAACGCCGATTAATGGATAGAGCCAGACAGATTCCTGATAGACCACATTCACCTCAAAGTGGAACAATCGTAGAGATGGATATCATTTTCAATTGTCCGGACGAGGTCCTCATAAAAATGTCTTCCGTTTGAATCTGACCAGGGAAACGATTTTTTTTGGTCCTGGGGATTAGAGTGTTGGGCTCTAAAACCGATCGTCGTTATTAGCTTCTGTGCCGAGTCGTCATCACCCCCTGAAGGCTCAAGACACCCATTCAATCAAAAACCGCGCCAAAAACTCAAAAGACAAACGCTCATCAGGAATATCCTTGGACGCTAAAAGTATTGTCAATAATGGGATAGGATTCAACACGTTCACGACGGGGGAGAGATTTCCTCTTGACCATGAATATGAAATCCTCAATCCCATTTGATCAGCGTGGAAAAAGTACCCCGGCTATTTCCATCTGACAATGGAAAATTGAACAAGGATACCTTTTTCTGCCACTCACATTTGCAACTTATTGCAATCCTCCCCCCCAAAAAATCAATGCCAGAGACAGAGAGAGGGTAGAGAGCGAATTTTTAGGAATGGATTTGTCGTTATGGGTGTGAAAAATTCATCAACCAAGTATGATACAAGGACGAGAGACGACTCCTTGGTAGGAAGATGTTTCTACACTACGTGTCAAGGGTTTGAACTAAAGGGCCTCTAGTTTGAACCAAAGTTTCGAGGTTTCGTTTTCACCCTTAAGTTTCGTTTTCCACGAAAAATCCATCAAATTACAGGCTAAAAGACCAAGATTTATTAAGAGAAGACAGAGAGAGAACGAGCAAAGACGACAACGTGATTATCTAAAATTTGCCGCAATTAATCTTGGCTCACTCGATCTGGACGCTCAGTGCAACCACATTCATCCATCTTTCATCAGAAGCAACATCAAAACAAATTGCTGGATCGAGACCAATTCCCGGGAAGACTAAAAACGCACTGGACTTGCCTGCTGCTTGGTTGGTGTACTCCTTACACACTACCATTTCAATGCCACCTGGAAAGACCCTGCGTACTGGTCGACTCCACTATTGACGAAATGTCCCGAATTCCTCTCTTTTTATTATTACCCATTAGAGAATGAGGAAGTGCTCCAAATGTGGAAGTCCTCAACTACTCCGTATAAGGGTGTAAAAATCTCGTCCCATTTAGTGTTGTACAAGGGGCCCATAATTTTGGACGTGACGTCGATTGGCGTCTCAATCGGCGCATACGAAGCGGACGTACATGGACGGACCAATTGATGGAGCAACAGCATGAACGAGCTCCACATATATGCATGTAAATACGAGTATGTGGTACTCTGGATCTTGTCCAAATAATGGACGAACGTATCACACATGTTACCCACAACTCATCATGGAGTGTGGACACACTTGAAGCGTCTTGATTCCTAAACCTACCCAAAACCCGTGTTCTTGACGAATCATGGGCCACAAAGTAGTCTGTTTTGGGGCTGCCCAATGCCAATAGTCATTGTACTTAAAAAAAGGGTGTACGCACACCTTGCTACACACACACACACACACACACATACAGGGTGACGAGTTCGGTAAACAAACATGACGGGAGCTCTAGTAGTGCGTACGTACTCTCAACCACAGTGTGTGTGTGTGTTTGTGTGTGTATGAGTGTGTGTACGGACTTTGAAGGCGGCTCTGAATACAAGGCAATCAAGTGGAAACAATGACACAAGGAATCGCATTCGAGGGCTTTTGTCTCCCAAAATCAAAGTCAACAATAAACTTCCATTTTGAGCAAACAAAAAGTCAGTCCATCCAGCCATCGCTCTATCCATCCAATCTCCACACCTCTTCGCTCTCTTTCTCTCTAAACTAGTAGATTTTGGGGGTTTAAGTAGCCCGCGTTTTTAGCTCAACTTTTTCTCATCGTCCGTCGACAAAGATTGACGGAGCAAAACTCATATTTATGAATACGAACTCCAAGCCTTTGAAAACAAGTGGGCTGTTGGAAGTGGTCGTGATCGGCCTAAGATTTTGCCACTGTCCCGATCCCTAATAAAAATGTGTGACTCTTGACTTTTGGCCGGTTTGAGAGGGTGTCACGTTTCATGACCACCATGTTTTATTCTCTCATTCGAGAGAGCTCGAGAAGCTCTTCTGGTTCACCCACGAGGTTCGAATTAACGAGCATTGTTGGTCCATTAAGAGAGGGGTTATGAGTCGCTCGAGTCTTGATGCTATTTCATGCCATTTTCGGTGTATGCTCGAATTAATTGAGACATTCCGCCATGCAGATGATTGTGGATGATTGCCATTGATGTTCGAGTAGCAGGTCGGAGCTGCCTCGGTATCTGCATGTCACAATGGATGCCAATCTTTCACGAAAGGATTGGTTGCTTGCGTGTGGGCTTAGTTTGTCTCATTCCGGATGGCTGAATGATCAGGAACAAAACTCGATAGAGCTCTCAAGGAAGAGAAGAGCCACTCGGGGCTGTGGAGTGCCAAACTTCTCCATAATACACCTCTGCCAAGGCTCATTTATCGATGCCTGACACCACTAGCAAAGAGGAAATGATTCTCCAGCTCAAATGGAACCTTCTGAAAAGGCGACAATGGTGTGGCATCTTAGCCATCTTGGCCGGATTCGAACGGAGATTGAATTGATATTGGATGCGAGTACTTCAGAGTAAACAGAAATGGCCGTTGCTTTGATGCGCGTCAACTTGGTGGGTAATTGAGTTTAAGAAATTGCTGCAGTGCATCGTCGTACATGGTGCACCGAGCCATCCCGAGATTCCAACCGACATCTTTTTGGGAGCGATCAACAACAATCATCTTATGCAAATTCGCCCTCATCGTTGGCCTAACCTTGAATTTCATGGGGCAAATTAGCCCTCACGTCAGATGCGGAAAGAATTGGCGGATTTTCCGGATCTCAGGTGAGTTCCATGAGTAAGTTGTCAATGATAATTGATAGGGTGGGAGCCCAATCGAAAACTTTACTCAAGTACAGCCAGCTAGCTAGATAGCTAGCCATCTATCCATCCATCCATCCGAGATGATAACTTACCTTGATGGAGATCTCCAGGTCTTCTTCTTGCAGATCGGTGATATACATTGTCAGAAAATGATTGTAAATTTCAGCCTTCTCAAAAGAAAAGCGATCTTTTCTTCAGGAGAGAGAGACAGCGCGATTCTGAAAAGCACTTAATTCCAATCCGGCTATAAATCTCACTCCATCTCTACGACGAACAACACTTTGTGAGTAACGTTTTTGGGCAACAAACCGTCGTTCACCCAAAGATTTATAGAATAGCTCTAGAAGAGCGTTGACTGAAGGCACACAGACACTGAACGATAACCAGATTTACAAAGCGAGAGATTTACCTTCCGACTGTCTCAGAACAACTGAAGAACCAACTTTCAGAGCCTTATCTGTTGCCTCGTCGATCCGTCCTCCTGTGAGCGGTTCACGTACCGGTGATAAAGCGCTTTATGAAAGAAGAGTAGAATTTCGTCGAATCATTGTTTTGTCCAACATGTTTTCGGCGGACATGCTCTTTTCTCGAAAAGAGGAGATGGTTCAGAGATTGGCGCAGTTGCTTACCATGAGACAGGTCCATGGTTTGAATCTCCTTCACGATTTTTCTCAAGAATTTTTTTTAGACGCTAAACGCACCCACAAACGGAGAACCAATCTCATCTCGGACAAGACACTCCCAATCAGAACTTGCAAAAAGATGATGCAATGGACGGCTTTGCTGGCCGGGTGGAGGCGTTTTCGGATGCTAATTGAATCGTTGAATATTTTTCAGCATATCAAACATCTCGACTCAACACTCATCTTAAAGCATGTACGCATATAAGGAGGGCATAATTTAGAACCGAACTCAACCGTCTTGTGGTTAGCACCTCTCTTTTTATATAATACTTTACGTCAAAGACGGTGGGCCAAGTCGAGGAATTTTCCCTCAATAGAGCGCCCTCGGCGCGAGTGCGCTGCGCTTGATAAGAAGCCATAAACTTCGTTGCCGTTGGAAGTGGTTTTTGCAACGAAAAAAGAAAGGAATCGCACTCTCTAAAAATCAATTTAATGTGATCATTTGCCAGGTTCGCCCGCAATCCAACCCATCATCGCATATCGAGTGAGAAAATACATCCACCACAGACTCTTATGTTGCCCAGGCTTCTCCCCTTCTAATCTCCATTTGATCAATGGCCGATGTTGATGGTCTCGTTAGTCAAGAATCTTGGGTTGTTGCTCTCACTGGCTGGCTGACTCACTCACTCACTCACTCACTCCTCAGTCCAATGGGTTCTCTGCCCAAGATCTGAAATGCCGGTTCAACGTGCTTGCTTTCTGACTTAGGAAGGGCTCTCTGGTGATGGTGTTGGTGGTGTTGCTTAAGCACCTTGATCTTCCCAACCCAAAAAGCCAGAGAGAAATGCATGAAAGTCAAAATGAGGAGGAGCGGTCTCTTTTTCCTCGCCAAGTGCCAACTGACCAAATTCATGAAGAAAAAGATGAAGAAGCATAGAAGGTACCCACGAACTACGTAGGGTGAGACCTGCGTGAGATCACGAGTCAAGACCAGATTTTTAAGTCACGGACAAATTGATTGCCTAAAACTTCATGTCTCGTCTCGGGAAAGACGATGGGATTATCTGTTCCTTGTACGTATATCATAGGAACATGCCTGAAATCTGTGTTGATTGTAGAAGCCGTAATGAGACCAGTAGAAATGAGCCAAGACCATATCCTTGAGTCCATCATCTCCAATTAGCGTTTTTAGACGGTTGAGCTAAGGTGGGACTAGGCAAAGTTCAGTCACCAACCACTCCTTAAAGTCATGGATTCCTGTCAAGTCTGGCATTAGTGTCAACTCCGCCTGAAATGATGGTCAAATTGTAGCTTGCCCGATAGATGATGAACCAATGAGGAATGCGCGAGGTTCTCAATTATGGCTGACTTTGGATAGTGGTCGCCACTTTTGGACCACTTCTCGCCATTTGGAGAACGAACGAAACGCTCGAGGCGCTCTGAGCTCGAAAAAAACGAGGAAAATCGTGGTCCCAAAGTTACAATTGTCGAAATATTCCTCAGAGCGGATTCACTTTTCATGATTCTGCAACCAAATTCGAGCAGCCATTGAAATTTGATATTCGCCTGAAGAAGAAGACACAAACCACCACCGACCCTCTCGTCGTGTGCTGAGGTGCTAAGGCACGCAAAAATGGTTGTGAATGGCATGCAAAATGGCGATTCTTTTCCGTGTGTTTCTCAGGCTATGTTTGTACTTGTACAGTAGCACCAAAGCGTGTGAGGTAGAACTTCTGTTAGCATGGAGTCGAGATTTCGGATACTTTTTACTTTGGTGGCGGAGGGGGAAGGCCTTGGACCATTGTTGTCAGTGGGAGGGGGGATTGGAGATGAAATGAACCTTTCATTTCAAGGTGACACCTCTTCACACTGGACAATTAATATCCTCTTACAATGGGTGATTACGCAAATGTATGGACTCGATTGACAAAGAGAGATATCGAAATGATTCAAGGGGCCTCTTTGTAAGAGCTGTTGGTAAACTTAAACACCTGGCGTTCTACAAGCAAGTTATGTACTCTACTCGTAAGTTCTTAGAAAAATGATGAATAATTCCTAGTTTGAGGACTTGGACAATATGTACAATTTGAAGCCAATGAAAGTGCTGAAATTGATCAAATGCATTCCCTTTTATATTCGAGACCTTCCACAGATTGCACTTGTTATGCAGACTCCATGAACACTCCATCAATCTATCAATTTGAATCGACCATCAAAGCATCTTGAAAGTTGGCCAAGATGTTTGGGATTTGTAAGCTCATTACCCCATGTGCAAGTGATGCCAACATTTGGGTCTCAATTCGAGAAAAAGTATTTTCCTTCAAATCATCATCGAGTTGGACGGACTTGCCGACGAGTACTTACGGTACCTAGTGGCTCTATCCAATGTGGATATTTTCTTGCTTTTGCCCTCGATGGCCACACATGGACGGCGTTTTGAATTTCGATTCATTGTGCTGTAGCCAAGAGCTATCCATCCATCCACCTACCAGCCAACCAAGCAGCCAACCAACCAACCAACCAACCAACCAACCAACCAACCAACCATCCACCCATCGAGTAAGTGAGTGAGTAAAGATCTTCTTCGTTCCCTTTGTCAAAATCGCGAGTGCTTCGGGGCCTCTTTTGAATTTCCCTGAAATCCAATCTTCCCCATTGAAAAAAACAGCTCTTTTGGCGGATTTCAATGGGGATTTCTGGGGAAAGGGCCTCACTGAGCAATGCTTAAAGCTGTTGGCGGCAATGTTATTCCCCCACATTACCGCCTTTAAGAAGATGTAACTAATGATCTTCGGCGAGAAGAGGATCAGTCGGGTGCCTCTAGTACTACAAACGATTCCATTGTACAAGTTACCATTCTTGCGTGTGTGTGTGTGTGCGTGTGATGACACTAACCTTGGTCATTCCCGTTAGAAAACTGGAAATCGGATCCAAGGCGGCATTTGAAGTACATGCACAAAGTGGGCCAGATTTGAGCTCTGCCACCCAAGAGTTCAGTGCCAGAATTTTGCGTCCGATTGGAATCTCATCCAATCTGTTTCTAAACAACCATCCTCTGCCCTCCCCCGTTCATTTCCGAAATCATAGAGGAGACAGACCAATGGAGGCGTATGCAACGAGTTCCATTGAAATCAGATTGGAAATCAGTCAAAACATCGTTCCCTTTTTCCCTCTGCCACACATGTACCTTTTATCTAGCCCTCAAAATATGTGGCTGTACAGCAGTATCTTTGATGCTAAATACAATCTTGCCTCTTGTTCCATGAGCTCATCAATGGTACTGTTGGTAAAGCTGGATCCCTCGTTGACCAGCGGGTTGTTTTCAAATAATCGCGCCATGATTTGATCCCTGGTTAGCCCATCTTGTGAGCGAGGAATGGCTCACCTGAGGAGTTTTCAATTCGTGGAATGTTTGTTTGGTGCAAGGGATATTGAGGAAAAATACCGCTTATCCAAAGCCCTGAGAACGGCAACCAAACAACCGCCCAAGCAAGAAGGAATGCATGTGTGAGTTATGGTAAGTCGGATTTGTTGAAGGCCGGATTCAAAGGTGAGAAACAATGCGGACCATGTACAGCAGTGCGTCTATGTACACCACGGTAGTTGTGCAGCCACAACAATAACACCAATAACCACGACCATGATGATTGCCATGCCCCCGAGGCACTTGGCCGGTGTACATGCATTGCCCAGGTACATGGAGAACAACACATCAACCAAGGCGTTCATTATTACCCAGGGTCGTCATCGGGGTTGCGGAGAAATCAAAGAGACATTTCCTTCGAACTGCCACTATTCCCGATCTGCTCTGGTCACTGGATTGCTTGCTCCATACAATGGCCAGCTAGAAGGCATGGCGAATGGCTCTGATTGACAACTTGGAAAGCCCGTATTGTATTGCCAATCTCTGAGATGATTACCGATCCGCGGATACCGGGGCCGAAAGTATTTGTATCGGTTGTTAGCCTGACCCGCTACGTAGAAGCGTCACGAATTCATTTGGCCATCATGAAATGGCTTCAACAGGGGAATATCCGCTTGCTAACCACTTGCCAACCAACGACAACTCTTCTCCAATTCAGAATAATCCACCCATCTCAATGATCTAACGTGGCTGGAGGCCATGACCAAGAAGGAGAGGTAGTCGAAGAAGAAGGGTTTCATCGCGGCTATTGAACTCTTCACCGCTGCTCGTCGTACGTACACTGTGGTCTGCTTTGGAATGCATTCTTTCGAAGCAATCAAGACCGACTAATGATCCGCCGGGTGGACTTCACAATTATTCCAACAGAGCTCCCAGCCATGATGATCTCGTCTTGTAACCTTTGATGTGAAAGAGCACTCCATGAGCAGCATCCAAGCATCCAAGCATCCATGTGGGAAGGCAACACTTTTGAGCCAGTCAAAGACCCAACCAACACATGGCTGGCACTTGACAGAATGGGGAGAAATGAAACTTTTTTTTATCGAGGTGAGCGAGTGAGCCCCGTTATTCCACTCACAAAGGTATCATCTCACAAAGAGAGCGATCATTATTACATGCGTCGCTCTGATGAAGCCAGTACGTGCGTACCTTAATCAAGACAGCTCTCGGAATGGCGGAGATCCTCGAATCGATCCCGACGCTTGGTTGGGACGACTAGTGGTGTTGTTTTCCTCATAATGAAGGCATTAACATAACGCCAAGTGCTATGCATCGCTTCACAAAAAGATGATTCAAGTCTGATCTGATACTCGTAAGTAATAGATTTGGCAACATCCTCCTGCCATCCTACTATTGGTTGGTTGGTTGGGTGGTTGGTTGGTTATGTGTGCCCAATGCGAGTTCTTCGAGTTCGAGACGAGGAGAAATTCCGAGCGAGATTGAAGCTACAATTTCACCATGATTAGAACTAAACGCCTTCGATCCATCACTATAATCCATGAATTTATGATTAGCTAAACTTTCTAGTGTGTGATGTCTATCAACGTCCGTTATCATGCGTTGAAGTTCGAGAAAAGACACCTCAATCAATCGCTATGAAACCGTCTGTTTGGTATGTTGAACAGTACTGTAGTACCTATGTACGTACGTGCTACATCTTACAAGTTACGACAGACGCCCAAATGTAGTATGTTTGTACTACATCATCTCTATCTTTCCCTCTCCTCGTTTGATCCGGGATCTTGCGGAAGGAATGTGTGTGAATGTGTGTAAATCCGCTGAAGGTAGTAGTAAGTCCATGCACGTCATATGATTGCGGCAATCGCAATCAATGCTGCGGCTGAGAGAACAAACAGACCTCCGAGTACAAAGACTTCCGATCACCTAATCAATGGGCGAAGAGGATCCTTCTGTCGGGATCAAGTCTGTAAGAATTGCAACCACCACGACCACGAAGACACACTTGAAATCCTGGGGTTGACAAATTCCCAACATCCTGGGCACTGTGGATATTTGGCGATCACACCAACTAAAAACGATAACCGAAAAGAAAATCGGGTCGGGTGACAAATGCCAAAGCTCGTTTGATCTCATGTGTATAAAAGATGTTTCTATAACCAGCCTTCAGCCATGCGAATTTTGTCCTTCGCATTAAAATTTCATTATGAAATAAGAAGAAAAGCAACTTTTCATTGAATTTCTGTGACAGTGATAACCAGAGTCAGACCAAAAATGTTTTTACATAAAAATATTTTTCAGATATTTTAAGGATTTTGGGGCCCAAAAAAATATTCTTGTCCATTCCCCGGGGGACAACCACATTTTAAACAAATTATGAAGCTTATATCCAACTTTTGCGTTTACATCTTCATTCAAAACCTGAACAGGTTCCTGAAGATTAAATAAACATTGTAACATTTTCATTTTTTTTTACCTTTTTTCTTTTCTTCCTGTGATGATACGTAACAAAGAGAAAGATGGCTTCTGAGAACAAGGACTTTATTCAGTTGTGGATCTAAGTGGATCTACTAGGACACAAATCTAATCATTAAGTGAGCAAAAGGGCCCAAAGCAATAACACTAGACTCTTGGCATACCAATTTGGCATGACATTGTTGAGCCAGCCGTGTGGCATCAAAAAGTTTGGCGTAAATTTTGCCAGTGTGGGAAATGATCTAAACTGTGTAGTAATTGCCGCCTTTTGTTGGCTTTACACGCCTTTGGTGAATTGGCAATGGCGCCGAAATGGGGAAAAGAAACGAAGACCGAATGAATGAATGCCTCATGATGGGTTTATACCAAGTTCAATATCGGAATACTAATGAAAAGGTATTTACTTGATCGCACTTCAAGCGCTCTACATACAATGGGTAGTATGTACTCCACTATGCCAGACAATAAAACTATGTACACCAACTTGCCGATAGGCGCAATTGAAGAAGGCGATATTCCGATTGTTCTCCTGAATGAGGAAGCGAGTCAATCGATAAATCCCGAAATTCGGTAACCACAGACATTTCCCGACCGAGAGGTGAATTCAAACAAATCGATTCACGTAGTTTGGTCGGACTGAAAAATTCAGCTCTGAGATTCGATGAGAAAGAGTAATAATAACCGAGTGAGAAGCCTATGATGCAATAAGTTTCAATTCGAAATCGATCTTAAACTCTTCAGACCTGTTTTTCATCAAGGCAATATCTTTTTATGCGTTACTTCAGTTTTGTATATTGCTTATATATTTAGCTTTGATATCGCTAAGATACATAAAATTAAAGTCTTGTGGTGTGAAACCCGCTTTGGATTAGTCGAGTGATTAGAGTAAATTATGACCTAAGATGATTTATCCATTTAAAAAAAACTGAGAAACCTCAAAGGGTCTTCATTCAGGACATCAAGGAAATAACTTTCCACACATTTGTTAACTGAGACACTCAGTCACATTGCTTGTGTCCATTTGCAGCCATAAGATTGGTTTCACATCACTTCCATAAAAAACTCTTTTGTAGTCGGTTTTCTCCGCGCTAAAAATGCTTCGGCTTTCCTTCATTTCAACAAAAATTGGAAGAGGCATTTCTTACTTTAATTTGATCTCATTTGTTCTAGTACATGGTAAGAGCAGCTTCAAGAAACCACTTGAAAAGCGATTGATTTATCGACAATCGTGAAACGTCCGTGATGGCTTACCAATTCCTATGCCAATACTGTGAGAATTTGCTCGGGGATATGTCTGAGACCCTGGGAACTCTAATCATTGCTAAATAAAAGGATATAAGATAGAACAAGTCTGCGTTAGAGTGGTACTAGTAACAAAGGGAGATAGACACAAGAGAAAAGTAGTTCAACAAATGAGCGAACCCATTTGGAAATTCTTGTTGTGTGATTGATAACTGGCCACGTTCTATTTTATTATCTGCTAGTATACCGACCAACTTTTTGAGAGTAAGTTAGATGACGAGTTCGAACCGATGAGAACATGTTTCGTCTTAGTTTGAAATGGTTAAATCTCCAACGTCAAAACGGACATTTAGACCTTTGATGTAATTTGAATTGCAATTAAATTTCCAAGCAATTTTCATAAAGCATATTTCAAATCAAAGTAACTACAATTGTAATTGATTGCATTGCAGCTACCGAAATTGTGATTCTATTCCAATTACATTTTTACCTTTCATTCATAGTCATTCTTAGCAAGTGTGTCATAAAAGAATTATAGTGTTAGTCACGGATAAAAGTTGGGGAAAAAAATGTTCTTTTTTTTTTGTCAACAATTTCAACATCATTCGTTTCTGATGCTAGAAGTAAAGGAAGTCATTGAAACCTTTTCCATGAACTTTCTACATATTAGGAACAAGATTTCTATACAAGTCTTTTCTACATTTATTTCTCTCACTCTAGAGTTCAGAGAAGAAGCAGGCATCAATGCAATTAACAAGACAATAGTAACGAAAATACCAATAACGAACCAAAAGCAATTCGTTCCTTCTTCGGAAAAGGAACTAGAATTCAAAACGATTTTTAAATGGTGCTTTTTTAACCCAAAAACTCAAAAATTTCCCGGAACTCGTCCCTTTTTCATCCGCCAGAGTGGCCTTTGATTTTCAGTTTCTCTCTTGACAACTGAGGAAACTTGAAGTTTTTAGGCAATCCTGACAGAAAGATCAGTACTGAAAACAAATATTTGTGGTGATCTATTGCTTGCATCTCTTTAATCAAATTCTGCTGGACTTGAGGACCTGGCTCAGATCGAAGTTGTGAAGTAAGTGGTTGGTAGAAGATCTTCCTTTGGCTTGATTGAGTATGTTGCACCAAATTGCCCAGCTCTCCACATTTTCTTGGCTTAAGGCATCAGTTCCGAACAAGAAAGCTTTCTAAGCTTGAGAATTTCTGTTTTTCTGTATCATGACTCTTTGTGAACTTGTTGCAAACCTATAACAATCGTTAGTTAAGACTGGGAAAAAAATAAAAGTTTCAAGATGTGACATTCGCCAATAATATTGCCTCCAGAAAAAGGCACAACATAAGTTAATTTTACTCAGTAAGTATTTTGAATGAGGCTAAATGTTTGGAAAATTCCTCAAAAATTCCTCTAAGATTATCATGTATGAAGCCTTTTTGAAAGCAGTTTCAAATAAAATCGAAAAATAGAAATCCAAGTTGACAAAACAGTTCCCCGGGGGATGATCTTTTAAAAGAGCAAAACTGATGTTACAACGTAACCTCATTCATGATTACTTAACCAATAGAGCTTTCAAATATTTTGCAAAACAAAGGATTAGAATATGCGTTCATTTTGACTTGTTGAATGTCTTTCGCTTACCAAGTTTCAAATTTCAAAAAGCCATGGGGCATGTTGTCCGCATAGGATTGATACTATCGTCAAAGTTGTACCAGGAATGAATTATCAAGATAAAAAAATGCCTTATTGTAAACACAACAACTTTCCCAGGCTAAAAGGTACCAAACAATTTTGATTGCTCGAAAGATTAAGTTTCTTCAAATTTAAACAGCTATGTCAGGCTTCAATATCAATGCTCTTTAACGAAACATGTTGATAGGAGAACTTCATGTTTTGGGACTGTTTGAAGCAATAAAAACCCATTCATTTAGCCAAATGTGGTCTTGATGGGGGGAAAAACCTGAACTAAAAGCAAACTCAATTTAGCGAAAGTACGTAACTGACGAATAACGCCACCTCAGATTTAGGGAAATAATGGTTGTGTAATATATTCCTCATTTTGGCCCTAGTAATTGTATCTGTAATCCGTTCCTTATACTGTGGAACGACTAAATCCTTCCCATTACCAACATAAGGTTAGCAAAGAGCGTTCAAAGACAGAGATAGTACATCTTAGTAAAATGTCTTTGACTACAAGTGTCCAATTACACTTCTTATGATTGGGATGAATTAAAAGAATGCCGTTACATTCTATTTTCATGTCTATCTAAAACCTTAAACAAGGTGTGTCGAATCACTGATTCAACAAACAAAGTCACTTTTGTACGGTTTAGCTGATATCTTTTGATGTCAGATCCAGTTACTGTCGTCCATCCAGAAAAATATCATTATCACCCCTCTTCTCTGGACCATTCTGGTTTTGTTGTTCATGTTCACAGACTTCTCATGAGATTGAAATATTTGGCAAATTGGCTGCATATCAAGAATAGATAATGACACAAATGCAATTCAAGGACAAAGTAATTGTAGCCAATTACATTTTAAAGGTAATTGACACAAGTCAATTGACATCGCATCAAGTATCCAAGAAGAGTTTGTTGTGCCTTCCTAGGATGTCTCCATCCACAGTCCCATCCTATCAAATGGAATTTCGGCTAAAAGGAACGTTATCTAAGCGAGACGCGCAACCTCCTCCAAAGTTTATTTGTTGTAATAAATACCAAGATATTTACATGTCATGGGTGCATTTGGTCTAGATTTTAATGCAAAAAAGATTAACTCAAATCGTTATAATACTGAACAATATTCGGAACTGATATTGCCAAGGCTTTAACTTCAGACGATGTGCCTTTTCCCGCCAAACTACTTCAGAGGCATCATGCTTTAATCAAACGAGGGTCCAACAACAACCATCTGAAAAATAATAACGGAGAATCATGATTGTCATTGTAAGAATTAAGCTCATTTTACATCCGTAGGATACATCCCTTACCCATGGAATCCTACTGTCAGATAGTGAGAGGTTTCAGACGGAAAAACAGCCATTTAGCATGAAGAACCTCTGTAAGGGTTCCCAATTCAAACGAAAAGGGGTACAGACCGTGAGACTCTCTCTCACGGTCAGGGTCAGGTTTTGTCACTCTGCTTAGCGGTTTTTGAATTTGCTTGTGCATCGTATTTCGCTCGCAATGGGAGCCCTAACCAAGGGCTTTGAAGCTAAAAAGCTGACATTCCGACTCGAAGCACATCACTTTTGTCAGTCTTATCTCGTAGAATATTCCGTACGATTCGTCTTGTGAAGTGAAAGGGAAAATAAAAAGCTGACCTGCTTGCATTGAGCAAAATTGGAGACAACCTGCAACAAGTTTGAAACTCAAGAATTGGGACGTTTTGTTGGATAATCTTTCCAATCTTGTTGCAAAACGAGATCAAGATGAAGAGCAAAAATGCAGAATAAACTGAAGCCTGCAAGCTGGGGAAATTGGGTGTGAATCAATATCTTTGCATGTTGATGAGGCAATACAATTAATCAGTTTTGTTTTAAATGTTTGCCTTTCCCTTTCAACAACATACAGGGATCACACTACTTAAGGTCCCCTACAAAATAAGGATGTACACCAAATGCAATGAGCACACAGTGTTTTTAGGCTAATATAGTTTGAAGATCAAAGCCTGTTTATTATTGCCAGAAAAAAAATCGTCCAAAATGACCACCGCGTTTGGAAACCACAGCCCTCTACCGCCGGATCACACTCGCACATGAGGCACGCACAGTCTCCTCTGGAATAGCCTTCCAACCAGCCTCAGAGGCTGCCATGAGAAGCAAATCTTCTTCCCAGAAAACTCCTTGCGTATCCATGGTAGAACCATGGACTTTAGAAAGTCGAGATAGGTATCTTTATTTACTTTGACACCATCGGGAATGNAAAATAAGGATGTACACCAAATGCAATGAGCACACAGTGTTTTTAGGCTAATATAGTTTGAAGATCAAAGCCTGTTTATTATTGCCAGAAAAAAATCATTCAAAATGACCACCGCGTTTGGAAACCACAGCCCTCTACCGCCGGATCACACTCGCACATGAGGCACGCACAGTCTCCTCTGGAATTGCCTCCCAACCAGCCTCAGAGGCTGCCATGAGAGCATCCTTGTTGGCTTTGGGGACGGAGTTAGCCCTGGTCTCCACCATTCCCTACATGGCAAAGTCAAGGGGAGAAAAATCTTGGTCAGCACGGAGGCCACATATCCTTGGTCCAAAAGTCATCAAAACTTTCCGAGCACCACTTTTGAACGATCTTGCTGGTGTGGGTGAGGGCTCCATCCTGTTGGAAGCAAATATTCTTCCCAGAAAACTCCTTGCGTATCCATGGTAGAACCATGGACTTTAGAAAGTCGAGATAGGTATCTTTATTTACTTTGACACCATCGGGAATGCGAAAAAGAGGGGATTTTTTCCATTGGAGGCTATGGCATCCCAAAGCATGATGGGTCCGGTACACATTCTGAATGGTCTCAGGGGTGCTTCGAGGATGACCGAGAGAGGATCCTGTCATTCTGACGGTTAAACTTCTTTGTGGTGACAAAAAGCTTCTCATCACTAAAAATGACTACCACATAAGGATTTCGGGCGTACCAAGCAAGAAGTTCACGAGCTCTTGAAGCTCTTTTTCCTTCGCGGGTGCGGAGAGAAGCTCGTTTTTCTTGGTGCTTGTAGGCCTTCATCTTGAGATCCTGTTGTACTATATTCATTTTTATTGTACGAGACACCTAGTAGTGTTTCGCCATCTCTGTCATGAGCCGGGCCGGATTTCATCTGATTTTGGCCGCTACTGCCCTAATGAGCTGACGTGTCCTTGCCGTTACCTTTCTTCCTTGTCCTGGTTTCCTCGATGTCTTGCCCGTCTCGACAAAAAACCTTTTTTGTTCTCCTCCAGACAAATTTCCTATTGACATTCAGGTCCTTCATGATGGTTTTGTACGATTTTCCACGAGTTGAGAAGGGCAATGACCGCAGAACGTCTACTTTCTTTTTTGTTTTGTTTTGCGGACTTCCTTACCGCTACCGGGATTGGAATTGAAGCAGTTCAAGACGAGAAAATTATTCATTTTACTTGACTTTTATTCACATATATTATTTGATCGATCAACGAATTGGAGTTGACTGATCTGGCTAATCCTTGAATATAAGGTTGATCCGGA
>NC_081447.1:11414822-11424240 GCF_007210705.1 Tigriopus californicus | reverse complement strand
ACATGAGCTACCTTCAGAGAAGAGGGGAACTTGCCCTGGTCCAAGATGTAACTCATTAAGTACGAGAAAACAGGAGCGAGAACCAGTGAGCATCTCATCAGAAACTGAGATGTCACCCCATCGGGGCCAGGGGAGCTCGAGAGTCTCAAGTCCCTGATGGCCTCTAAAGCATCCTGATCTGTGACTATAAGACCATCTAAATGCTCAACTTGACAAGCCTTGCCAGTCCCAACAAACTCATCAATAGAGCAATGGACTGTTGCTCCTAAACTCAGTGGAGTTGAAAACACACTAGAGAACTGATCTCCAAGTATATTGGCTATAGTCTCTACATTGTCTATGGCTTCCCCATCGACCTCAAAAGGCCCTACAGGGTGTTTGATCTTTCTCTTAGAGTTTACATAAGAGGACAACGACAGGGTTACTTCCTTCCGGCGCCGGGGTTTGACACCACGACGCCAGGGGAGAGGATTCTTTCATTGTTCATTCTGCCCCTTAGACCGCTCGGCTACACCAGCTCCTTTCGGACACAAATCATCTCAATCACAACTGTTTTGTGCATAAATGCAATTGAATATAGGGGAGGCTAAATAAAATCATCCCTGTAGAATAGAATAGAGAACCATGGTTTATTAAAATCCATTGAGAAAGAGACACTGGAAACAACAAAGTTGATCAACATGTGTCCACCACTGTACAGAGCTTGGGTTCATGGGCTTGTTCCCGGATCTTCACACTCTACCTGAATCTCTGGTGGATATTTCCCTCAAATAAAGACCGTGCAATCAAAAATGAGTCCTCTTGCTTACAACCAAACAAAACTGGTTTATATCAAATGCCATTGTATGGAATTCGACAAACATCTCAAAATGTATCATTTTAACATCAAAACAGTGTATAGAGAAAGACTTGTTTTACATTGAAAATCCGACTTTTCTTGGTACTTTTATTCAGGTCATAAAATCAGTTGCTGTTGCCCCTTCTCGCATATTTTTGCATCTGAAATCAGGGTGGTGTACATCATGTATTCCTGCTTTTTTCACTTCGCAAGGCCAATTCCGATTAAGTGAATCTAACAAGTCTGCCCCTTCGCTTAAGGGACCTCCCTCTTCCTTTAGTCATCTCGACTATCTGGCAGTATTTCACATTTTATTTGATGGTTTGTAGACTTTAAGGACTTGCGTTGTGGAGTCCTACCAAAATGTGCTGCAGTTCAGAGGCTATTTTTTACAGCCAGGAAGTAAATCTTAGATCGAGAAAAGGTCTAATTACATTACCGGATGCGCCATATTATCATCTGGATATTGATTTTAAACGGACTTAATGAAGTAAAACTCATTTATAATAAGTCAGAGAACTTGACACTTACAATTATGGTTGTAAAGCATATATCATAGAATAATACTTCTCAAACACGGCCACAAAGAGCTTAAGTGTCAGGATAAAGTTGGCGAACATGTTCTTTATGTGCCCATTGTCCATGGCGGCCTAGGCCTCGCCAATTGTCGCCTTCAGGTGGCCCACATTGTTGTGAATTGTGGCAAAGGCCTTAGTATCCACATGCTGCCAGATGTTGAAACCCAGGGGATTCAGATTGGGGTTGTTTGGGGGCCAAACCAATTTGGTCCACAATCCTCCCAAGCCCAGCCTTTGTTCAAGTTAGGGCTGGATGTGGAGAAAACCCTGGGGCGGCATGGAGCTCATCAATTATGTAAACCGTGGTGTTTGGTAATTCAACCCTCTTTCGGAGTTGTTCAATGTTTAAGGGTCTGTTTTATCTATTTTTTAACTTAGACCCGCAATATGCTCGAAAATGATTGGCAATGATCACATGCAACCTATGTCTAAAATAATAATAAAATAGCCTGACCTCCGATCGACGCGGTTATCGGGGTAACAAACAAATGTAGACGATCACATTGGATCTTTTCTCGATACAAGACTCATTCCTTGACTTTAAAGAGCTGGGCTCAGGATCTTGAATGTGTTTTAGAAACTTCATCACGCATTCAACTTTTAATTAGCCAGTCACTCGTAATTTGCTGCCTTCTCTTGATCTGCAATAAATGACAACTTACTCGAGTTTAAGCGTCAAATTGTCGTCTCATTCGTTGAAAATGAAGTTTCTGAAGCTCCTTCATTCTCCGCAAGTTCTGCTTCTTCTTTTGAAAGCTAGGATAGTGGAACCGGGTTTCACCCATTGTGGCACTTCCTAAGGGCGACGAGGATTCAGGGGTTCGTCTGTGGCGAAGAAAGTCCTCGAGCTCAGTGATGCCAGAAACGGCTTCATCCATATCTGGGCCAGATACCATGGGGATGATATCGGTATCAGGGATCCTGGCCACCTGCTCCATTTTGGCTTGGGCAATCAACCGGTTGAGGAGGTCAATGAGCGAGCTGAAAATCATACAAACAAGGGGTGTAAGGATAACTGACATCTACTAAAGAACCTGAAGATTTTGAAGCATTGATGTCGGCAAGTGATGACCTACAAATTAGCCGGTGCTAATATTTCGTGGGAAAGTTTATCAGTAGGGACGGACAAAATATGCAGAATGTCCATTTGCGAGCATGAACTCTGCATAAAATCTGGTCAAAATATACAAATATGCGCTAAAACTTAGAAAATGCACAACTACTAGCCAAAACATGCAAAAAGATATACTCTAAAAGCAACATTTGGACTTCGAATGAAAACACGCTTTATGTTTGAAAATACGAATTAACGACAAATCAGGGCAAATTGAGGACTGCGGGCTTTAAGAACGGCTTGAGAGCAACAAAGGACTAATGGCAGATATGTAAATAGAACAATATGCACTGGATTGAAGAAAGCAAACCTGAATTTCATTGCATTATAATTTGATAGTATTTGCTCCTTCAGTTACGTATATTGGGCATGAGTGTTGACAATAAGACTAGCAAATTGCCAACAGTCCAGTATGGTCAAAAGGTCATTGATTTTTGCTTAGAATTTTGAAGGTGAGCCTTGTCGGCAAAAAAAGCCAGCCATCACAGTTTCCTATTTTTTAATTGGCAATATTATTGTTCACTTTCGGATTTGTTATTTGTCTGTGAATGCTGTTAGCATTTAAAAGTGATGTGAAGAAAGGTTGGGGAGGATAATCAAATTGGGGACATCTCTTTCACTAGGAAACTAAACTAGCCACATCTATTCTGACTTCTGGCGACGGGAATTGAACCCACGGCATCTGAGGAGAGGGTTCTTGCCTCTATCTTTTGCGCTACATTTTCAACCACTCGATTAATTTTTTTTTAATTGTCGAAAACAATGCCGGTATATTTCGAGCCTTGCCTGTGAAAATGCTTAATATGCAAATGAACTAGTTTTAGAAAGTAAAACTTGTAATGCATATTTTGGCCGTCTTTACCTGTCAGGTAAATTCAGCTGTTTAAGTTGTCCCAATCGACTACCAACTACCATATGAATAAAGTTTCCAATACAAAGTGCTTTTTAAGCGAGAATTGAAATTATTGGTTATCAAGAAACCTTTATTATCAAGGTTTCAGTTTGCCAGGTCATGAACCATTGGAATATGGACGAGGATGGTAAGGTTGAAAATTAGTAACTCCAATTCGAGTCAATGAATTAAATTCTTCTTCAAATTAGGCTGACACCAGATCCCTGCGATGGCGTATTTCAAATGTCAGCTCAATCAAACGGTTGGGTCAAAAGTTATCCCCTTTCAAAATGCAGTACATACAAGAGCACAGAATGAATGACTTAGGCCTGTTCTGGTAATCAATTACCACAAGTGGGCTAGTTAGTTCATTCATTGAAGAGCTTTGGAGCTTTGTAGTGCCTTTTGAAACGGGCATAACTTTTGATCCAGTCGCTGGATCAAGCTGAAAATCGATAGGAGTAATTATTGTAGCCTGGGACCATTCTCATTTGAAGAATACTATAATGCGTTAACTCAATCGCGAAAAGTTATTTCCCAAACCAAGCATCCCCGTCCATATTCCAGTTGTTCATGGCTAGGTCAATCAAAATTGCAGTCCCTTTGAAGAGCAAAAAGCCAACCCTCTTACATTTCCTCTCGACGTTCAAATGGAATACTTTTACCCGCCCTAATTGATGATCAACTGATGGTACTGGCAAGGCTTAAGCCGGATTAAAACGATGGTCTGTGTGGCAACTGGGCTAAATAACTGAAGTTGCATAATGTGGCTCGGGCCAGATGCTATCAAGTCATTTCATTTTTTAAGGTAACATAGATAGGATAGTCAAAGGCCGGCTAATTAGAAAAGAAAATGCTTCATTCCAAACTTTGGGACAGAGAGGCTTTCGACGGCAAATACTTTCTCATTCATAGAGACACATCTACACTCCAAACTACTCTAGTACACGAATGTTGTATCCCATCTAGGGTCGGTCTTATGTGAAGTTTAATTGAGATCAATGTGGCCTACTTTGTTGATAAATATTTCAGAATAGATATGAAAAAGAAAACAATGAAAATGTTAATGTAAAAGCGTTCTTAAAGGTGAAATTGGCTCATAGAGAAACGTACATTCTGCCTTGAATCTGATTTTTCTATAAATCGTACAGAATGAATGTGAATGTGGTTCCAAGTCAAAAGAGCTCATGCGTTTTCATAAAAAATGATCCCTTTCGCTTTCGAGGTATTTTACATCATGTCGTCCCACGATTGGCAATATTTGTTAATGATCCCCTTACAACTATAACGAGAAAAAATAATTCTCCATGTGCTAGCAACAATTATCATACGCCATGATTCCAACGATCGATAACATTCCTTACATCCTGTACCCTTCGAGCCCCCTTCTTTTGTTTCAGGTGTCAGTACATGGTCAACAGACTGACTTGGTGTACGTACGCAATTTTAAAAATGATTTTGAAAAGCCAATTTAGGTAGGTTATCGGTGATTCTCAATCGGAAGTGAGGTCATTTATAAGAATACCTTTTAGTATTGGTGTCAGGGCTGGGATGAGAAAACCTTGTTACGCTAGGGCAATCGGTCATCGCATTGCTCAATATTCCGAAAGGCAGTAAGCGTCAGGTCCAGTTTCGTCATAGTTCTACCCTTGTGGGTAGAAAATTGTCCACCGAAAGTTTCTTTGAGAAAGATGGGGAGGAGAATCATGCAAAGAATCTGCACCAACCATTACTGTTCCTTAAGTCGCCATCCTTATTCACATTAAATGTATTGACAAGTCACTAAAAGTCGTTGCGAAAGGCAACATAATGATTATGCTGAAGTCTTTTCTGAGGAGACTTTTTAGATGACACCATACCCTGAACGAGCTTGATGGGATTAAATGTGTTCCCTGAATGATCAACTAACAATCTGACAAGAAACGAATGAACTGTATCGCTGTGTCGATTATAATTGGCTCTGTTACCTTTTTGAATACCATTTATACCTTCTAACGCATCCTAGGTCGAAAAACCCATTGTTTTACTATTTGTGCCCAATATTTGACTCATAGCCAGGCTTCACTCGACTCAATAGTGAATAATAAATGGGGTCCAATATGTTGTAAATCGAGCGAGGTTAGCAATTAACATGACAGGGAGCATTTGATTTCATGAAGCGGACTGGTGTTATATTGTATTGCATTGTATTAATCCTTAGAACACAGTGTGTATGACAGGATGATTGTTTGAATAGAGTAGGCCAATTTTTTGTCAACTTTCAATAGCATATTGTCACAGAATGATTTCCTTAACTTTTCTCTTGAATATGTATAATAGATGGCGCTTTTTGAACATCCACTGGCAAAGAATTCCAAATTAACAACTTTTTGTGAAACGGATTTTCTTCTGATGTCAAGGTTGCATCTTGAATTTGAAAAGTTCATTTAATCACTACTACGACTACTACTTATCACTGTCTACACTGTATGAATAGCTAGAACGTGATGGCTAGATATGAGTACGAGCATCAAGTGAGTTCACAAATTTCAAAACAATGATCATTTTGGAAAAAAAAATCACATCTTGCTCATGTTGTTCCAATTTTCAAAGGGGGAGATAAGTCACTCCCCAGTAACTACAGGCCAATTTCTCTCACTTCGAATATTGCGAAGGTGTTTGAGAAGATCATGAAGTTCAAACTTGTTGAATTTCTTGATATTCATGAAGTCCTTCCTCCTAGCCAGCATGGGTTCCGAGCACATTTTAGCACGGTTACCCAACTGATTGAGCATATAGAGCAGGTTATTGAGGGACTGGAGAACCATGAATCAGTCGATGTAGTTTATCTCGACTTCGCTAAGGCCTTTGACAAGGTAGATCATGGCCTTTTAGTTAACAGGCTCCATGAGATTGGGATCCAAGGCAAGGTTCTCAATTGGCTAAGAAGTTTCATTTGTGGTAGGAAACAATTAGTTAAGGTTGAGGGATCCTTAGTGACATACATGATGTCAAGTCGGTGTCCCTCAGGGCTCCATTTTGGGTCTTTCCTTTTCATCATCTTCATTGCTCCGCTTCAGAAGCTTGGTAGTAGTAATGTCAGTATCTCTTCTTATGCTGATGATAACAAAATTGGTAGTTGGTAGGAATGGTCAGGATTCTGGTTGTCTGGCAAAGGTCCTAGACCAAATTTATTCCTGGGTTGCTGCGAGTAACATGGCTTGAATGGAATGAAATTCCGTTCAATGACCTTTGGGTCGACGCATTAGACACTCCACTATTAGATGATGAAGGTAAGGACATTGAGCAGGTCTCATCCATGAAGGATTTAGGTGTAGTCCTCCAAGATAATGGAAAGTTCGATGAGCATATCCAGTTCAAAGTTGGTAAGGCTTTTCAAACATGTGGTTGGATATATCGCACGTTTAAGTCCAGAGATATGTTCACGATGCTAACTCTGTACAAGTCGATTGTTCAGCCGCATCTTGAATATGCTCTCCATTTGGGCTCCAATTAGTTCAGCAGGTTTGCAAAAGCTCGAGCAGGTCCAAAGATGTTTTACTAGGAACATTGAAGATATGAGAGAGCTCTCGTATTGGGAGAGGTTAGAAGGTTGGGATTGTACAGTACTCAGAGAAGGTACGAAAGGTATCTGATATTGTACGTTTTCAAAAGCATTCATGAGCTTTGTCCCAACCCAGGATTTAGGGTCAATTGTAGTGACCGTAGAGGCTTAATGTGCGTTTTGAGAGCACCTTCAAGCCCTCGAGAATCCAGGCTAGTTAAAACAATGAAGTCCAACTCCCTTTATCTCGGGCTCCTTCATTGTTCAATTTGCTGCCTCAAATATTCGTAGGGTTTATGTAGGGGTTGATCCAGTAGCAAGATTTAAGTCAGACTTGGACAAGTTTTTGACTAAAATTCCGGATCAACCTTATATTCAAGGATTAGCCAGATCAGCCAACTCCAATTCGTTGGTCGATCAAATAATGTATATAAATAAAAGTCAAGTATAATAAATAATCTTCTCGTCTTCAACTGCTGGGATTCCAATCCCGGTAGCGGTAAGGAAGTCCGCACCAAAAAAAAAAAAAAAAAAAAAAAAAAACATCTATTCATGTTCTGTCTTTGCCCATGTTCGCCTTTTGTTGGGCGCCCTTTATAGTGGATCTTTAAAAATCAGATTTGAAATCACTACAGGGAAGAGAAATTGATTGATCAATTTTGTCGATGGACGTGTTTGATACATTTGGAGATCAATTTCAAACAATGTCGGTGCAGGTTTGAGTAAAAGTGCCCCACTAACAAAAACACCAACCAAACAACGAAAACAAAGATTTGACATTCCCGTTTTGTTGTTGAAAACTGAAGGAGCAAAAAAATATCTCTCTCTCGCAATTGGTTCATGTCCAACTTAGTAATCAAAAGGAAATACCCATTAAGGTTTAACTTTGAAGATTCCTTGTGATCAGCCTGTTTCTGGCCAGACACTATTTGACCCTTGCAAGAAAGAAACAGTTTTTAGTACGTAACAGAGACAATTTCGTGGTGAAAAGTGAACTTTTATTTTTACGGGACCGATTTTGCAATCTATTGCTTAAACATTAAATTCAGAAGATTACGCTCCTTGTTACAAAGCCTTGCTGAGGCGGGGAAGTACCCATATTCGATTTTCGTAATCTTTGTTTAGGGTTGGACGCCTTCATATCTCATTGTGTCCAATTTACAAATTTTGGGTGTTCTGATCTAAAACCAAATTTCTTGTATGAAAGACCTCGTTCAAAGGGAAGCTCAATATTGCTAATGATCTTAAATTTCCTTTGTACGCCCTCACTTTTTCCTTTACACTTTATATCTTCAACTAGTCTCATTGTCTCTTCAAGCCCCTTTTTATCAAATTTCATGCAAAGTTTAACGTTCGTTGAAAAAATAGCTACTTTGTATTTGAAACAATATGTTAGTCAACACCATTTGCTGCAATTATATTTCCCCCATAAAAATGGTCTTTTACTGGCCAACTTATTTCCATTATTGAAACTAAAACCTTCTACTTTTACGTCAAGTTATCATGAAGTTTTAACAACCTTGACTGCAGGTTATAGACGATAAAGAAATGGATCAATGACGTCTTTCAAAAGGGAAAGTGCTCAAATCTGAGTATTCTCGGACTGAAGTCTAATGAATGAAGTTTGAAAGCAAAAATGGCAATGTTTATTTTGGTTGACTTTTTTAACGCTAATGAGAATGGAATCTCCAGTAACTCAAAATAGAGCTGATATGGCTTTATAGGTAAAAATCATACAATGTATGATCCCCAACGAATTATAGTAGCCAGTCCTTGAATGTAGAGTTAATCAGGGATATTTAATCAATTTTGGATCGGTAGTGAACCTCAATAAATATCAACGTCACGTCTAGCCTCATTTCTAAAAACATAGCCCCTCTGCTCGGAGTGAGGCAAAAATAGTTGGAAACATACTTTGCACAAATATAATAGGTAGAACGTTATCTCGCTCTGTATAGGTAGATGTCAAATGAGAGAAAATCGATTTCTACCTCGAAAGCTGGGAATTTGATTGATTTGAATCATCAAAGGCGCCCTCGGACTTATTGTACCGTAGTACTGTATTTTATCCGTTGCATCCTTGCAAGTATATTTTGGGGCCTAAATTCCCGCTATGTCTAAAAAACTTTCCACCTTTTGTGTCGATCTTGACTGAATCTGAGGATATTTGGTCACACAGTAGTCTGGTGCCTTACATGGTCTGTGTAACCACTTTTTATTTGTCAACATACATGCACAACACACATGGTGAAACTTAACCACCCATGGCAGGTGACAATACGAGCATCTAATGAAATGTGCATTGAAAACTAAATCCAAAATTGGTAGATTTTTTCATATGAACCAGAAGGCGTCAAAAAAAAAATTTAAATGTATACAATATCAATGTGGTTCAGTGTCACGAATACTAAATAAAAAATGATATATTTTTTTTTGCTCCAATTAAGAGCGA
>NC_081447.1:11414352-11414771 GCF_007210705.1 Tigriopus californicus | reverse complement strand
AAGAACGTTGCTAAATTACTAAGCGTTAAACCAAAAAAAGCCTGTGACTGCTTTGTAAGAAGGTCGAAATTTGTTACAAAGCTACTTGCTTCAAGAACGTGATTCATTGACAGAGAGCCGAATATCAGATCCAACTCTTCGTGCTCTCAAGCCACAATTTAGTCCTGAAAGGTATGTACAAAGACAATTCAGAACTCTCACCCTCATCTTCGATGATCAATACCGATGCACTTTTGATCATCAATAGCTAAAAAGTACGCTTACGACTGAAAGCTATTTGGTCTCTAAGGCCGATCAAACAATACCCCTAACACCAATAAATGGCTTCAAGGTGAAAAGAAATCATGATAATGTAGCTGCGATGGCGTTTTTCCGATGGTGCTACTGTTCCGCCATCTAAGAGTCAAGCTCTGAGTTAC
>NC_081447.1:11400322-11414324 GCF_007210705.1 Tigriopus californicus | reverse complement strand
AAAAAACAACATCTATTCATGTTCTGTCTTTGCCCATGTTCGCCTTTGTTTTGGGCGCCCTTTATAGTGGATCTTTCAAAAATCAGATTTGAAATCACTACAGGGAAGAGAAATTGATTGATCAATTTTGTTCGATGGACGTGTTTGATACATTTGGAGATCAATTTCAACAATGTCGGTGCAGGTTTGAGTAAAAGTGCCCACTAACAAAAACACCAACCAAACAACGAAAACAAAGATTTGACATTCCCGTTTTGTTGTTGAAAACTGAAGGAGCAAAAAAATATCTCTCTCGCAATTGGTTCATGTCCAACTTAGTAATCAAAAGGAAATACCCATTAAGGTTTAACTTTGAAGATTCCTTGTGATCAGCCTGTTTCTGGCCAAGACACTATTTGACCCTTGCAAAGAAAACAGTTTTTAGTACGTAACAGAGACAATTTCGTGGTGAAAGTGAACATTTTATTTTTACGGGACCGATTTTGCAATCTATTGCTTAAACATTAAATTCAGAAGATTACGCTCCTTGTTACAAAGCCTTGCTGAGGCGGGGAAGTACCCATATTCGATTTTCGTAATCTTTGTTTAGGGTTGGACGCCTTCATATCTCATTGTGTCCAATTTACAAATTTTGGGTGTTCTGATCTAAAACCAAATTTCTTGGTATGAGACCCTCGTTCAAAGGGAAGCTCAATATTGCTAATGATCTTAAATTTCCTTTGTACGCCCTCACTTTTTCCTTTACACTTTATACTTCAACTAGTCTCATTGTCTCTTCAAGCCCCTTTTTTATCAAATTTCATGCAAAGTTTAACGTTCGTTGAAAAAATAGCTACTTTGTATTTGAACAATATGTTAGTCAACACCATTTGCTGCAATTATATTTCCCCCATAAAAATGGTCTTTTACTGGCCAACTTATTTCCATTATTGAAACTAAAACCTTCTACTTTTACGTCAAGTTATCATGAAGTTTTAACAACCTTGACTGCAGGTTTAGACGATAAAGAAATGGATCAATGACGTCTCTTCAAAAGGGAAAGTGCTCAAATCTGAGTATTCTCGGACTGAAGTCTAATGAATGAAGTTTGAAAGCAAAAATGGCAATGTTTATTTTGGTTGACTTTTTCTAACGCTAATGAGAATGGAATCTCCAGTAACTCAAAATAGAGCTGATATGGCTTTATAGGTAAAAAAATCATACAATGTATGATCCACCAACGAATTATAGTAGCCAGTCCTTGAATGTAGAGTTAATCAGGGATATTTAATCAATTTTGGATCGGTAGTGAACCTCAATAAATATCAACGTCACGTCAAGCCTCATTTCTAAAAACATAGCCCCTCTGCTCGGAGTGAGGCAAAATAGTTGGAAACATACTTTGCACAAATTATAATAGGTAGAACGTTATCTCGCTCTGTATAGGTAGATGTCAAATGAGAGAAAATCGATTTCTACCTCGAAAGCTGGGAATTTGATTGATTTGAATCATCAAAAGGCGCCCTCGGACTTATTGTACCGTAGTACTGTATTTTATCCGTTGCATCCTTGCAAGTATATTTTGGGGCCTAAATTCCCGCTATGTCTAAAAAACTTTCCACCTTTTGTGTCGATCTTGACTGAATCTGAGGATATTTGGTCACAAGTAGTCTGGTGCCTTACATGGTCTGTGTAACCACTTTTTATTTGTCAACATACATGCACAACACACATGGTGAAACCTTAACCACCACTGGCAGGTGACAATACGAGCATCTAATGAAATGTGCATTGAAAACTAAATCCAAATTGGTAGATTTTTTCATATGAACCAGAAGGCGTCAAAAAAAAAAATTTAAATGTATTACAATATCAATGTGGTTCAGTGTCACGAATACTAAATAAAAAATGATATATTTTTTTTTGCTCCAATTAAGAGCGAGATTATTTTCCTTGGTTATGTGATTCGCTATCTTCAACATTTTAGGCATGATAGTTCAAGAAAAGAATCAATTTCTGAGATCAAATGATTTCTGAATTTGCCGTACTCATCGCCATTTCATTTGAATGCGTATCGTATCATAAGAGAAAAGAATGAAGAACGTTGCTAAATTACTAAGCGTTAAACCAAAAAAAGCCTGTGACTGCTTTGTAAGAAGGTCGAAATTTGTTACAAAGCTACTTGCTTCAAGAACGTGATTCATTGACAGAGAGCCGAATATCAGATCCAACTCTTCGTGCTCTCAAGCCACAATTTAGTCCTGAAAGGTATGTACAAAGACAATTCAGAACTCTCACCCTCATCTTCGATGATCAATACCGATGCACTTTTGATCATCAATAGCTAAAAAGTACGCTTACGACTGAAAGCTATTTGGTCTCTAAGGCCGATCAAACAATACCCCTAACACCAATAAATGGCTTCAAGGTGAAAAGAAATCATGATAATGTAGCTGCGATGGCGTTTTTCCGATGATGCTACTGTTCCGCCATCTAAGAGTCAAGCTCTGAGTTACAGAAAGTGCCCGGCTAAATCTAAAGAAGCTAGCCAATAAGACAGGGCGTTCAAAGAGAAAGGCAGCCCAAAGAAATGGATGCAGGGCGTCTGATCTCCCTTTTTCCTCCAGGCTTGCTCCCCCCTCTGAATCATTACATAAATTTCCAAAAAATATTCATTAATTGATTAAAAGCAGCAATGGCAAAGGTCTAATGCTCAAACAAGTGAAAGTATATGTTTTGGTTTCATCATACCTTGATGACACTGAATGGCATTGAATGCCAAAACCGTTCAAAATAGTGTCAAATTTGTATTCTAAAACGAGCTACTTGTCAAGCAACCGGCCATTTGAACCATAGATGGTGATAGCTTCGGAAATTGATGACACTAACTTGAAAACGCCTATTGCTTCCAACTAAGCACCTCACCTGTCCTGCCCGTGAAAATCCATGGGAAACGACTCCTTGATGGCAGCAGCATTGAAGGGCGGTTGATATCGCACGGGTGAAGCCCATGCCCAACTAAGTGCGGGTAACAGAAACACCACTTGGAAACAAACCAAACCGATCTCCGTCGTGGGCTTCATGCTCATATCGAATGAACGGCTCCCCAGCCCTTTAAAATCCATTTATAGGACGAGAGCAAAAGAAAACGAAGAAAAGTAGACAACCGACCGGCGCCAAAGATGGTGAGTGCGCACAGCACATCCATACTCGCACGCATGCCAGAAGTGCTTGTTCCGTTTCTTCTGTCCAACGTAAGGCTTCAACGATCCACCCGCTGAAGAGTGTGTTCCACAACGCTGAAGGCGAAGAAGAACTCGAAGAGAGTGGAAGAGTGAAGGAAGTGGCTGGCTGCTCTCGCTGGATAATGGGTGAAATTATCGAGTTTGGTAAGCGATCAAACGCCCGAGACATGCATTACATCGGCAATGACGTGACACTTGAACTGTTAATAGACCTTCATTTGTCGGCTGGTCCTCTTCTGTGTGCAATATTGGTAGTGTATTGAATATTGAGTTGACGCATGACGATAATAATGAACAATGGCAACATTTGTGGCACAACTTACAGTATCCCGGATGTGACACGTCATGCTTTTCTCAATGACATGAAACCTGAGCTGAAATAGTCGGGAAATGCTTTTCCCACAGGCTTGGGGTCGAAGCTCACTGGAGACTAGGAGACTTCTTTCAAGACCATTGACATCATTTTAGTAACACATTAGTTAACTCATGCGCGTTATGTTATTCTTAATGAATAAGAGTGAATATCGACTGACATGTGTCAAAAGGAACTTGGCAATGAATCTAGGGGGAAAGATTCAAAAAATAAACCTGGATGGAGTTAACCACATCGTACTATGCATCATAAGATGAATCTCTTCATCTATGATTAGCTACTTCATTTAAAAAACTACACCCATTTCTTTAACAACAACGGAGTGAGTTTTAGATCATGAAAAGATCATAACTAGATCAGTTTGATTGTTTTTCGATCTAAGATTTAGTCCTTGGCTTTAAAACCTGGCTTCTGGTTTGTAGCACTGCTATAATTTCTTAACAGAGATTCAGCTTCTGAAGATGAATCTAGGGTAAGTTTCTTCTGGCACATTTGATCCCTTCAAATTAAGGTTGGATCTATCCTCTCAAGGCCATATCTATTAGATGAGAGAGAGAGAGGGCTAGACGTTCCTTGTTCTGTTCATGTGATTAGGTCGTTAAATTCTAGAAAATGTTGGATAGTTCAATCGTGATCGCGTTCATTAAACAGGCCTTCGAGAGTCAACTTGAGCTCTTTTGAATTCATCTATGTGTATGCTTATTATCTATTCGAATGACAGAATGAAAGATAACTCCAGACTCGTTTCAATTTAAGCAGCCCTTTGGTTGTAGAAAATGAAGGAAATTGAAACAAATGAGCTTCCTAATCTGGCCAAATACCTGGAACTGAGTGGAGTCCATAAGATGATAATTGTTGCCCATGAGGATTGTGCTGATTATTTTATGAGATTGGATGCGTTAATGGTTCCGCCGTAAAGTCTGGATGAGCGTGTGTGCCCTTTTATTTATCTCAAACATTACACTTGGATATTCTCCTGGTGTGACCATAAGGAAACCCATAAAAAACACAATTAAAAGGGTTGATATTCACTGAATTAGGACAAAGGGAGGTCTTAAATTTCATTAACAACGTTGAGGTATAATTAAGCTGTAATTGATCGATATTGACAGGGATAATTCAGGGGACGATTCATGTTTACCTCAGGGGTAGAAACACCATTTACACTTTGATAGAGATTTTCCAATCACCAAAACCTTTACCGAAAAGCATATCTATATTTAAAAAAAAAATCATGAACATCAACCTTACACTAAAGCCTTCTTAGGCAATTGAAGGTCACCGTGAATTTTGAATTAATGCGTCTTTTGAGCACCATACTGGCCAAAACGAGTATCCCAGTCATGTATTACAATCAAATACTGTGTCCCTTGGGTGGTTATGTCAAATCCATTTAAAGCCTGACCATGTTTTTGGTTGTTAGTTATCATTGCCATTAGGGACTTGAATAACGGACAAAACATACCCATATGACGGTTTCTACATTTCACGTCATCTAAAAAGTCATTACAAAATATAGGCATGTTTGCCATTCTATTGTGAGGAACTATTTGAATGAGCCTGCCAATTGCCACTCGGCTGCGTGATTCCCACTTCAGGCGGCCACTCACCAATGCTTGAGATGTCTTGCCAAGAGTTGAAACAGAGAAATTTAGCCAATTCTGCCGTCTTGCATGCATGCAGACTCTCAGCGCTCTCGATCTCACAGGCCATGGAGTCCAGGAAGGGCTTGGATAACTCACGCCCCCTTCTATTTCAGAGGTTGTTCAAATTCGAGATGGGTCGGGATTGAAACAACAAAGCGAGCTTTGTTCGGAAGCTATTGCTTATGAGGCCAATAGTGAATTGATCCCTCTGTCATAGGCGGTATCCGGGTTTGGAAATTAGAAAAAAAACATGACTTGAGTGGTGATTGGGCATATTATGTTTTAGATTTAAGGGGTTCCTCTAGAGAATGAATGTAACTAGGGATCAATTAGTTTGCCAGTGATCCGCAATGTTGAAGTCAAATGTCAAATCTAGCAGATACTCTATTGCAGCGAACAGAAATTGCGATCCCTTGAGTATATGTTATGTGGACTCCACTGGGGTCTGATTTGATACAATAACTTAAAAGTCAAATTTAGACAAATGATCAATAGTGCCTAATTGTACATTGTCTTCTTATATTGTTGGTTAGAGCATAAAAATTCTAAAACTAAGAGCCCTTGGAGTTGGTTTGATTGATGATCAAATCTTCACTAGTAGAACATAGACTTCATTATGCAATGGAACGAACGTGTATGTTTCATGAAAAACGTAGTTGCTTAATATATTTTTGTTGCCAATCCACTTCATGGCTTGGTGACCTATTTATCAATCAGCGCCACGTTTAACAATGGCGCCATCACTCTGCCAGTTTATTGAAAAAGGCCCAAAAGTGCCAATCCCGGCTCGACTCGAAGACAATCGGCCTAACTCGTGTCGTACTGTGCATCTTTCAAATCCCATAGTACGCAAGGTAAAAATATTAAGTACACATACACACCACCTTGAGATTGAAAGAAGTTGGGTTGGGCGCGAAATGCACCGGCAAGCTTTTTCACATTTCACTTCATCCGATTCCATATCAATCCGTGATTTCAGCATGGCGAGTTGCTTCAAGCTCGTGCAAAACCCTGAAAAGGGACGGATTTTGGTGGCTGATCGGGACATCCCGACGAGTCAATTGATCCTTGAGGAGCCTCCCTGTGCCTTAGGGCCTCAAGTCGACGTCGATAAATTGGTTTGCTTATCGTGCTTCATCGAAATCGATGGACGTTTCCAATGTTCCCTATGTTCCATTCCCATGTGTTCCAAAGAGTGCGCTTCCGATTCTATTCATCAGACCTTGGAGTGTCAAGTGTTTGGGAAAATGGGATTGATTTTAGAGAACTATAAACCCTTAATGCGGTGCGTATTCACTCTCCGTCTGATATCAACCTTGAGAACTACCCGCGATCCTAACCTGAAGATGCTCATCAACGATTTGATGGACCACAATTCGATCCGCAAACTGGACGTGTCTTCCTGGGATCACTTCCAAAAAAGTGTGACCAACTTTATACTGGACAATCTGGGGCTGACCAAGTTCACATCTCGTGAGGAGATCAATCGCCTGATCGGGATCATGCGAACCAACGGGATCCAGACCAAAAGTCGCAATGGACACACCCAGTTGGTCCTGCTGTATCCACAAATGGCCATTTTATCACATTCGTGCATTTGCAATGCCCGCTGCGTCAAGAAGTTGTCCACCTTTAACCACATTGAGATCTACGCCCAACAACACATCCCTAAAGGCACGGACTCCTCCATACTAATGGGCCAAGCTCTGTCATTCGAGCCCTTTTATGGCCATGCGTCCAATTCCAATGGGCCTTCATACCAATGACATGTTCTTATTTTAGGTGAAGAAATTACCATTCAATACACCTCCCTGATGAATTCCACGCGATCCCGGCGACAGAACATCAAGCAAAGTTGGTGCTTCGATTGCCATTGCCCGCGGTGTTGTGATCCCAGCGAATTGGGATCCGAATTGGGCACCCTTCATTGCCCTGAGTGTAACGACACAGAAGGTTATTTACGTCTTATCCACCCACTGGCCTATGATAGCGATTATGGTTGCCATAAATGCCAATCGATGATGAGCCAGAAGACGGTTATTGAATTGGAAAATGACCTCGAATCCTCCCTTAACAAGCTGATCCACTTGCGTGGCCAGAAATATGTGGAGGCGTTGCTTCATCAAGCGGAACTTACTAAACGGAGCAATCATTTCCATCCCAATCATTACCTTCAAATGAGACTCCAATCGGAGCTGATCTCTCACCTTGGCAACATTCCAGGATACTTCTATTTCGAGCTCTCGGATGAAATGGTGCGTCTCAAGCGTGATTTGTGCCTTCACTTCATCGAGGTCTTCTCTAAAGTGGATCCGGGATTCTCGGATTGGCGTGGAACCACGCAATACGAATTGGCCAACACCGAAGCCACGTTGGCACAACGGAGTTTTGACTCCGGCACGATTCCTCTGAAAGAGTTCCAAACGAAATTGGAAGCCATCATAACTTTGAACCAAGAGGCTGTCAGTGTGCTGGAGGTCGAGGATGAGGAATCCCACGCTTTTGAGATTGGATTGCGTGCCCGAAAGAATGTACGGGATTTGAAAGATATCGTGCGATTTTCTGAATTTTTGTGACCACCATCTACTTAATACGACCCCATTGAAAAAAAATTATACACCCCACACACTAACTGGCGTTTTTGGGTCTTGAAAGAGCGAGCGTGGTGTGCACTTTTTACCCATTCCTCACCACAATTTTTCCCTCGAAGCGTTTTTGGCCTTTCAAACGAGGCATGATGTCATTTTGAATTATTGATGACGATCTCCATTGTGTTTGCATGCATGGCAAGTATTGTAAGGCATGCAGCTTTTGTTTCCTTAACCAGGAAATGTCAACCTTCATTCACATCCTTGTATATACATAAGTGTCTATTTGGGCCACTTTAGAGGCTATTCAAGCTTGACTGAAAGTTGAAGGGGAAAACGCTTGTCAATCTGAAAATGACAGCCGCTCAACCCAAACCGTTACTGCGTAAAGGTCGCCAAAAGTTCGTCAAAAGGAAAGGTGGTTGATGCGCGAAATTAGAAAAAAAACGTCCCACCTTCAACATGACACGAATGAAGAAATCCAATAGGTTGAAACCCAAATTGATAAAAAATAGCGAAAATGTCAGGAGCTGGTATTAAGCTATTATTATTATTTTTCAACTTGGAAGTATTGCCTTTATTGATTCAACTTTGCACGCACTCTAATCCTTCCAAAATGAAATAACATCTGTTTTGAACACCGTATTGTACAATACTTAATCAGGACAACTTTTGAGAAAAAACTAATTCACTAACGTCAATCATTCTTTTGTAAGGTCCCTTTCACATAATATTCATTTTCTCAATAACATGCAGCAATGGCGCAAACCGCGGTGTCGCCTGATTACAAGGGAGGTCCTCGGTTCATACCTCCTTCCAGACATCCTTCAAGGAACATGTAAACAACATCTCCCAAACAGCATGTATACCCCTGGTCGAAAAATTGCACTCATTGAAGGGCATTAGTAAAAACATACATACATATGCATGATATGGTTAGTTTATTCGAGCGGGCTAGGGTCAAAACCACCAACAAAAACAGAGAGGACGACGTAGTAGACAAACCAACTCCTTACTGATGATCGGAAGAACAAATGTTGGAAAATCTTGACATCAAAGCTAGATTGTCCTAAGAGATTTTTTCTCGTCATAGTCCTGTTTACCCATGAAAAACACCACGAACAGCCTCGCCAACTGTATTGCCTTGCATTGTATTGTATCTGAAGCCCTCCGGTCAAAGCGTACAATTGTAATTGACGTTTCCAAAGCAATCTTTTTTGACACATCATATTGTACCATTTGAGGTCGATCATCTTTTTCTTGAAGATCGGAATAATAGTTTGTCCGTCAGATAAAGTAAAAAAACTAATTCCCTAAGTACGACATATTGAAAGATTCTATAAGGACGTTACATAGCATCACCAATCTTCTCACAGGATTATCAGGGTGGCTAAAGGAATATCAAATTTTCAATAATGATATTTTATTATCGGAAATAACTCATTCCTAATGATGATAGTAATGTCAACAATAACACCAGCAACAGCAGTAGGCACCGATCATTGCAGAATGGTCTCTCCGCCAAAGGAAACCACAGGGGGTGAGATGGCGCATTCACTGGACGAATCCGTATGATCCAAGGGTAGAGCAAAGGTGGTCATCTTCGTCGGTTTCTGATCACAGCCAATGTGGTGTGGCGGTTGTGAGGAAGGATAGCGCTTCAGGGAGGAGCTCGAAGGGGGCGGAGCATGAAGAATGGAATCCTTCGGAGGTGGAAGAAGAATGGATACACCTGAAAAAATTGAGAACGCACTTCAAAATCAAACTAACGACAAGAATCGAACCTTTTGTGAAGGTTATATGTATGACGTAGGTTCGAGAAAGCAGCGTGTTACTTGGCGAAACAAGACTCCCTTATGAATGTCGTAACATTGTCAGTGTCTAAATATAGCGGGCATAAGATAGGATTTGTTTCCAATTTGAGAAACGGAGAGCAAGCCCAGTAGCATTTTCTAAGTATATCTAGTTATGAAAACCAGACGAACTTTTGGAACTTCTTCGATATTGGACGCGCCATTTTTCACCTCAAGAAAAAAAGCAAGAAAATTGATACCGAGAAAACACTACCGCGTCATCAAAACAAAACAAAGAATCGTATTGGAAAGACTTTCAGAGCACGCCATATGATGAAATCACCTTGAGAAGAAGCCGTTGAAGATCCATTTGGCGAGTTCAAAGATTCGCGCAAGCTTGATTCCTCGTGCATCTGACAATTAACAGGCCTTAACTTGCGCCCAAGTGTGGCGGTGACCACCAATTCATTGGCATTGGAACACGTGTGACCGCCACCCTGACGATACTTCTGAGGCGGTGGCAAAGTAGAAGCCATGGATTTAATGTGAGGGTGCTGATGAGAATGACCAGAGGAAACCACCTAAAGTGATGGATGGCATTAATTGAATTGAGTTATTTGTAAATCTGAAGAATGTCAACAACTACGACGGAGATAATGACTTCACTACAACGGTACGAAATGAATACTCTTATTTCAGACTTAATAAATGTTTGGGAAATTCGGCCCTCCCCAAAACTGTTTTCTATTCTATTTAATAAAAAGTGCACGAGAAAAAATTGGGTTGTTTTTAGGAAATGAGTCAGATAATGAGAATGCATTTCAGGGGTTTTCCTAAAGACTAATAAAGCTCGTCAATTTACACGTACAATGATTTTAGTAATGGGGAAAATGTCACAAGATTACCCATGAGGCATTCAAGCACATAATTTACAATTTTAATGAGAGCAAGACACACTCCCCGGCACTACGTCTCATCCAATCCACTTCGTACATAGTGCTCAAGTAAAGTATAGAAAAATAAGGAGAAATACGATCACCCTCAATGCATGTTCTCACCGGGTGGTTGTGTTGGAGTCCCGCGGATTCAAAGCTCTTTTCCCGACTGTTTCGCCTTGTTTCGGACCCTCCTCCCACACCTCCACCCGCACTGCTCATAGTAAAAGAAATTGATTTGGAATTGGGAGCCACGCCTCCACCACAATGGCTTTGACTTGACGTGGATCGACTGTCGCGGTCCGATTCGACCAAACTCGACGACTGTAAAAGTCTCATACTTTCATGGACATTATTCAAATGTGCGCGATTTAAACTGTTGTTTCTTGAGTTGGCATTGCTCCTAGATTTGTGTGTCGGATTGGAACCCCCTCCTGAGTCCCTGCAAGTCAATCATAACAATTAGTTACACAGTACACTTAACATACTAACGTTTGGGTCCGGATAATAATGCCCAAACCATCGATCAAAGGCTCTTTCAGAGTTGAAAGGCCTACTTGAGAATGTGTTTCAGAATGTTCGGTTAAACTCACCTCAAACTTTGCATGGAGTCATTTGTCAAGCCCATTAATTCCGTTTCACATGTGAAATCCTTATTGCCCATGCCACTGACCCGATTCGAATCCTCTAGATGGGCACAACACGAGATCCGGGACCGACAAAAGAATAAGCAAAGAAGGAACCAAATGTTCACCTGAAACAATGAACATAAGTTGAGAGAGTCCTTCAAATAGAGTTGCGTTTCCAACCACTTTCAAATCTGAGCTTTTTTGAATTCCAATCGAACTTGACCATCAAAGGTTAAAAGCAAAGGCTAATCAGTACCTATTATTATGAGTATGCCTGAATCTAAAGCCCCATTGTAAGCATTCTTTAAGAGCTCTCTCAGAGTTACGCGTGAGCACTAGACCTCGGAAAAAAAATGTATTGATTTTGGCTGCAAAAGAGTTTTGGGTAATTGGTGTGCAATTCTAGCACCTTTCAAGCATTTTCCACTTTTTCTACGCTTTTTGACTTTTTTTCAATTTTCTTTTACTCTTCAGATTTTATAACATCGTTAGCCATTTGGTCATTTGGGTCCTTATCTATTTCCTTCTAAATATTGCAAGAAAAAAACCGGTTTCCTTTCTTGCAAATAAAATGAAAAACACTCAATGGATAACTTACGACATTTTGAAGCACTAATTTGGTCTAAAAATGTTTTTTTCGTTGAAACCAGAACGTTCTTGGCGTCAGAATTGATTTTTAAACTTTGAAATCAAACGCTGCCGCTAAAATAAAGTCATGAAAAATCCAAATTTTGAACAATTTTACATCAATTACTAATTTCTGCCGGCCAAAAGTACTTCACCCCATTGTCATCATGAGTACCATACCATGATTGAGAAAATAGTGAAAAAAGAAATGAAAAGAGTCATTTTCAAGTCCAAAGAGACAAGCAAAGCAAGGCCCCAAGATACTGTAGTTCAACAGCCCTCCCCCAAAAAGCACCATGGCTTTCTCCAAGCTAACTAACTTCTCTTTGTGGGGAAGAAAAATTCTATTTTTTCTTCATTTAGATCAATGGTGCAGATCTACTGCTAGAAAAAGGAAAAATGTGCACGGGGAAGCATTCCTTGACCTCATTCAAAATATTATGGTCCAAAATTGAGACAAAGTTCGTTTTTTTTTAGAAGGCACCATTCAAATATTTGAATATGCCTTCTTCTTTTATTTTATTTGCACCTTTTGTTACACTTTCGGGCTTTTTTGGCACTTTTAGACTTATTTTTTGCACCTTTTTATCTCCAAAAGGCTTTTCTATCTTGCACATTTTGCCTGTTCCTACACTGATCAGTTACTGAACAGAGTTTCCGGGAAATTGGCTGCAAAACTGTCAAAAGCGATTTTCTATCCTTGTTTTGGTGGCCCGGGTCAAGAAGAAGCGTAAAATCTTACCCCAAAGAGCAGGGTACCGAGACCGATGGTAAGATACATGGCTTGCTTGTAGGCGTGTTCACTAGCCTTTTCCCATCGGACCAAGGACAGGTCTTGTTCCGAGGAAATTATCTGACCCCTTGAATTGACCGGGAGACACGTGGTAATGGGTGGAGATGGCGATGTGGTGGCATCAAAAAACTTGCGGTTCACCTAGAGAAAATGGTTTGTTCAGTTAACATCCAAGTTTGGTAAAAAACAATGAATGAATTGAGACTCTGAAGGTACCTGGTATCCGTGCGAGAATGAATGAGGGCGCACTACGCCCTTGAATAAAGATGGATCATCGTGGCCCATGAAAGCATTGTGCTGTGGGAAGATGTTGTTGGAGCCAGCTTGATGAAGTTTGGGAACCAGATGCAGCCATATGGACATCTCGTGAAGTCGAAAGTGATGGTCCACCTTGGGGCTTGAATCTGCAAATCGAATTCAATGGCTCTTCTCAGGCTTCATTTTTTTCGTGCGGGCGGCTTAAAACTGACGGGCAAGTAAAAGAAATGGAGTTTTTGCGCTTTAAGAACAAGCTGTCTATCGCAGGCTAGCCGCCACTAATACATACATTCGCTTCAAAACTCAAGTTTTCAGAGCCATATTTTTCTCCTCCTTCTCTGGAGTTTGGAAAGAACTCAAAAAAAAGTTTCGCCTCCCCTTGAAAACCTTTCTCTGCTCTTTTATAAATCTCTCAACACGTGTGGTTCTTTCTCAAGCCGACGAGGAACCACAATCGATGCAAAAAACTGAGGTTGGTTATGAGCTGATTACTTCGGAGGGGATTTTGGTGGGACAGGTGGAAGGACCCAGGGATTTATCTAGTCATAGAACGGATATGAAGTGCATTTGTACTTGAACTTTGAACGAGTCTAAGTAGTCTAAGTTCTAAGTTCTAAGTGTTCGGTCTAAATCATTTAGCTCTCGGTGCCTATGACTGTATTTGTGACAGGCCCATTAAAAAGGGGGTCATTTGAAACCCACACCTGACGGTTAGTGATTACTTGGACATACAGTAATCATTGTCTTTGACCAAACTTAATCGATATTTTACTTCTTTGATTTGCCTAGGATTTATTTCAAAAGCACTGCAATAAGTAGGTTCTGGACATTCGCCATCATTCAATAAAGATAAAAATAAGGATAGCCTGTTTTTTTTATCAAAATCGTACGATAGGAGACATTCATTGTATATACACATGTAAATATTAAGAAAGGACCGCGAAGAACGAGTCAAGGGGTACGGCGCGTAATGGTTCTTATTGCGGTGTTTTTTAAATCAGTTAAATCAGGACGATCATGGGACTGCTTGTTCTAAGATCTGCGCCTTGATAGATCTCGAAAAATTCGTGAATTTATCATTGAAAGGCTGACCATTCGTTTGTCTCTTGCTTAACTCACGTTTAAGAACGTCCCAT
>NC_081447.1:11389965-11400286 GCF_007210705.1 Tigriopus californicus | reverse complement strand
GAATTCAATGGCTCTTCTCAGGCTTCATTTTTTTTCGTGCGGGCGGCTTAAAACTGACGGGCAAGTAAAAGAAATGGAGTTTTTGCGCTTTAAGAACAAGCTGTCTATCGCAGGCTAGCCGCCACTAATACATACATTCGCTTCAAAACTCAAGTTTTCAGAGCCATATTTTTCTCCTCCTTCTCTGGAGTTTGGAAAGAACTCAAAAAAAAGTTTCGCCTCCCCTTGAAAACCTTTCTCTGCTCTTTTATAAATCTCTCAACACGTGTGGTTCTTTCTCAAGCCGACGAGGAACCACAATCGATGCAAAAAACTGAGGTTGGTTATGAGCTGATTACTTCGGAGGGGATTTTGGTGGGACAGGTGGAAGGACCCAGGGATTTATCTAGTCATAGAACGGATATGAAGTGCATTTGTACTTGAACTTTGAACGAGTCTAAGTTCTAAGTTCTAAGTGTTCGGTCTAAATCATTTAGCTCTCGGTGCCTATGACTGTATTTGTGACAGGCCCATTAAAAAGGGGGTCATTTGAAACCCACACCTGACGGTTAGTGATTACTTGGACATACAGTAATCATTGTCTTTGACCAAACTTGATCGATATTTTACTTCTTTGATTTGCCTAGGATTTATTTCAAAAGCACTGCAATAAGTAGGTTCTGGACATTCGCCATCATTCAATAAAGATAAAAGTAAGGATAGCCTGGTTTTTTTATCAAAATCGTACGATAGGAGACATTCATTGTATATACACATGTAAATATTAAGAAAGGACCGCGAAGAACGAGTCAAGGGGTCCGGCGCGTAATGGTTCTTATTGCGGTGTTTTTTAAATCAGTTTAATCAGGACGATCATGGGACTGCTTGTTCTAAGATCTGCGCCTTGATAGATCTCGAAAAATTCGTGAATTTATCATTGAAAGGCTGACCATTCGTTTGTCTCTTGCTTAACTCACGTTTAAGAACGTCCCATGGGCGGTCCAAAGGCATCCATGTTGACTTCTTCTACAACAAAGTTTGAGAGGTGCTTGTTTGGTGACAGCATCTATTGCGGAAGATTGAAAAATGCACCTTTTCCGCTCTTTGTTCCAAATTTTGACACGGACGAGGTCACTTTCAATGCAAATTTGACAAAATCTACACGATGGGACGACGGACTCACATTGGGCAATCCCTCCCCTCAGACTACTAGTGGTCTTGGTCGCGCCCCTCGTTTTCATGGGTTCAATTTCCGTGATCAAAATACCAGACTAGTTTCTCTTCTGACATCATGAAATACCCTCAGTGTCACCCTGACCTAGAGAATGGAGCCACTCTGGTGCAAGTAAGTTCTTTCAACCAAAGATGAAACGAAATCTTTGATTGTCTAGCTCGGTTCGTGTAATCAGTGATCATGTTCAATGGAAACTAAGTGAATTTGCTTACCAATCTTCAGATATTTCTGCTGTTTCATGTCGTATTGCGGCCAGATCCGCCCGGGCCTCCCTTCGGAAGATTTGGCATTCCAGCCATCTTGAAAGTGTGGAAACAGTGATTGGACATTGAAAGGCCGATTAGGGTCCCTGGAACAAATCAACAACTATTGGAAACTTTTCCTTTCCATAATGGACCGTTTAGCGTCGCCAATTTAGGGACTTTCCCCTTATCCCCCGCACCTCCTCTCCGCCCACCCCAAGAGAGTGAAAATGTCGTTCGAACTTTGGGCTTGGAACTAAAAGAAATATGCAGTAGATCTACAAATAGATTCATGACTTTTTGCCTGCTTTTGCACTGCAAAACCAAAATAGTGGTAGAGTATAACGACAGCAATTGCATTGGAAAGTTGGCATGTCGTTCGTCAAATGTCCTGAATTGCTCCCAAAGAGAGAGAGAGAGCATGGATCCCTTTAAATATTTGCACTTCATTATGACATGCATAAGAGAATCAAGGAAAGGCCATGACGGACCCTCCATGGGGAACGAAAGGATCCCGAGCCCAAATTGCTAAAAAGTCTTGACACAAAAATGCATTTTGCCACTCGCTTATGAGCTCAATGCTCCGGTTCCATTATGGAGGAATTAGGCTAAGCCATGATATCCAAGCGTGAGGGAAAGCTTTTCCATTTTGGCTCTCGAGCATGCAAAAATGAACTCCTGTAAGTTGAAGACCGGGATCAAGGGATAGCCGAGATCAAGCTAAATTGGAAGCAACGTCCGCATATTTTGATTCCAAATTCTGAAAGGCCAGATCATTTGTCCAATTGGGCCGGATTGCGCTAATCAACTCCCTAAGTGCAGAACTCGGCACAAGACAAGAAAATAGAGCAGATCTTTTTCTGGTGGTTTGTAAGAAATTAGACAGCCCCGTCTCACCCCGAGTTGGCAAAATTGGTCCAAAGAGTCAGAAGCATCTGGGACGTGGTTCCTTGCTGACCCGGAGACTGTCCCACGGTGTCCCTGAGAGCCCAGATTGAAGATTGCTGATCTTGCAGCTCGGGTGCAAACGGAAGTCCAAAGACCATGGGCAGCATGGAACCCGAGCGACTGCGACGACTCAAAAGATGAGTTTTTCCCCCAATGTCACCCGAAGAGACTGAAGATGATGATCCTGATGAGGACGAGAAGGATGTCGAGGATGAAGATCTGTCAAGCGATGATTTGTCGCCGGAGGCTGGAGAAGGATCAAGATCGATCGATGCAATGTCATCTACGCTTTGCCATCGAGGCGTCGATTTCCGGGGAGAATTCTAGAGAATCAAGAGGAAAAGGCGCAAAGTTTTCAAAGTTCGTTATCCAATTCCATTCAAAAGCACGTTGTCACTATTTCTTACTATCAACATCACTTCCTAATCAGGTTGCTTTTGTTCTGTATGTGGAATACTTAAAATAAATTTAAAAAATGTGGGCATAAGGATCTCCCTGGTCTTTTTCTTATCCAAGTAAGCAAATCATTGGCAGGGGTTTCAAAATATCATCTATTGGGGAATAAAAAATTCTTAAGAAGCAATGAAACATTTGGTCTGTGATATTTTTTTTTGTCCCCTTCTATTACGTTCGTAACTGCCAGCAACCTTCTTGATAGGATCTTCATAGCTGACTTTTTTTGTTTCCAAAAAGTCACGTGCATGTGTAAACTTGGCTTGTAGAGGTCATGTCAACTGGGCCTACTATTAAAGTTCATCTAGACCATCTTTATGACCATGTGGAAACTAATTCCAAACTAAGGTGTCTATAAAATGCATCTGCTGAATGCATTGTACGCCACCGCTTTAACTTGACAGGGCGATGGGCACTTTTTTCCGGAGACATTTTTTTGCCTCTGTAAGTGCTGTGCCAGGCTATAACGTGGGTTCATGCACATCCCCTTTTCTTGCCTTTCAAAAAAAAAAGTATCATTGGATGTCAGTAGTTAGGAAGATTCTTTCCTTGCGATGGAGAAAACCTTTTATCATAGGAGGAATATGATCTCAGTTGGGGTTGAGGGACATCACATCGCACGGTATGTACTGTATGTGCGTCCCATGTAGACCGGGACCCTCTGGAGATCTAAGCTCAAGAGGATCTTCGGGGAAATCACTCAATTGTCAGAGACAATTCTCGGCATGGTCTGCCTCTCATGAATGGATCATAATCTACTAATCCATCTCACGAATTGGGCCCATGTCCCCGCTGCCACATAAAGTATAGTATGCCAAAGTACGAGGAACTAGTAAATATGAGACTCATGGGTTGTACAGTAGGTTTGAGAAAGTGCAACAAACAAAAGCAATCCAGTAAACAAAAATAAACTTCGCCCCTCTGGCCAAGCAATCCAGATGCAGTAACGGCGAAATGGTCCCATAAAATGGAACTCACTTGTCTCCAGAACTGATCTTGGCCGTAAAACGGTCTCTCTTTTACACGCGGGGATTAGGCCATTTTTCAAAATGTTTGCTACTCGCGCACTTCATTTTGTGATTTGGCTCGAAATCACTCGCATGAATGCTTCTGCCGGAAATAGCCCATGGTTCTAAACTAGGCAAAAACACTGTACAGTAAATCCAGAAACTGAGGCCAACCCAATGACTCTTTTATGTAGAGGGAGCAGCCGGAGCAGCCGTACTCATTTAAGAAACATTCATGACCCTGAAAGTGAAATGGTCCCTCGTTAAAGGAGGACGTTGCTCCTCTGAGAGGTGAATATGAAATGCCTCCGGCATTTTTATTGAGGCTGCCAAATTTGCAAAGTTCAGATGTGGTTTGCAGTCTAATGGAATTCCATTCCGTCTTTCTCTTCTACTTTATAGTCTTCCTTGTACACTGGCCAGCTAGACTGTACGTACAATGGGAGTACAATAACAAGGTGAAACGTTGCGTGTCGAAGACTCATTTAGATTACTCCAACTTCATATTTGCCATGACTGATAATTTGCTTCCTCCTCAAGACCTTCAAGTTTCTCCATCCAGCGAGTCGAAGTGGCCTGCTTACTCATTGTACGTACCCACACGACCTTTGTTACGTTTTATCCGTGGAGTGAAAGCACTAGATCAAACACGATAATCAGTGTTTCCTTCGGCAAAGTGGCGACCCTGGTTCCACTTTCACCGCAGAGGTCGACAACTGCATGCTATTACCACAGTCCCAATTAGACCAATTTGGATTCAGTGCAATTACGATGATAAATCCAAGGAAGAACGGAACGAGCGGTCTTACCAGGGCCAAGATCAAGTCTTCCTCGTCGTCGTTTAGTCGACCGAAAATGTAGAAATAGACGGGAAATCCACTTTGGTTGCACCAGTTGGCGGATTGGATAATTGGTGCCGTATAGAGGCGGTCCGTGATTGCTTTCGCCGCCTCCCACTGAAGATAATGTGGGCGGATCTGGCCGCCCGTCAAGTCCGAGCTCATCCAATCCGAGTATTCGTTCTGAACGGTGGCGAAAATTTCATTCAGATGGAAATCGTAATTGTTCCGGATCAATGTTCGAAGATATTGATCCCTAGTCGAGGGTCCGATGCCTTGACTGGCCTCTAACTCTGAGAAATAGGTGTCCGACTCATCCTCAACGAGACCCAAGATGACCTGAAATATTGATGAGTTGAAAGCGGAAGAGAAGGCTTCTTCATAATTGATGCTCCAAAGTGGCTTTTGGGAAACCACAATGAAGGTTGGTTGAACAAAGTGCAATCCTCCGAGCAGGTTATGGCCTCGTTCTCGCAGACGACGTTCCGACCGGTCCTTACCTCGTAAGTCACCCTGTTGGCCCGCTTGTTCTTTTGAAGTAAGTTGTCCGTGCCAAAATCATTGGGTATCAGGATGCCGTCTTTGGATGGCCCCATGGCCGTTAAGAAAGACGGAGCTCCGAAGTCGAAAGTGGTAAGCTCTTCCATACTTTTCTGACGTAAGCAGGTCAGAATGTCTTCGTGCTCGTGCAACATGTTCCTGCAATGTGAGAGTGAGGGATATCCAGAATTTCGGTTTCCAAAACCGTGGCAAATATCGCAAGATTGTTCACAAGAAGTACCTGGGGATGGAGCAATTTAAGGCTGCTGCGAGTTTTACTGCATAATGAACGGGATCGTCGACCAATGCCCAGGAACTAAAGGCCGATCCGGACATCATGATTACCCGATGGAAGAGCCCTAAAAAATACGAAAACAATGAGATTTCAAGGTATTTCCGTCGGTTGGTGATGAATGTGCGCCGGCAAATATTTACTCGGTAAGCACGATTTCTGAACAAATATTGAACTTCTCTCTCTCTCTCTTTCTCGTCGTTTTTCTAGGTTACGGATTAGAAAAGAAAGAGAGAGAGAGAGAAAGCGGCATTGGGTTATGCACCAATTACGGAAGCTCGGGGAGAAAGTTTCAATAAAATTTGCCCAAGCCCAAATCCTCCGAAAATCGACTTTTCCGGTGCGAATCCGCCTTTCGATTTCCGATATTTCAATTTCGTTTTCTCATTTAAAGCGCTTGTTTGGAAGAAAACTCTTGGACAAAAAATCGCCTAATCCTTCCTTGAATGGAGGAAAGGCGAGGGCATTCCAGCATCGACGATCTTCGAAAGCAATCTCTAACTTTCGTCTTGATTAAGCCTGGTCTGCGGAATTAATTCGAATACAATGCGTGATGGAGTCGAATGAAGACCCCTAAGTCTTCACCCGAAATGAGCTATCCTGTGCTAATTGCTTTGCAGAGTATTGAACTCTTTCCATTACGGTTTTCCCATCAAAGCTTGATTAACGGCCGGATAAGGTCGGCCTTTTGGCAATTGAGTGTCACTGCGTACCTGGAACGACGGCCGGTGAATTCATGAGGAAGTGGATCGCGGCAGCTCCCGTCTGGTGTCCAAAGAGAGTTATGGCGTTGGGATTGCCGCCAAATTGGGCAATATTTTCTTGGATCCACTTCAGAGCAGCAATTTGATCCATCATTCCATAGTTGGCCATTCGGGGCTTCCTCCCGGGGTTTACATTTGTGTTTAGAAAACCTGAAAAGATGGGAAATGGGGAACAATCTGGCCAGTTCCATTCGAACAAAACGTAAAATGAAGATTGGAGGCTGGTTAGGGTTTGGGGGACTACATATATGGTATGGTATTTCTCGATCGACCCCTACCACCATATTGGGGACCTGTCCATGGAAATGCTTCTTGAGCAGGTTTGCCATGATGAATCGCCGAGGCCAGTCTAATTTACTGGCCTTGCCCACGTTGGAGGTTTACCTCAGAGATCCACAAATATAGAAAATTGTCGATGTCTTCTGCAATCCCAACAGGCTGGCTCGAATTGCCTTCTTGGTGAAAAACGGGACCACGATGATGCGGCAGTATCACGCGATGGTAAATCGAGCGGCAATTTCCATGGTGCAATATTGGATTGATAGTAATTGGACTCAGGGACACCCGCTGTCTTCCCATCATTGGTTGAAATTTTTTGGTCCAAGCCCTCCTCCATTCCTGGATAGATTTTCATTTTTCTTTTACGGCCAGTCTCAGCTGGAAGGGTATTCAAGTTCAAGCCAAGCCCCTCTGAATATTAAACGGCGATAGATGGTGGGATGGGATGGTGTTTTTTCCTTGCGTAAGACTCAGGAGCAAAAGAGAGCGAGAGCCTCGTATGTATCTAATGTACATACATATTACCCGAAGTTTGAGTGTGAGGAAAAAAGAGATCGAGTGTGAGCATGCCAGACAAGATGTGCACATGAGACGAATGCTATTCACTTCCTTTGGAGCGGTCCGAGGAGGGAAAGATCTTTCATTCAAGATAGGGCAAAAATTATATGGTAAAACTGGCTGGTCGGCGTGTTTTCTTCGGGCACACTCTTTTCGAAGCATTTTCTGCCTTCTCTAAAACTGGGATCGGATGAGAGAAGAGGAGTAGGAGTTGGTTCAATTGTTGTCGAGAAAATGAGAGAAACGTGGTCCATCACGCCCCACGGAACTCGGAGAGGTTTCCATCGAAGATCACCACTACTACATGCGAACAAGACCCATTGCCTTCCCAGCCATGGAAATTGTTTATAAGCGGGAATGAGGACAAAAAACTGGACTGAATATCAAATAGGCGATTCGAGGTTGCATCTCGAAGCTCCTCAAGTTTATTAATAACAAGTGTGGGGCTCGTTTCAAACGATGAGGTGCCCATTTCCACCCAACTCACCGAAGACGCCCAATCTGAAGTTGAACGTCACCACAATGGTGTTTCCGTAAGAAGCCAGAACTCTTCCATCATAGAGATTTCCCGAGCCCCAAGAGAAACTCTCGCCATGGATGAACACGAGAACGGGATAACCGTCCTCTAGGGACTCGTCAACAGCTGATGCATAACCAGAATCTGCAAAAGAAAACACAAGGAAGACATTCAAGCAAGTATTCAACCGGGTTGGAAAATGTACTGTCCTATCGGATCTGCTCATCGATTTCCAGAAGTGGTCCATTTTGCTTTTATTGCCCTTTTGTACTCTAAGAATTACAACAATAACAGCATATGTGACCCTAGGGCTCACTATTATGCGGGATTTGTTGAAGGTGCGGATAGGTTCCAATGCAATGGGTAGGCTCCTTTTTGAGTAGATCAATCTGCCAAGAGATATGTGCATAATACTTATGTGGTCCCCGAGGGGTGGAACGGGGAGTAAATAAATAAATGTTATTTTATGCTGGATGGCCACGTGCCAAATGGCTACAATAGGCTTGCGGAGTGACGTTTGTTGGCAAAACGCAGTTGGACGTTGGGGTTGCGTTACTGGTTTACGTCGTACAGCATGACATGATGCGCTTCGTGTTGGTCTCTTTTTCTTGGTTATGTACGAGTACTTGTTTGCACTTTCAATCAAGTCGGGATCACCGTTGTTTGGAAATGTTCTCCTTTCATTCGGAACGTAGTATGTGATATTGTGATACTGTGTGCACGGTGCGTGTGCGTGCGTGGGGTGGATGGGTGGTCTGGAAAGGCATTGGGCAAGGTGGAACAGACGAAGTAATCAGAGAATGTATTCGGGTGCCAACGAGTCAGTCAACCACCACAACGGAGATGAGTGGGAACGGGATCATTTCTATGATTCGACATCATGATATTCCACGCAAGACTGAATAATTTCTCGCCAGCCATGAATCATTCAGACTACTCTCAGGGCCACAAGGGCTAAAGCAAAGGGGGGGGGGAGGGCGGAGAGAATCCGAACCCGACCAATGAACCCACCAACCAACCAGCAAACCATCTAACTAACCAGGCCACCATTTTGGCTCAACATCCAGTCTTCCATAATAGAAATATGAAAGAAGAGGAAAAGAAGAGGTCCATCTACCAGAAGGGAGCATGAAAGAAAGAGAGAGAACTCTGGGTCTCTTTCTATTGGACAAAGTAGCAACGCTCGAGAGACTTGCGGATTTGGTCCTCTTTCTCCTTTTGGAAGTGGCCGTCAGTTCATCTCAAATCTGGGGCCCATTTGTCGTTCAACAAGGTCAAGCGAGATATGTTGCTGGGGTGTCGAAGGATGAGAAATGCTCGGGTGGGCATGTCAATGAAAATCCGTATATTACGCTTTGGAAAAGAATTTGCGACCAATACAGGGGCTACCACGACATAACTGGAACCCCGTCCATTATCTTCAAGGCCCGTGAAGAATATTAACCTGTTGCCAAAGCTTTGCCACCGAAAAGTTTCCTTCCGAACTGCAATGGGATTAAGTGGTCAATTATTGGAACTTGACAACTTAGTGAGCAGAGCTTGCTCGAAATTGGAATGGGCTTTGCACTCATTTTGGGGCACTATTCCAATTCGAATTGGGGAACATTTGGCGCCAACATGTGGAAGATGTGTGTCGAAGTAGAAGTGCCAGTGGTAGGGGTAGTGGTTTGGGCCTCATTGGAAATATGACTTCTCCCTCTTCTTCGAGGCTTTGAGATTTGGCAGGATCGCCTCTTGGGAGAGCGAAGATCTGCCTTATTGCGCGGAAGAAATTGTTTCCTTCCCAACCACTCCTTTTGGGGGTTCTCCATTCATACATCACGAGTGTGGTCTTCCACTTACAAAGGGCCATATTAAGATGCACCAATTGACTGCAGTCAGTGCAGCCTCCAGGAGAGAATGCCTAACTCTCCTCAAGAATTTGCTCTGGAACTCTGGAAAATTGTTTTTAAAACGAAAATATTCTGTTTCGGGAACAGATCTTGATAATGCCATAATTGTACTCCGGACAACTGCCTTCTCCGAGGGGATTATTGCAGTCCATCTCATCGCCATATGCCCGTTTCTGTGCTCACGAATATCCCATTGTCTTTAATGGTTCCGTTCTTGAGAAGGCGACATCCTGAAACTGCCAACAGGATCCATACCCGAAATGGATAGAGAGACAAATAGACAGACAGGCAAAAAGACAGACAGACTGACTGACAAAACTGCGGGCTCTGATCATAAACATCGACAATGCTTTGGCACCAAAGACGTTGGTTGGGTGGACAGCGTGGACATAATTGACAATGATTCTCATATCGTTCCATTCGTTTTAAGAGCATACATATTGGAGCAGACTATGAGGAGACGAGTCTAATATTGAAGGTCTCTTTTCCTACTCTCCTTCCCTTGGCCACATTCGACGTTTAAAATTGATCAGAACTTTGGCAAGCCCTCTCTCACTCTTGTGCTTAAAGAATTCTTCGCCCAAAAAGTGTCTACAAGAAGCTCGAGGGTCCATCACCAACCACCGTGATCATTATGGTTGAGCGCTCCTCCGCCAACTTGTCAAACATTGAGGCAACGGATCCGTCAAACTCAAGGACATGACAAAAATCGACTCCAAGCCTTTACCCACCACCACCAATGCCCAAGAAGACCGCGACGAAGACGGAGAGGATTGG
>NC_081447.1:11277597-11389929 GCF_007210705.1 Tigriopus californicus | reverse complement strand
GTCAAACATTGAGGCAACGGATCCGTCAAACTCAAGGACATGACAAAAATCGACTCCAAGCCTTTACCCACCACCACCAATGCCCAAGAAGACCGCGACGAAGACGGAAAGGATTGGTGATGGTGCTTGCACCAAGTGAATGCCGCACCTCCAATGATGGACCCACTTTCTTGGACTGGCTTCGAATACACAATATACCACCACCAACACCAACGCCACCAACACTGCTAGTACCGCTAGCACCATCACCCTTCATAGATAGGTTCCAAATGATGAAGAGGGCTAGGGGAAATGTGAGAAAATGAATGTGGAGGAACTACTCCCCACAGAAGGTCTTTTTTCCAATATTTTAAATGACATATTTGTAGTCTTATCTAACAGACAGTAGAATATCTCTAGGCAATGACCTCAGTCTGATCAAAGGCTCCTTGAAGTCAAGAAGAAATTAATACCAGTAGCATTTTACGACTTGAGCCGGCATTTTCTTTCGGTCCAGAGTGACCACTTGATAATCGTTCTTCTTCTAGTCTCGAGTTTCAACTTTTGACAGATGAAATACGAAAAAGTAGGAAAGAGCTCAAGCATCTTTATGCTGTCTTTCAAGTCAATACAGTTTCACTTGAATGAACAAAGGCAGACTGGGAGTAAAAAGTGAGAGTTGGAATACATTTCTTCCTTCATGCCATTCGACCCATCTTTCCCGGTTTTTTACTCCTACAGGGTGACGATCTTCATCCTATATTTTTAATGAGAAAACAATTGGTGATTATTGCTTCAATTTTCAAGTTAAATGCCCAGCTTAAACAATCAGAAATCATTGATTTTCTGAGAAATATGGGCTTAGGTAGCTCAAATGCTTTGAAAACATGCTTGCAATGATTCTCAAATCGGCCAGCTCAAACACTAAACGACAATCAAACGAACTCCCAGGATTATTTTATATGATACATGTGATGAGGTTTGGAACGAAAGAGGTGGAGAGGAAAGAGAAAAAACATGGAAATAATCCTTGAAGCAAGTAAAAAGACCCATCACCATCACTGCATTACTGGAACACCCCATGAGATTGAGTCGCCGCCAGTCAACAAGACTTTGAGTAAGCCTTGTTAGGACTAGCATGTTTTTCGGTTTGGTTCGTTGAAGGGACACTTGTCAAAGAGGTCCACTTGAAGTGGTGAAGGAAGAATCTCTTCCTCCCTGTGCACTACATGAGTGGACCCAACCAAGAGAATCAGAGAACCCCAAGAAGAAGAAGAAGGCCACGCCGCAAATGCCAAGGCCTTGGTGGCCCTATTGGCCACTGCGACAGACGAGACTCCATCTGGTGAAACGTCAACAATTTTTTTGAGGATGGACAGTTTCAATATGGTTGGACCAATACAGGACAGTTCGGAGGACTTTGGTGACACATTCATAAGCCAACCAAGTGCAGCCTCTCAAGTCTCCAGTTCCCATGGGAACGAAGGTCGGGCAACAAAGGCGTTGGAGTGAATTCAATTCCAAAACACCATTTCTCACGCAGGCAGGAATCTAGGCGAGTTTTGATTAATGACCAGACCTCTCAAGACTGTACTTGAACGGGGGGGGGAGTTCGTTTTATTACAATAGAATGGACTCGATGGACGGACAAACCGAAGAACAACCTTTGGTTTTCTCTATAGAAGATACCTCCTGCTCCTTCTACGTGGACGTCTTTGTTTTTCCAAAGTCTGTCGTTTTTTGCTCTCGTTCCCGCTTGAAAACTGTCGATTTCTGGTTGGCACCTACCTGAAAAAAAGATTTATCGTATCAAATTCGATTGAGAATTTGTTCCACAATTCCCGGAACACCGCCTGATTTCAAGCCCAGGCCACCTCGTGCTTGATAACAACTCCTTTCTTTTTGGTCTCAAATCAAAACGAACTGAGTCAGAATACGACTTCCTGCGATTTTTACTCTCTCGTCAAGCAATCTCGTCATTTTCAAATCCTCTTTTGAAAGCTGGCATCAGTTTTAATGGAAGGACCAAAAACACGGACCATGTGCTTTTCCGTAATTTGATTACCCTCCAGATATTTCAAGCATCCCAAGTGAAGGATTCAGCTTGCAGAAGCCTTGTCCAACGCATCATGTACAGCACGGTTTACGTACGTAACACGAGAATGAGCTCGGGTTTTTGCACCTCCCTTTCTTGAGCTGCAATAGGACCCGATATTTTAGACAAGAAACATGGCTCCAAGCTTGAACTAAGGCCTTTTCCAATTCACCCTCCAACTCTCAAGTATTTGAGCTTATGAAATATGAAAGATTAAAGAAATGCATTGGACATAGCTTGTGATTTACATTTAGAAGAAATATATACCTATCGAATTGAAATCCCCTTAACCACGAAACTGGGCGCCAAGATGGGTAAGAAATGATTTTCCTTCTGGTCACGATCGGTTTTCAATTGCACCTTTGAAAAATTAGTTCACCGTGGAAAATCGTGGAAAGTGGTCAAAATTGCCGGCTCTAATTCCTAACCCGTTGCCTTGTTTTGTACAATCCCGAGAATCACAAAGCCAATCAAGAAAACAAAGCTCGCCTTCCTTGTTGGAACCTCCTCCTCTTCTTCCTCTTCGTCCTCCTTCGTGATCATTCCAAATGGATCAAAACAAGGATTCCACCAAAAGGCCAGAGTAAGAGACAACAAGAAAGAAAGGAAAAGACATATTCTTTCAACACAACGCAGTAGAATGTCTCCCGCCTTCCCTGAAGTTAGGGTGAAAAGGGACGGTTTAAAGCGAGATTATGAGACCCAAGAGTAAGACCTAAATATAGCCTTGGTACTCATTGGAAAGAAAAACTTTTCTTCCCTTTCTTGAATGATCAGGGTTTGGGCTACTGGCTAAGGTCTAAGCTAAACAGTTTCCTCCCTCCCCTCTTTCTCCAGGTTCGGCCACCCCTCTCCATTGATCCTCACAATCTTGATTGGAACAATCAACACCAAAATGAAGGCACTTGATTTAGAGAGAACGCACCGGAGTAACAACGGAAAGAACAAAAAAGGCAATTTCGGTACCTTGGGTCTCGAGATACGTCAACGTTCCAATTTCGAGATGAAGCTTCAGCCCCAACCAGTATCCAGTTTTTTTGCGGTGGGAATCAAGGAAATGTTGTTATGTGATGTGGTTCGACCAATAACTTCCGCAGTTCTCCAGTTCAACATGCCTCTTCTCTATGAAGGTGATACAGGGGTACCCTGTAAGGTGGGATCAGTTCAAGTAACCTCCTCTAGGCAATTAAGTTGCCAAAAAGTTAGCACTCCAACTCGCATCAAGCCCGGAACTGGGTGGTGGTACCAGAACAAAGAACAAGAACTACTTCACTCCCGGTTCCATTAGACCTTCGTGGGCGAAGTTACCACAAAGAGTTTCGAGCTTATCAGGAAATGCTCGTTCACATGGATGTGCCAACTGCCAACTGCCAACCACCAACCACCAACCAACAGCCCATCCACCAGAGCCTTTCGCATTACTCATGGTGGGTGTATTGTCCAAAAATTGAAAAGATCCTCTGGCGTTGTTAGATCGAGGCCGCCAAAAATTGCACAATTAGCACACTGTCCACCAAAAACCTCGATGAGGAAAGAGAACCGGGGATGGAAACTCCGGGCTTAATTGGAGGGCCTGGCCAACGTTGGTTGCTTCATGGTCTGAAGGGCTGCATGCTTCCAGCTGGAAATTGTCCTAAAGGTGGCCCTCACTTTAATTGGTCTCAACAGGTTCATGTCAGAGCGCCAAGCGAATGCCAAATGCAGAGAGTCAGAGGAATACGAGGAAAGTACTCGGCCTTCTTTCACCAAATGTCGAGACCTGGTTTGACCTTGAAGACTTGTGAAATGTTCATGGAGGTGATGCCATTGAGAAATATGGGACTCGAGGTGATTATCATAACCATGAAATTCGATCCCGCAATTGGAGGGACCATTTCTAGCAACGCCAGAGCAATGTGGCCATTTCGAACCAGACCGCGTGAAGTTGGATCTGGGGGGGATAATTTGGCTAAACTCGAGCTGGCAAAGTAATGTACGGCTTCGTATTCCTTAGACAAGAAAATAAAGAAAACTTCTTGGTTCCTGGGGCGTGAAACACGAGTGACAAAACGGTTTTGCAATGGGCTGACTGCTCGTCCTCAGGACCGAGAATGGATTGAACTTTCTTCTTTTGTTCCATCTTGTTCCTTGTCGTTTCAAGCAAGTTTCACCGGCATGAACCTTTGAGGGTACGAATACGAATGGAGTGTACAGTATATCTCGGTGCGTTCCACCCAAGATTTGTTGGACCTCTTGAAATGAGTTGTGGTACATTCCCAAATCTGGTTCACTTTCCCACAGTTGCTTGGAAACTTGAATTGTTTGTCCCTTGAGTCACATGGAGGCGAGACAAAGTTGGCTGGAAATTCCAAGTGGGGCATTTGACCTGGTTCATCGACCAGGACTATCTAGAGGTCCAGCAGATTTGGCTCGCATCCTGCTTGAGTGACAGACGTGCTTGAAAAGTGAGAGATCTCTTTGCTTACAGTTGTTCCATTGTGAGAACCAGGAACCAGGGCATAAGCTGAAGAGCAAGACATCATCTTCCCGACGGTCTGGAGCGGTGTTTGGACCCAAAAGTTCCAATGATTGGCCTTCAGCATTACCATCGGCAATTTCAAGTTTAACTGACATTCCTACAATCTCGAAAACTTCAACTTGTTTTCCACGTCCATTCTTGGATAAGAGATTCTTCGTGCCTTGTGGGGGCTTTGAAGGTTCTTTCATTCTTGAGACTTGGACAGGCGAGGTGCAATAAAAATCTGCCGGCCCCCCCGCCTGAGTGGCTGGGGGTGAGTGAATAAGATTTCTTTCAATCGGGATTTCCTGAATCCCCTTTTGAGCCCAGGTTGGGAATGGACAGCTCCATGGAAGGAAGGAAAGAAAAGAAGCGGCCGAATTTTTGCCGCTGGAACGAACGGGAAAATTTCCCTTTTACTATGTACACATTTCAGAAAATCGCTCAGGCAAAACGACAACCACGTCCTCCTATCCTCCAATGCCTCCAGTACCAAGCTCGTCCCACTTGGTTCCTTCCTTCCTTCCTTCCTCCAGCGACTTCCTGACTTCCCCTTGACTCGCTCCTTGTCGACCTTTCAAGGTGCCAACTCACAAACTGTCCAAGAACTTGGGACGTGCAGCTCGAATACTGTACAACGAAATCCATACCCCACCACTGAGACGAATTAATCTGACTATCCCCATATTGACGGATGCCCACCCGGGGATTGGCGTTTCTTCCCGGATCACGCGAGACCTCATTGGAAGTCGTGCCCAATACCGGGGATGGCTGGACGTAATTAATAGACCTGTGACACATACTGACAATGACAAACGTCTCCAGTCTTGTTCAAAGAGGGTCCGATTACCTCCATCGAAATAGAGACAAATAGCGAAGAGCCAGAAACGCTGCAGGGCTCAAAGATCCGAGATCCGAAATGGCAAGAATTTGGCTTTGTTAGATTTGGATGAGAATAAAAGATTATTCAAGTCCCTCCGGGTTCGCTGGGGTTCCTTTTTTTAGGCAAACTTTCTTTTGTCATGATAAGATGTGTAAAGTTCCTCAATCTTCATGGACTGGGTGGGCTTCCTCGACCCTCCGAAATCAGAAAATCCAAGGAAGGCCAAAAGGCCTTCTCGTGAGGCACACCCACATCAGATGAAATGAGAAGAGGAAGAAGATGAAACGGAGAAAAAAAAGGAAGAAGGGAAAGGTGGAGGTGATTGCCACAGATTTCATCATCTGAGAACCAGACGAGGTAAAACCCTGTCAAGGAGCCAGAAACCAGCTTGAAGAATTGGAAAAGAGCGAACTTCTCGTATATGCGAACGCTTGCGTTGATTCTTCCTTCATTTTTTTGGCCGGTCTCCAAAGGAAAACTTTTTTTTCAAAATCTAGTCCTAATAGACGCATCAAACTTAAAGAGAGGTCATTAGTGTCAGATTGGCCGAATTCCTCTCATGAACCATGACCTAATTAAACACCAAAAGTGCTCATCTTTAATTGAAGATAAGGCACCCGGACCGGTTTTCTTTTACTATGATGAATCCGTATGGACCATATCAAGTTCCAAGAATACGTTTCAGTTGCTGACTGAACAATTGGGAAAAGAATTGGAACACGAGCACCACTTTTTGTAGCCACCTTTGAACTCGTTTTCCCTAAGAACCTATTTCAACGTAGCATTGTGGATTACCCTAGAAAGATCTTGGCCATAAATCAAGGACTTTTGAACCCGGACTTGTGTTTCGATTATCTGGCTTGAATGGTAGATGAAGAAAAGAAACCATGGAACGACGATGAGCGGAAACAAAGGATGTATCACATATCATTTCGAAACGAGGGGCTTAAGGGCGATCCTTGTTCCAATTTCTTACCCTGTTTTTTTTGCCTGGACCGCATGCGGCTGCCACCAGAGGCCGATTCCACAAAAGGCGCGTAGATATTCAAGTGGAGGCAGTCCTCCGATTGGTTTTCCAACGCGTGGCGGACATTTCTCAAATACTCGAGACGTTGCCGCGGCATTCGCCGAAGAGCTGCTGTGGTATTGGTAATGTTTGGAAATGCCTGAGGGCACGATGGAGCATGAACCAAAGATGATCGGATCCCAGACCAATGAACCGGCGGTCGAGTGGGCGAGAATCTGGAAGACAACAGTTTCGGGTGTCAGGGAATAGTTTCATCATGAAAGGACAGTTTAGCAGCGATTGAAATGGAAAGTGGACCTCAGTGGGGCCTAGTGCCAACGAACCATGGCCGAGTGTGAGTGAGTGTGTGTGTGAGTATGTGCCAGAAAGATGATGAGTTTTGGGGTTTTACTAGGAAATCCCCTCTTGCGTCTGGGGGATGATCAAGTCCTCATTTCCTTTTCCAATTTTCTCTGGGCGTTTTTGCTCCCCCCCCCCCGAGTGCGGGGTTAGATCCTCGTCAAACCCGAGTAAAAAACAATTGGGTCAAAAAACAAGTTTGGTTCTCGATGGAACGGCCCAATTCGAAGGGTATCAAGCTTAGGCCTAGAGTTAAGCCTGCGGAACAAAAATGCCCGGGTTTAGTGCATTCACATTCGGCGGTGGGTAACGTAGGAAACCTTGCTTGAGGGGGGGCGGTCGTTAATATTATCGATGGGGTCTCCGTTGTGCTTGCACTTTTGTTTAATGAGCCAGAAAGTGAAATAAATGGACTCAACTTCCCCTAAATAAGAATGGTGAGAAGACTAAAAGACTGAATGCCAGACTGAGGCCAGTCAGTCCCATCAGAAGAAGACGGAGAAAAACAAGACACACAAGACGATGAAGAAGAAGAAGAAAAGGGGGGAACTTTGGAACAAGTTTGGCAGAAAACTGCCCATTCAGTCGTTGCCCATTCATTGGTCCGTTCATTGCTTGGTTCCTTGGTTCGTTCCCTAACTCATTCATCCACCCATCATTCATCAAAACAACCCCTTGCCACTGTGGTAGCTTCTAGCAATGATTTTTTTCATCGTCGCCTTGACAAGAACATTTTAGTGGGTGGCTGAGGACAGAGAATGAGCATTCAAATAGCTTAGATTATCTTAGAAGAGATGAATGCATAATGCCAATTGAAATGCAGTCAAGAGAAAGGCGAACGAACTGCCAAGGCATGATGACCAACTGGATGAAACAGAAGCCCTGTACTTTGGTTGTTGCATTCTGCCGATTTTTGCCACGGCCACTCAATCACTCTAGCGAATTGATTAGGCACCAATGAAAAAATGCACCTGGAGTCAGAGCAATGCAATGAGAAGGACGGCATTTTTCGTGTGGAACACACGGGATTTGTAGCTCAGTTCACCTTGAGAGGTGCTTTCTTTTGGCCGGGCTTGCAATAAGCCTAAGGGAAACTTTTGTTCTCCTCGGGGTTGTTCCAAACAATATGGGACTGAAATGGAACCAAGTTCTCGAAGTGAGAAGTTCCACTCACTTCTCGGGCGAACGAGTTATAGAAATATACCTGGAGGACGATCAAAAACTCTTTAAGGCGAGAGTAAATCAAATTTATCAATAATGGTATTGGAACAAGTTGGTCCGTTTCGAGGGAAACTTTGGGAACACTTTTGGCGTAGCTGTTTTCCGGGCGGGACAAAGCGTATATAGGAGAACAAGGCGAAAGACGAATAGAAACAAAGGAAGAAAAAGGAAAGAAATGGAGAGAGGGAGAGATAGCGGTGTGCGAGAGAGTGAAAGAGAGCTAGTGGAAGACAGAGACACACAGAACGAAGGGCAACAACCATTTCGACCTGTCCAAGATTTATGATAGGGCTTAAAGTTTTGGAAAAATAGGCCTTTTGTGTGAGAGAAAAGTTGCCCTTGCCAAAGCGTCCGATCAACCAAACCCCGCAGGCACCCAACCACCAGCCACCAGCCACCAGTTACTTTGAGCCCCTCTTCTCCCTTCCTCCTCCTGTCTTCCTCATCCTCCATTCAAAAACAAGGCCACGCAAAATGGTTCCAAATGTAATTAGGACGATGATAATAATGGCGGGATGATGGATTGCGAGAGCGATTATTGATCATCATCACACCTAATCATTTGACTTTGCAAGTTGATCAAAACAGTTTGAGGTCTATTATATGGAGTAAGGCCCACATGACATGTGTCTAAGTTATGAGTAATCTTCCACGTCTAAGAGCTTGGATTATGAAGGAAAAGCAAGGACAAGAGAACATCCTAATGAAACCCTATGGGCTTCGTCGTCTCTTTGACTGTCTTTGTAAAATAAAAAAAAAACTGATTGTTTTTCAAAAAAGAAATAGGCGCCTTTTCTTCTCGATGCTGAATTTTCCAATCCATCTGTGGATAGTGAACGTTCGGCAATGTTTATTATAACCATGTCGATGTAAATCAAGTGTGAGTAGAAATTTGAACCCCAGAATGTACTGACGTCATTTTTATGTCCAAAAACAGCTGTAACTACTTGAGCGGGCGAGTTTGTTCCACGAAACCAGTTGCCCACATTGTAAAATAAGATGTCATCTCAGTTGATTTTCAAGGTCACAGAATTATTCTAACCGCTACAAGGAATGGTACTGTCATTTTGTTACCTAATTGTACAGATCTTAATACAACAGACCTTTGCATGGCAAAATGCTTGCTCCAATTACAGTACTCCTCCACACTAAAGGTTAATGGAGAGCGATCTTTTTTTGCCAAACACTTTGGAGCCTGCTACATATTACGTACAGAGATGGTAATCAAATGGAGAACGTTTGACTTTCCAATTAGCTCATTAATCATCTGTCTTGATTCTTAATTAGCCCCTGAGGCCCTCTCTTCTAATTCTCCTTGCAAGCACATCCAGTTCTTAAATGATTGAATTATTCATCCAGCGTAACTGTGCACATGAAAACTTATCCTGAGCCTCAAAAGTTCTTAATTCAAATCCAAAATATCTAACACAGAAGCAAGGCTCCCCTCAAGCAAGAAGACGTGGCAGGCTTTTTTCCAATAAGCATTGTGGCACATGGTGGCTTCAAGATACCATCAAAGGACCCCAAGGTCAAGCTTTGGACTCAAAAGGTCCATTTTGCCGAGAAGATAGAGCTCCAATTTGTCAGTAGAAACCCCATCCCCAAGGATCATACTTAGACCAGTTGAAACTTTGCAACGTTCAGAGGGCCTCCTTTTAAGCCCAGATATGGTGCAAGACTACCAAAGCCTCTGAAGTGCGGTGGGTAGAAGGTTCTTCATGAACAGGATCAGCATCCCCTGCATCAGTTACCTCAAACAAACTTCCAAAGAATAATTTCATCATAACCACGTCTAATGAGGAAATTGTGGGAACTACCGGCGCTTCATTCTAAGGGCCTTAACACATTAGCTATTCAAATCAGTCCTTAGATAGCCATTTTTCACTTCTCATGGCACGGATGGGAGGACAATGTTATAGTGTAACCGGGCGGATGAGAAGAATAGGGATGGAAATTGGCACGCCTCAGGACTCGACGGCACGGGAAAAGCCTATGTAGAGTATATAGTAGAGTAGAGACAGTAGAGTAGATAGAAGTACATAATTCTGAATAAGAGGGAACAAAAGCGGTTCCACCATGCATGCTGCGACCATTGTTGCTTCTTTTTTATCTTTGTAAATGGAGAATAAATCATATGGGGCTTTTTCCCGATGAAAGAATCTAATTACAGGCCAGGAACAACGCCAGAGAGAGAGAGAGAGAGACCCAAACTGAGGAGCATGAACTCAAGAGAACGTCGAATGAGGGTGTTCCAATCCCGAATCAGTTCCCATGTTTGTTGGTTTTGACATAAATCAGACTGGGAGTACACGTCAATTCAAGATTTATCATCCCATTCACAGGTTGTGCCAATCGAGTTCCACGTGTAACTGAAATGGAATTCCACTTTTTACTCCCTTGACTCGGAGCTAAGGGGCCACCAACCCTGTTCCAGTTCAGTTCCAGACAATGAGAAAATTGGATTAACGAAATTCGCTGACATTTAGCATTTCCTGGCTATCAGTTTGATGCCTCGTGTTCCTGCTCATTCCACCCCTTTCAGCCCCCAAGAATGACCCTGGCTCACGTACTAGACAGTGGAACGTGATCGGGATTGTTCCAAGAAATGGAGGGGAACGCTGCTCCAAATTGTATTAAGAGAATTCGTCCATGTGAATTATTCCTCCCAAGACGTTTGTCTCGCAGTCCGATATTCCAAAAATCTCGAGTGAAGGTGGCAACAAAGAATGTCTAAAAAAGCTTTTGTCCCACTTTTTTCACCCCGTGTCAATTGTTCCGTTCTTGAACTACTGAAGGTAGAGAACCCTCATCTCGGACCGAGGGTTACTTATTTCCTTAATGTCTCTCCCTAGCTCTGTTGAAAATATGGATCTTTTTTTTTTCAATCTCGACCCCTCCTCTTTTTGGGTTACTCCACTTCTAGCCATTTTGCTCCCCCTCTCATGCTTGAAAGGTTACAAAAGAGGAAATAATTTTGGTCAGGTACTCTGTGTAAGAGGGAAAAAAGATTCAGACAAGAGAGGTGGTACGGTGTCTGGATTCGAATTACGCCAGAGACTTTATTCCAGATCCTTTTCATCCCGGAGATCCTATTGTTACAAGGGAGCAAAGTGCAATAACGCTTTCAAAGAAAGTTTGCCAAAAGCATGCAAGTAGGATATTGAACATGACAAAGCAACACACATTGTCATGACCTTTTTTTGGTCTCATGTGATTATCTCATTCTCGTCCGTACATTCCACTTTTGTCGAACACTGTTTGAAATTTCTGGAACAACTCTCAAGTTAATGTACATATGTACGTAACCACTGCATGATTCGTAACCATTTCTGCTCTGAGTGAATGAATCGCTAATCTCTTCAATGCTTTGGCATATACATATTTGGTAGTACAATTCTCATCTTGATTACTACTCGATGGTCGCGTCGAGTCAATCTCCTTTTTTGCAGTGCTTGTTGAAATTTGGAGTGAAACTTTAACAAAAAAGTTCCGTGTCAGCAAATAACCAGATAATCTAGCGGAAATGGTCTGGAGAGAGTATTTGCATGTCAGGGCTTTTAAACCTTGGAAGGAGATGGTGTCTGTCAACCACGGATGATATCCATCCTTATTTGTTGCAAGCTTCAGACAGCCAAAGGTCCTAGGTGACTTGCAGGAAGGCCAAGAGAAAGGATGGAATACCATGTACCTATAGTTGAACTCATATCAATGGAACTGAGTGCGTATCTCGAAGAAGCAAACTCTTGCAACGCCAGAGCCTCTCGGGAACCTCTCCTTGGGCCTTACTTTCTTACTTTATGGCTCATGGAAAAGAAGCTTCACATTTCGGTAAGAGCTTGGAAAAGAAGGTGAGTTTAGTAGTCCTTTGCATGAATGAGATGGTTATTACAAGTTCAAATGTGACACACGCATAAAAGAGTCCCGTTTGGTAAAAGAGAGTTTGGGCAGAAATTTCTGGCGGAATGGTTCTGATAGTCACTGCTATGCTCAGAAGAAGGAGGAGAAGGAGAAGAAGGAGAAGAATGAGAAAACTTGGACCCGAAGCAACATCCTAACCAACCTTCCTTATCTTCCTTGTTGAGAGGGGCAATGAAATTGTGAAGAGGATTTTCCCACCATGAAAAAGGCGGTTTCATTTGTCATCGAAATGCACCTTGGACTTCTTTGCAAAGTGGAGGAAAGTGAAGTGGTACATCGCCGACTGATGTTTTCTCTTTAATGAAGTTCAACCTTAAACCCTTTGATTGATCTTATCGCTATTATTTGGATGTAAACAATGTCAACACAAAGGAAACATCTACAAATTTGTATCAATGATTGCAACGCAATTGGTTCTCTAGGAAAGAATGGAATTGAGCTTTTTCTATTTATGGGCAAAAATAATACTGTTTACGATCTCTGGCGTAAAATGAAAAATAAATAAATAAAAATATCAGCAAGAGTGAGCAATACTGCCTCAGATTTAAGCAGTCCCAGAGAGAAAATAATTCCCAAGACATGCTAAGCATACTTGACATCAGGTCATTTGACTTTTGAAGGATCATCTCATTCCAAGAGCTCGAAGTTACAATGCCCTCCCATTCATACCTGTAATTACCGGTGGGTGGACTGGCGTAAGGAACGCCCAGATATATTTCCACGTGTCTTTGTTGTTGAGCGTCACGACCCACACGAGTGACGGAGCCTTGAATTCGACCGTACTTTGTCTGAATCACCCGAGTTTTACCCTGACATAAAGAACAAAGGAAATGGATATCGTTCAATGCCAATGCAATAAGCTTCAAGGACCAGGCCCCATATTATTTACCTGACTAGGGTTGGGCTCGCCTGGCTGAGCCTTAGGCCAGCCCTGCAAAGGCATGAGGCTCAAGACCACGAAGGTCATCCACAACTGGCACCTCTTGAGAACCATCATGAAATTTTCATCACCCAACGTGAAACGTGGAACTTGAACGTTCGTTCAATAGTTTGTCATCTGGGAATCATCGCCGTTCGATGAGAGGACATCGGGGAAGCCTGAAATCAAGGAGAGAATCTCACGATCATTCTCGGCGTTATCTGAAGAATATCTTAAGAGGGAGTGCTGGCTGGTATCCACGAGGAAATGCAACTCCTGGTCACCCTTGACGACGGACGGCCTTGTCTCTCGCCTCCATCTGCAACTTATCTGGCACAAGAAATCTAGAGTGGAAAACCTGCCGAAAGTCCCCCCTTCTAAGGACATGAGGAACCGGGAAAGTTTGTAAAAGGTTTAGGAAAACAGATTTGTGGCTGTGATTCGGGACGACTTGGACAAGGTACTCGGATTTAGAGCAAAAAGACGACGGGACTAGTGAGTGTGTTTGTGGATGTTGATGTGTGTACTATTTCTACAAAAAGACGGGAATTCTCCCTCCAGGCAAGAGGGCTGACAAAGAGGCTTCGCAAGGTTGGGGGGGCGTTCAGTACACCTCCATGACTTGATGGGATTTCCACTCATTATTCCACGACGACTTTTGTGGGAGTCCCAAGTTTTTTTTGCTTTGCTTGGGACATATTGAAAGAAGCTCCCATTTCGAAGCTGAAAAGGATCCTGGTCAGACCGGGGTTCTTTGTAATGATCCCTTGGCGCCTTATCACGCTATCGTTTGAAGGCTGTAAAACATTATGTGATGGCTGCCTAATGATCGCGGAAGGTAAGGAACATATTGTGTACGTACATCCCGTTTGATACAGCCATTGACCAGGAAAAGGTTTCTGCTCAATTGATCGGGTTTCTTTGGCCAATCCTTTGAATTTCAAGTTCCAAAACTATCAGCAAATGTTTCTCAAGAGTAAAACGTAGTAAATCCAATCGATTTGTCAAGTGCTTTGGTGTTGTGTTGCGAGAATTCGGATCCCATATTCGGCCATGAGAATGCGATGTGGTTTGATGTTCATATCCACAATAGTCCTTTTGGGTTAGATAGCCCTTTATGAAACTCTCTGAGCTGCCAACCAGATATTGGTTGTTGGTTGTCGGTTGACGTTGTACTTACTGTACGTACGTACGTACGTACGTACAGTATATGATGGTGTAGTAGGTGAGTGAACGCAACCTTCCAACTCAATGAGTTTTACGGGCTTCGCTGGATGGAGCCAGCCTTTATCATTGGTTTGTTAGGGCCTTCATCGCATAGTGAAGGCTGAAGGCGGGACCATTACGATGAACGTCATTGTAACGTAAACGATATTGTTGTGTACTGGTATTGAGTCTCTCGTTGTGTCGGGATGAGAAGTATTCCTCCACTTGAGGGACCTTCAGACTCCAAAGCTTACTAGAACGATCTTGCAGAGATCATCAAATCAGGACCGCTATCCCGTTATCCTCAGCTACCATGGATTCCAGTCAGCTCTCTAGCAACTACTTTGTCCTCCTTTCCTCTTGTTCCACAATGTCCATTCATTTCTTAAGCGGTCATTGGACCAAGAGGAGCTTGTGGAGTAAGCTTGACTATTTGTTCCAAAGAGGTCACAAGGAGGAAGCGAGAAAAAAGTTTAATCATAAAAGGTCTTTATGCTAATGACAGTAGGTGAGCCACTTTACACAACTCCAAAAAGATCTTGAAAACTTTTTTCTTTTCGCTAAGAAGAGGTGCTCGTAGAAATGAAGTTCTTGCACTTGGCCTAGGGTACGGTATATGAAATTCCTAGAATGGAAAAGCTTTTTTTCTTGTCTTGTCCAACTAGAAAAGCGTTCAATCATTTCCTGTGTGGCTCGTTCGACTTCAAAAGCGTTCATAATGTTTAGTCATAATTCATAGTTTTTAAAGTGAACTAAAATGAAACAGAGATGCTGGCTGGCCTTGTCTTCAGTTCTCCGAAAGAACAATAAGATTTTCCGGTTGTGTGCAAAGAAGGTTGAAGATCCCTTTCAACGTGTCTTTATTGTCTCGTTTCGACGAGTTGATAAGCCGACCAAGACTTCAATGAAGACCTCGTGAAATTCAAGCCCTTCTCAAAGTCATCGCTCTCAAGGGGATAACGAGTTTCAAAAAGTAGCTTTAAATCCATGATGAGTTGGAAATGGATAAAGGTCGAGAAATCTGTGATATGTTGTTCAATCCCGGCAAAATGAAGGTGATGTTTTCAATCAGTTTGCTGATCTAAATGACCCATAAACGGTTTTTATGCCCGTATATAAAATCTGCCCAAGTTTGCGACGCCGGCTGGGAGTGCTTTCCAATGGTTCCAACGGCTTTGGTCCCATTGAAAGACTTGATCCTTGACAGTCTAGGATCCCGCTTTTGATGCCCTTTCTTAAACGTGGAGTATTTCAGTTTGCCCCAAAGCGATATCCAACTAAAGTCTCTATACAAAGCGGCGGGGGTTTGAGTCCATGTATAGATAACTTGAAGTGCGTTTCCTAGCTCGGGAAGCAAGAAGCCAAATTCCTTCTTTGAACGAGACGCGATTTCCATTCTTGGGTGTCGAGACTTTGGGTCTTCAAAACAGATGCGGCTCGTCCATAGCCGTTCACACCTCGCTGTCTACTGTATAGTACATAGGCCTAGCAGCGGCAAATCAAGCTCTGAATAACTGAGTTATGAATTGGCCGTCTGTCTATCATAAGGCTCTTCAAAATGGAGAACCAAGGAAAAATGATTCATGAGACGAATCAAAAGGGGACCTTTGAAGTTGCAAAAACATTCTCTCGCACAACTGGTGTGTGTTCAAATATGAAGTGAAGGAATAACAACAGATCCATTGGCCAGGAGGCCTCTTTCTGTCTGCGCTCCCTGGTGAGAAATCAAGACCTAGCGTAGGAGACACATAAAAGACGAGAACGAATGGGAAGAAATGAGTTGAAACTTTGGATGATCAGCCGGAACTTTTTTTCCCTTTTTTGCACTGCAGTAATACTCGTACGGACTCGTCCATTGCTACAGTACGCCAGCGGCAGCCAAGTCTACGTACATATTTGTAGTAAAAAGACTGAAACCTACGAGTAAGTTTGGGCCATACCTTACCTTGAAGAAAGTTACTCGGATATCTCAATGGAGGTATGAGGCCACCGCAAAAAAGGATGATCATGTTAAAATCCATCCCCTTCTCCAACCTCGCCCTATTGCTACGAGTACAGGGTTCAGGTCTCTCGTTGCAAAAGGCAATGATGGGCCGTCATGAAAGGGTCCTCAAAGGGTTTTCGCCCAATTCATCTTAAGTAGATTGTCCTTCCCCTCTTCACCGAAAGCAGGGGAGAAGCGAATGATGAAATACAAGTGTCTTCTCGCATCATTAACCCCGGCCATTTTTCATTTTCTCCTTTTTGACGGTAGACCCACATGGGTTTGACGTTAGCCTAACTGGTGGGGTCCTTAGAACTCTTCAGGACATGGAGCTCGTAAGTCCCGCTCACTCAAATTTGAACCACTCAAGATACCTGAATGACGATAGAAATAAGGCGCAATCTGAAGTTTGCATGTGATTCAATTTCATTTCCAATTCAAGCCATAAACTAGAACACAAAGAAACATTGCTAAGCCGTGGATTTCAGCCGGGCAGTGTAGCGACAGAATGAAAGCTTGCCGGGCTTTATCGTCCCATAAGACTGTCATGGAAGTCTCCAAGGAATCTGACGAGGTTGAGAACGTGGCTTTTAGGCCTGATCCGACCGGATCTGAAAATTTCCTGCTCCCCCTCATGTCGCCGGAGGCCATGGAACTGGGCCTTTTTGTCGACTGACGGCTGGGGATATCATCATCTTCCACTTCATCCTTGGTCTGCTTGGTATCATCTGACTGGCTGGGGGCTGATAGCTGGTGGTGGCTTTTGCGACCGCTGTCTTCACCACGACCACCACCACCAGCACCACCAACAACACTTCTCACAACATCGCCTCCACTTCCCGAAGAGAGTCCCGCGAAGACCGAAGAGAGTCCTCACATCTCATTATAATGAACTGGATCTCTTCCACGATTCCACAAAAGGCGGAGATTGTGGAGTTGGAAAAATGCACTTTGTGTTTGGTTCTATGCGAAGATGAGCTCCACGCAGGACATCGTATAGGACGAGGACCGTTGTCGTTTCGAGGACAAGCAAGCACATTCATCCGAATGATCTTGGGGTTGACGTAGTCATGTACCAAGGGAGCATCGGCCAGAAGGGGGACCACGCTAGGGGTCCTTGAAAATGGCGAACTTGTCCGAACATGGTTGAGTGTAAGATTGTTCATATTATTTTGATTTCGTACTGCATGATTTCTATCTGCTCAATCTAGTAAATATATGTTGGTATGAATGAATAAGACCAAGGACAACGGCGATTCAGGGCTCTCGATGAGTCCGGCGCAACTGAACGTATGCCTCGGAATTTTCATGGAATCCTGTCTTGTCTCATTTCATTTTATATCCATTTCATTGCTGTTAAGTCTACAAGCCAAGTGAAGCTCGGTTATACAGGGTTAGTGAGCGGAATGGGTATTTTGCCTCAACGGTGTAAGTACTGCACCAAAGGAATCCTTCACGTTCTCTTGATGTGCCAACGCTCTCTTTCTTTCACTCTCTCCTGATACGTTCGGATGTCTCCACGAACCTTTTCGCCTGTTCCACTCTTCCCATTCATTTCCCAAGAAGAAGGAAGACTGATCCTCACTTTCAAAATCGATCCCGGAGCACAAGATCCGAGTTGTGTTTGACTCTCAGGTAAGTGCGTCCATTCTTGGTCCACCTCTCTGATTGTTGGCTTGTTGGTCCAACGCAGAGTTCCGAGTATTCAGAGGTTCCATCAGTGGAAATGGAGAGATATTTTTCTCCACTTTGCTTTTGCTAACTTTAGTAGATGGAGGTGGTACGGCAAAAATTAAGCTCGCATCCCTCCATTTCCCAATGCCCATGTCGTCTAGCACAACTTTCCAAAGGTCTCCTTTCCTTCTCGTTCTGTGATTGGAAATGCCCAATACAACAAGAAACGAGGGCCCGATGTAAGTCCGGCCAAAAAGTTTTTCGGAGCCTCCGAGACTCGCATCATAAATCTGACCCCAGGAGAATAAACGGGAATCAAGTCGACGGAGACAAAAACGAGCATTACTAATATTGAAGCATTGAAGCCCGCTTGAAACGAGGCGCCGGGTCTCTAGGTCTGGTCAAGGGCACCTTTCAAAAGGCTCGCTCTCGATCTCGCATCGATTTTGGGCTCTTTCATTTCGCCACTCTCTTGATGATGGAAATGGCGCACATGTACGTACGTAGTCAACGGTAAATCGTGGAGGTGAAGCGTCATTTCGTACGATCATGAGTAATCGTCAGATGGGATAGCGTATCAAGGTTGACGGCTAGATATCAAGATACACATAAAGCAAGCTATTCGAATATTTGGCCAGTCTTTAGTCAGATCGCTTAGTTGTTTGTCCCATCCAAGGTCCCATCCCATGGACCCATCGTTGGTTAGTGCGGAAGTCGTTTCGTCATTGAGCCTTAGAGCATAGAGCATAGAACATCCAACATGAATAGCCAACTAGATCGACTCTGTTCCAGTCTTGAGCAAGAAATTTGTGGATAGTATGCAAACTAACAGGATTTCCAGGGATTTGTGACAATCTTTTCCGCTGAAATCCACCCACTCTCTTTCCCTGAGCGCACTTGAAATTCATGGACATTGTGATTGAGTTAAATGGAAATTTCATCGAACCTTGTATTCTCACCCGATTTTGGTCCATGATCGTATCATTTCAAATGGATCCCCTTCTCTTTTAGGAATCGGGGGTAACGGTGGGTGGCAATCTCTCTAGCAACGTGGTCTATGCATTCCCACAGACCAATAACAAGATACAGCCGAGCAAAGGCTCCATGTGGTTCGTGGAAGAACGGAAAGGGAGTTTTTTGTGGAATGAGCCGATACATTCAATCAATACGTAATCCCCTGCCTCGATCCAAGGATTTGGGGTCTCCTTCCTCTCCATTTCCCTTTCGGGTTATTGCACAACACCACACGGACGTCTCTTTTTTTTCTCTGTTTATGCCTGGCGAGCCTCATTTTCAAAGGGTGGAGCTGACCATTCCACAAGCATAATTGAAGCCACTATGACCATTCCAGATTTTTGGAACTCCTGATCTGCCTCTCCAATTGGAAGCGTTTCTTTAGGGCCCTCTTCGAACCCTTTGAAGGGTAGGTCGTTCAATGTTTCAGGCCTGACTTTTTCCACCGTCCCTTTCTCTTTGGCATTGGTTTTGACACTAATTGGGGTGTTTTGCACCGGTCAAGTCCACTTTGGAGCTCTGAGCTTTCAAGGCTTTCCACGATAGCGTCAGATTACACGCCTTTGAACCCCGGGCACGTGATTGTTTTTCTCGATTTTTCCCCTACTAAGCTTTTTGAAAGGGCAGGAAGAACTGAAAATCACTCCTGTTTTCTGGAGATACCACGGTTGACGGACGGTCGACCTCGCACCTTGTTGGAAGCAGTAAATATTTGCTCGTGATTACATACTTGGTCCCAATAAAAACGTGTTGTCCTTGCACATCTTCTCAGTGAACCCCGTTTCTTTGGCCCTGTTTTGGCGACCATTACCAATTCTCTTTGTGCATTCCACCATCAAGACCAGGCTCAGAGAAAGTTTGATAACTTATTTCCAAGATTGAGGTAGTACACGAGTACAAGCTTGTGTTTTCATGAGACTGACATTGGGTTCAAAGAGCTCAGACGCGGCCGGCGGAATTTGGCACTCCCTTTGTTGGTGCAGCCAGACAATCGAGATCAACAGTCGCTCTCCAATGAAATCCTCTCTGCAGTACATTGAAGAAACGGTCGATTTCGATTTCCATCGGAAGTCTTCGAGGGACGTGTTCGAATCGCCCCCCGCTGCCACTAAATGGGCCCTTAAGTATCAATTCGTGAAATTGAAAGGCCGCATTTGCATTTGCACTTCAAGCTTGTCTCTCTCTCTCTCTCTCCCCCTTTTTCTCTATTGGTTTGAGTCATTGGGAATGTGGTTGAATGGTTTTCAAAAAAGAGATCTACAAAGCGTTGAAATGCCGACCAATGCAATGAGCCCTGGCTCTCTGGCGAGAAGATTTACCAATGAATAAGTTCACGATTGTCAACACTCGAGATTTGGTTCAGAACTCTCCTCAATGATGCCAAATCTTGCATCATGTATATATAATAGTATCGTTGCATTTGGTCCGCTTCCAAAGGTTCTAGCCCATTCAACGCTTCTCGGTTCAGACTTAGGGCTAATGAATGGCACTTTCAAAGCTTCCTGCTTTGTTCTTTTTGGCAACAAATGAGTTAAAAGCGGCCCCTTAATCTATCCTTTTCTCACTTAGAAGGCCATTCCCCTCCCCTCCTTCCCAAATCGGCACACCCCCAATTCGCACTTTCCTTGTGCTCCGTGTTAGATTAGTAGATTAGTGCTGACCACTGTAATAAATGAACCCGAAGATGAGGAAACTGCCCATTAACCATCTTTTGGGAGCACGGTCCGTCTTGGCATTGCTTGGATTAATCCCCTTGACTGCAAGTGAGGGAAATGTGGAAAGGCTGCGGTTTGAATCGTGTTAATTGTGTTAATTGATTGAGCTTCAACGCGTTGTTCTGCTGTACCGTACATCCGTTGAATCGTGTTAATTGTGTTAATTGATTGAGCTTCAACGCGTTGTTGCTATAGAAATGGCTCTCCGTGGTGCTCTTTGTGGTGCTCAAGGAGCTGTTGAATTGGATCCTGGGTTGGAACCATTTGAATGGCGAATGTAACTGCGAGGGACAACTCGTAAAATTCTGGGAGGGGGCTGAGTATATCTTTTTGCGACAAAGTTGTAAAACATGCCAAGTTGTGGGTAGTGCCTACGTAGATGTTTACTTCCCAGGCCAGACTGTGGAAATCCAGATGGAACACACGACCCGGTTGCTGAAGTAAACTACAACGGAAGGAAGAGCGCTGAAAATAGCTTGACGATAGGAGCGCAGATCGCGTTCCACTTAGGTTTTCATTAGAGACATACTGTATGAGTATGAGTGTGCCGTACTTGGCCATACTTATGGACATCAAATGGTCTTCAGAGCACAGAGACACACAAACTCCAGGACGGAAGTGGAGATGTCTTTTTTACCCAGGATTAAATATGATCTTGCTTTGTATATTCTCTTTCACTCTGCGTGTCTTGTTGGGTCTGAGTGTGCCAGATGCTTGTTGGAGGAAAAAACCCCGCTGGACTGAGAGAGCCTCCATTTAAAGAGCTTTGCTTGAGATTTCCGAGGGATCCTGATGGCATTACATATCTTAATACACAAATATTGTAGAGTATATGCGCCAAAAGAAAGTCTCCCTTGGGCGTCAAGGACGACAAAGAGCCGTGAAAATCTCGGAACAAGTCCCTTGGCGTCGGGTCGGCTGTAAACTTTTCAGGCTTGGTCTGGAATAATCTTGGATTGCAACTGCATTTCGATGGGTTCAGGAGCGGCAAGTCCCGACTACGAATCCGGCTTTCTCCCCTCGATTGAAGTTTTTTGATTGTTGAGTTGCTAGGAACAGAGGGTTGAGGTTTGTCCGGCATCACATTGTATGTACCAAAAATTCCAATAGGCACTGTCAAAGTCCGCATCAGAGAAAGAGAATCGAACCGAGAACTTTCTTACGCACAGTATAGTGTTATGAGATGTACCTATATAAGAATATTTCGTTCATGTGGGAGGTTTCACGTTGAATTACGAAGGAAGTGCACCCTAATTGGGGATCCTTGGTTTTGGATTTTCAAAGGCAAAATGAATAGCGGCTTGCAAATCCATGATGTGGCTCACCTTTCTAAATGTTATGTATGAGTAGATCTGAGCGTTTCACGATTCCCTTGGTGAGCAAGCGAACATGTGTTGGCACAATTTTGAACACTTCAGACAGCGCTTTAAGCAGACTTCTTGCTCGAATTTGATGGAGCTCCCTTCTGAAAGTAAACTTTCGGGCGGGAAAATACCTCAACTGCATTTATATAACCATTGAAGGAGGATCCAAGACCAAGTTTATGAGGAATGGAGGCCACCTATCAAAGTTTCTGGTCTGCCTCTCAAGTCTGTTAGACTTTATTCGGCAGAGAATTCTTCTTTCCCCACTCAGCTTTCTCTCTCATTTTATATAGTACCTTACAAGATCGACAAGATCGTCTTCTAAGGCGCTGCTTGGCCAAGTACGTAGTTGCTCCAAGTTCCAGGTGAGATATTCCAAAGTCGTGGACTATTAATTCTGGGAACGAGGTCAGGTCCCACGCTTTGCTCCTCAGGCAAGCGACTCAACGGAGTCTCTGCAGGTTGTTCCAAAATTTTCGATCCCATTTCCATGATATGGTCGATTTCGGTTGGACCCTTCCACTGGCTCACTTGGTACTGAAGTCACTCGCTTGCCGCAGATTGTACTGTGGATAAAGCGGCCTTTGGAGGGGGGGGAAGTTTTACATCCGGTGGCTGGGTGGGGAATTATCTGTTAACTTTCTCACTTCTTTGACTTCCATCTTTAGATGAAATTGAAAATCACCCATTATCCATCTCGACCTAAAAGTCCTGTGTTGTCTGGCTAGGCTGGATACTCTTCTGCTGGATCATTCAAGGGGATCAATTTGATATCACATTGATGATTGAAACAAACATCTTCGGACAATTCATATTGCTGAAGTGATTGAACGAACGAAATGCTTTTCCTGTTTCTGCACTCTTCTTGATGATTCGTTTCATAAGCATTTAAATACGAGTATGTACCTACGGCGGGCTTCGATGAAACTTCAAAGTCAGTCCCATTATACTGCAAAGAAACCTTTTTTCCCCTTCTACCAAGGGTACGGGAGATCAAAAGAAGTTGTTCATGTCATCATGTAAAAGCGGCCTATTTGGAAATATGTTCAATATCATGCTTTAGCACAAAGGAAGGTTTTCTGTCAAATCATTCGCATGTTTTAAAGTGAACATTCCTAAAGCTCAGGGACATTTGGTTTCACTTTCTGTGTTAGTCAACATTACGAGCACAAAAATGTCCAGGATCTTGAAGCTGTCTGGAATTTAGCCATTAGTATAAGCTATTAGTTTTAAGCCAGTATGGCTCATTTTAAGCGAAAACTTTTATGACCCGTTGTCATTGTGTGCTTTGTGGTGCTTTTCGGATGCGATACGATGCGATCTTGCATGGCCGAGCTTAAAGACGATCAAATTGGACCTCTTCGTTGTGCCAAAGAGAAACTTTTTCTATTGCCTTCAAATTCAGTTGGGTTTGTTATGTCAAAGTTTGAAAGTGTAATGTGAATAAGTATTGCAGTTTTTTTGCCTCCAGGGAAATCTAGCGGCCTTATCGTCGTGAACCATTTGCAATCGCAGCTCAGGGTGACTGGACGAATCGACCATTCCAATATCGATCTGTTGGATGTGGAACCTTACAACCCTAGAGCGTCAAAACCTTCGTTATCCTGGGCTGGGGCGGGCACGTGCATTGACGATCAAGACACATTTGCCACCAGACAGAACATGTAAGTGCCCAGACCGACTTTATGATGTTCTTCTTGTGGACCAAACTGGTACCAGTTCCAACTCGAGTTCCACCCAAAGCCATTTCGCATTGAAAATTCTTGGTATATCCGCTGGCCTACTTGTTTCCTCTCTTTCTCTTTCTGTCTCTCGGCATCAAATACTGAATGGGTTCCAAAATGAAGACAGCCTGGATCGCTATAAAGCTCTAAAAGTTCGTTCATCGGGGCGCAGATTTGAAAAAAAAAAAGACAGTTCTTACGCATTAAGATGCATTTCGACTTATTTATGGGCACGTCGTGCTCCAAACTGAAGGCGGGGTGAAATATGAATATGATCTTGTCTCAGACAATTCAAGATCCCATTATAGGTCTTAAACCAGCACTGACATTTCAACAATGTTCGTTTATGGTTTGACGAGCCATGCCAAAATTAAGCATGCTGAATAGCACGGCGACATTGCCTGATAAAAGTTTTGGACTCGCGACATTTTGTGGGAATCATGATCTGGATCTCAACAGCTTCCTTCGCCCCGAAAAAGATTCTAAATTGGGGGAACAGGCTTCCAATCCGTGTGGAGGACGAAAAGGACGAGGACGTTTTGCATCCCTGAACTTGCAATGCCTGTCCGTCCATTGGATGGTTGGTTCATTCGTCCATTGTCTGTCGTCCTGGAGCGAGCCAGCAAGCCAACCCGTTGGTTAGCTTGGGCCTTGGAGAATGGAACCGGGAGTTATCCATTCGGTGAAGAATTATTGTGCAAGTTTTCAGGCTACATGAGTCACATCAGTATCGTTATTCCAAAGTTACTTGTGATAGCATGCTTTTATCTAGGGAACACTTACAAAATGAGGGGGAAAAGTTGCTCAGACAATTATCCAAGACAAACCTCGAACGAACGAGGCAGATCAGTCAGACCTTCAAAAGGAGCTTGTTGATGCTGTGAAAGTTGAACATCTCAAGAGGTGCATCGTATCCTCAACCCAGTTGAGGTTGAAATGGCCCCCATTTGACTTTGACATGGGCAGGGAATGGAACATACACAAACAGAGACTCAGAGACAAAACACACTGTCGGGGCCTATTCTCAGGGGGATTAATTCGGGCATTTCGACGTCTGGATATCTTCACAAACCCACAACATTGGTTCCGTGTTCCCTATCTTTGAGAATAAGTTTATCCAACCCTGGAGCGTTGCTCAACGTGCAGTACGGTCTACCACAACCTACCTGATGAGCAATGAGCAATCTGATCAGGGGGCCGCATTTTTTTGCAAGCTCGTAAATATCTTCAGGCTTATTTGCATTTGTGCCATACTGGACGATCGTTCAAGCTGGCTTTAGACAAACCGCCTGCTCAAAGCTCATCTTTGCATTACAGTGGGATAACAGTGGCACCAAGAGGATAACTCACTCACGAGAAAGTACCAAGTCAAATCCCGAGGAATAAAAGATATTCAAGTACTACTCCCACTGAGGTGTGCCCGAAGGCGAAGGGGAAATATCACCAAAGACATTCACGCAAGCAGGTTCTGTTGACTTGAGAGGGAATTGGAAAAGGCAACCGGATTCGGAGACGAGAAATTTCATTTTCCCTGCACGCTTCACAAATAAATTATTCTCGAAGGCTGCTGAAGAAGCTGCAATTGTTGGCCAAAAGTTATGGCTAAGATGTGTACCTTCGTCTTATTCTTCTTCTTCCGCCGATGTAGCTCAACCTTGACTAACGCGCTCATTTAACGTAAAGCAGTAATTTGGGGGGCAGCCTCTTAGGCTCAGAAGGATGAGTTTCTGACTTTCACGGTAGCTGTCTGAGACTGGCATGATTAAACCCGGCTTTCAATTTCAAGGCCCCTCATTAATCAAACGAGACAGACAAAACGTATCAAAGATTAGGCTCAGCTTACTTGAGTTGTCTTCTTTCAAGTCATGGCCTTTTTTTCACAACCAACCAAGGAACGAATAGGATTGGTATTTTTTCTTCGGTTCTTGCCAAATGTAAAACAGCAGTCAGTCGAAGGAGCCAGCCACGACGGAGAGGTACTTCAAGCTATTTCCAATGTTATTTTTCTCTGTCACGTCAAAATTGTTCCAAAGGAGTGGCACCAATTCCACTTTTATCCCACACAAAGCGCCAGGCTCGAAGTAAGAAGGAAAAGGAACCACGGTAGGGGAAAAACTGTTCGAAAAGAACCTCGCCGGAGGCTGCAACCGTCTCCTTAACCGTTTTCGCTTACTCTTTTCTTTCTTTCTTTCTTTCTTTCTTTGGCACCGATCAAAAAATGCCCACACTCACGATAGGTCTGCCGTCAATACCACACTGAAGTCTCGATTCTTTCGTTTCTGGTACAACTCGCGATTCACTTCTGGCTTTTGACGGCCAACCAAGACTCCTTTTCAGCCTCTTTTCATCCTTCGCTGGGCGAGCACATCCACGCGATGAACCTTCCGAAAGCCAAGGGAGCGTCAAGGGAGATCCGACCGACGAAAGGCCGTCAAAGGCCCTTCATTCGAGGGTGGTTGGGAACTGAAGAGCCATTGTGTGTGTACTATGTAGTGCATATTTGTACGTACCGTGCGTAAATCGAACGTAAAGTTTGAGCACAGCCGTTTGTTTGGCTTTCCAGGTGGATGGTGTACTTATGTACTAATTACTGCTCATGAGCAGTGCTAGAACTTTTACTGAAACATGTATAAAAAAAACAGTAGATTTATTTCAGCTAACGGGACAATGATATTCACTTAAAATGTCGAAGGAAAAAGAAATAGATTTGTGAAGAGGTTGCGTGAGATTAGCACGTAGATTCACGCGTTTAATGGAAGGCGCAAAAATTATGAAGTAACTGGAAGTAAAGCGTGGTTCACGATACGTTGTGAGCGGGATTGAAACCATGCATGCGCACCTCAGCTTGAATATGGAGAATACGGAGGAGGTGAACTGGGCATGTAATCCTCATTCAAGGTTTGTTGGGACATAAACTGAGGACTAGTGGACAAATTTCCGTTCAAATTGTCCAACTCAATGCGGCTCTGACTGCGGCGCTCCCGTAACACAAATGTAGAGTCCAATTGGGATTCCACCAACTTCAATTGCTCTTTTAAATGCTCACTCCGATCTTTCAGAGGGGCAAGGCGTTCCTCCCTCCGGATCCGAACCTGTACCATTTCCTCTTTCATGGTCTCCAACCTCTGCAAAGGAAGATCCAGAAGAAGTTAGAAAATAAAATGATGCCCTTTTTACAATCGGTCTTGAAAGCTACAATTCTTCGACGAAAAAAACCATTCATGTGAACCCATGGTAACTGCGATTTGGAAGACCCCCAAAGATCAATCATGACTTGCGAGTGAAGGGCCCTTTGCTCATGACAGAGCACAATCTTAATTTGTCCATGGACTTCTCAAGTTGGGTGGAGGAGCAGTCATGATAGCTGTTGTATTGGCCAAAATGACAACTACTGGAACATTATTTTAGGTTGGCAGACCAATGGCCCCCATCAGGGACTGAACTAGGTGATCATGAAGCAGAACATTGAACACTGGCTAAATAACTAAATTGAGCGAATCCGAAGTGAGTAAGAGTGAACCAGAGACAGAAATAGAAATGGATATTACACAGTTGACAGATCTCGCGAGTCAGAGCAAAAAGTAACATCAACAAACCAGGGCCAAGTGTGTCGGTTTCTCCTCTCACTTTCGTTGGGATCCGTTCTCAACTCATTGGATGCCATTGTGGCAATCACAAACATTTCCGGGCCGAAATTTCTCCCAGACGTTTTCCCAAGCTCGCGGATTTTTCCTACGATTTGCTCGCTTAACCTTCAAACATTTTGCATTCACGTTCACCTTGGGATTACATAAACGAGGCCATCGCAACAAACAAACGGCCTCTCAAAACAAGTCCGATGATGATTTCGCACTGGCTCAGAGTTGAAGTGTACGTAGCATCACATTTTGCATACCTTTGCCAATTTCTCAATCTCACTCTCGAGCTTGATTTCCGCGGGTGTGCCTTTGGCCATGTGTTGCTCGATGAGCTTCTCATTGTCCTGAATGGCCTTGGTCAAATCCCGCCTCTGTTTGGTCAGAATTTTGACGGCTTTCTCCTGGCTCTTCTCGATTTTCCGCATCTGTTTGTCCAAGTTAGTATTGGCTAGGCGATTCATTTTCAGGTGTGAGACTTATAGTCGGTTAAGTCCTTTGTCTTCGGTGCGTTCTATATTTTCACAGGTCGTCTTCTTGGATCAGTTGAACGGTGACGTCAACCAACGTCTCCTTGTCAACCTCTTTTTCTTGTTCTGAAGTCTTCTCTCTCCGTCCAAAAAAGACACACAGGTCACAACCTATGTAGGTTTCCTAGAAGAGTACTTCAGCAGCTGAACTACTGCGTCTTAAACTTGAATAAGCCACATAACTCGATAAGATTTATCTAAATTATAATTGAAGCCTCAGCCACAGATGTGTTGTAGAAAACCAGTTGGATTTGGTTTAGACAAGGAGGAGCCAGACCACTTGGGAATTTACCAAACACTTCCAAAGATCAGCGACACTCATATTCACCAATTGAAACGGTGCTTCAAGTTTCTCGCCTTATGGCAACGAAGCAAGCAAACCACCAATCATTTATTTCTGTTGTGAAGATAGTGCTTGTGATAACTGATGATAAAGATCGCTCAAATGAAAAACATTTTATTGAACAGAACAAAGGCAATAGGCAATGTTTGACTAGCTTATCGTTGAGTTGCTTTGCTTTGCTTTGCTTTGCACTTCAAGGCAGATATTCAATGATTCAGGGATCGAAACTTGACACCAGCCAACGATGATCGTGGAGATGTTTCTTCCACAATCAAACAAAGCTCCGATTTTTCGAGTTCCTGTTTCAATTTTCTTCGGTGTGGCCGAATATCGTCGGACTTACTGAAGATTGAGGTGAAAGAAGAGCACAGCCACGGGAAATGCCACTAGGCGACCACAATCGTCTGGCAAAGAAACCGAGTGACTGACGTTGTTGCTTTTTTTTTGAATCCTCTACCTCCTCCAGTCTTCCTGAGCACTCTCGATCGAGGGCCTACAATGCACTTGCCTCGTATGCCTACCTTACATCACAGACGTGATTCGCTGCTTTGAAGTGGGAGTTTATACATCTGCTGATGTTGCACCTGTGACGAAAATGTACAAGGTGGAAATGAATATCATGTCTGTGGCAAGGTAAAATTACTTGGTGGTTTCCGTGCTCTACTGAGATTGGCTGCGCTTGGACCCTGGAATGGAATATTTGGTTATGCTTCGTTACTTCTGCTTCTGTAATCGGCACATCCTCTTTTATTTGGCTGCATCATTGTAAATTTAGACCGGCCGTTATTTGCTTATCCATGGAAATCTCCACGAAAAGCCAGGAGATTTGAGAGATCAAGACTTATCTTGTTCTGAAAGCTTTTTGATCTGAAAAGGTGAACGGAAAAACGAGCATTTATCACGAAACCTCGAATACAGCTTTGGAGTTTCTCTGCTACTCATTGATAAACGTTATTCTCCACCGATAAGTTGGCGGTGCTCATTTTTAAAGTTGTGACAGACTGTTACAAAGGTTTGGAGAGAGACCTTAAAGGCTATTAATATCGTGTTAGGTTAGGTTGGGTTAGGTGAGGTAAGGTTAGGTTAGGTTTGATAAGGTTAGGTTAAGTTTAAAAAAGTAACACCGCCAACTAATCAGGGGAGAATAAAGTTTACCCTACTCATTTGGTCTCTTACAACATCATGTTTTTATGTGGTACAATGTATATGCAATAAGATATTGTACAAGTGAGACGTACGTTCTGCGGAAATCGTTTGCTGGTCTATTCCAGCACATTTTCCTCCGCCAACCATACCACGTGGCTTTCCAGGTCCCTTGGCAACTATTTTGCCTATTTTTCTCTGCTGCTTGACCCGATCTAACAACGGGTAAACGATCGAGGATTGCCCCCAAAAGTAGGACATCTTGCATAATCACAAAAGACGTGCAGAATCGCCCATACTAGTTCAATGAGGGAGTGACCGGTGGCCTGGAAGTTGGCATACTTTCTTCAAGCATGTATCCATCTATCATCGTTGGGTAGCAGTATGGGAAGTTGAGAACCTATTCTTTGTTGGACGCTCTTCAAGCTGGCCCTGCTACCGGCCCCCATGGCCCCCATGGCCCCATATTCCCGGGTTCCCTCATCTCCCCCTGTTCACAAAGTTGGTAGGGACAGGACGGGGAGTCCCACGTGCATGATTCATGTGTTGCTTGGAGACGATGGTATGGAGTACGGACAGATCCTGTACGAGTTCATGTCCATGCCCACCGCATCTCCAGCCAATACGACGGCAAGTGTGTGTGCTCGATTCGAACCAACGCACAAGTGGTTCTCTGGATGCAGACGATGGTTAAGTCACCGGCAAAGAACATCTGCCGTCTGGTTCAGTATTTTCAATCAACGTGTGTACTATGTACATTCGCCAAACAGCTCAGGTGGTTTGGCATAAACTTGAACAGATATCGGAGTTGGATACACATACTAGATACACATGGCTATTTTTCTATTACATATGAGCTTCCAAAGTCCCTTGAGGTTTGGAACTTCCATTTTTAGGGAAAAATATTTCATCTTAAATCGAGGACAATTTTATGGGACAGCGTCAAAAAATATGGACAATAACCTTTTTTATTTATTTCAGCAATGACCATTAATTGGTATCCTCGTAAGATATGCTTTCGTCACCTTGTAAATAGGCAACCATACTAATAACATTTTGTTCTTTTTCACCAATTGGTGAAAAAAACAATTATGGAGCGACTATAAACTTATGGAAAATTAGGTACATCCCCGCCCTATTTTTCGTACTACGCCATTGATTTTGACACCTTCAATCTTTCCTCCACTCTTCAGATATTTTGTTTTTCGGCAAAATGCTTAAAAAAAGAATTTAAGCCGGAAAGTTTTCGAGACATTTTTGATCAGGTTTTTGTCGCTGCTTTTCAGAGAAAATTGAGATTTTTGATAACAGAACATAAGTGCTTGAGGTATTGATTTATCAGTTAATATCAAGAATGGAGTTTGCGATCCACTAATAAATCAATCAATCATGATCCATGAACCTGTAAAATAAAAAGAGTTACGGAAAAAATGGACTCTGCCTCTCTGTGGGTTATATAACCTTGTGAATGTAGAATGACTAAGGAGGTCAAGGTAAGGAACGGACATTAAGAGACCACGAATCAAAAAGGGCTCCAGCTAGTATTACTACGGACTTCTTGGAAGCATGGCCTGTGAACGTGTTCCTGCTAAAATCAGCTGCTTCGAATCAGGGCAAATCCAATAGGACATGCTCACGGGGGTCTTTGTTTACCCCTTTGCACTTGAGCGCCCCCTTTTGACTTACGTAGGGATGTGTCGAAGTTTTGGCTATGGCATGAGTCAAGAACAATAGCGTCGAAATAAGCGGAGCTGCTACACACAAAAAACAAAGCATAGAGCTAGAAGCGATAAAAAGATAAAACTTGAAGCTCGCTTTGAGACAAAAGTTCAATTGTTGGTTGAAAAAACGGTGGCATTTTTACGGTTGACACATGCCTACATATCCGAAAGGTGGCGCTTGGGCGCGAAGGGGTACAAAAAACCAAACAAACTGAGGCTGCGATCGTATCCTATTCCTTTTCATAAGCTTTCCATGAGAGAAGAAATCGAGTTCGTGCCAATTAAAGGTCAATCGCAATAGCACCATTCCATTCCTGACCGGTTCATCCAAAGATTCCAAAGTAAAATTAGCAGTCAGAAAATTCAAATCACTACATGCCTTTCCCGAGTTCTCGACGGCCATGCCAGATCTCGAATCGCATTGCATGATTTCTTTCCCAATAAAGTGAATAGCGAGGGGATACAAAATTTTCTCTCCCGTTGCCCGTCCATATCTCTAAAAGTCCGTGGTATTACCTACCCTCTGTGTTTGTTTGGGATCTGCCGGGAACAGAGGGGTGGTTGGAGAGATACCCGCATGAACCCCTTTGTCCTGTCCATGCCCTCCTGCACACATTCATAGTAGACACATCGTTCTTTTTTCTCACATATCCTGAGATTTCCATCCCCTTCAACTACCTTCAACCCCTCTCTCTCCTCTCTCTTCTTTCTCCTTTTTCTCCTCCTTTTAGCTGACGTTGGCCTGGAAACAAAGCTCGCCGGTCCTGAGCGCTTAAGACGATGACTAACCTTTGCCAATTTGGCGCTTTGCATGCCAACGTACAGATATGTAGCCTAAAACTTTGAAGCCCTCGGCTCGAAACTCCTTAGATGATTGCATAAACAAGACAATGGAATGGAAATTCATGAATGAGGGCCTGCTGGAAGCATTTATTTTCCGATTATTGAGATATTTTCCGAAGGGTCAGGGTGTGGAACAAAAGCATCCAGCTACGAACTGTTGCTTCAAAATACGTGTGCCAAAAACGAATGAGTTAATGAAGCCAAAGCATATCAACAGTTAGTATGATTTGGCTAATAACGAGATCTTCGGCGTGTTTCGAACACAATTCTGGACCGATTTGGCATCGAGGTTCCCCAAATTCTGGTTCCAGCGTGCTCGAAACACGGACCAAGCAGCTTTTGGCTCTCGCTTCTTTCATTGGCCACTTAACTTGGAGGGGCTCTGGGTTGCTGGCTGGCCGTTTGGCCTGGAAACATTCCTCTCCGGACCGTTACCCTCTGCCATGTTCCAATCGGTCGCAAAGTTGGTGCATACTAGTGCATACGTACTCGGCGAAACAAGCGATTCCATGCCCGAAATCGGACGCCCTCCTCGGTGCCTCCTCCCCGTCTCGCTCTCCAAGATCTATGGCAGCCTCTCTGGGAGAAGAACCGGCGGCGTGCGATTTCAGGGCGCTCTCGTCTAGGCTTCCTTTGCATGCTTGGTTTTTCCTAGAGACTGCTTGCCTCCATCACCTACGTTCATTCTATCCTTTACTCTTTCTGTTCATCCATGTATCCATCGGGGTGAGGCTGGCTTACTCGGCTACTCGCTCACTCGTTCACTCGCTCGCTCACTCGCTCACTCGCACGCTGAGATCGACTCCTCGAAACATCCGAGTTAGTAACCAACTGCATGGAGGATTCCGGACCGAAGTGATCTCTGACTGGCTAAAATTGGCTGATTGATCAGGAAAGTGTCTGGACTAACGAATTAAGCCATTCAGATCGAGTCCAAGCCATTGTCTCTCCAGTGTCAGTCTTCATCAATTCACCATCTTTCTTCCCCTAGCCGAACCTCGATCTAAGGTCGAATTGGTGTTCCTCAGGGTTAGCTCTTGAGTTCAGCAGCATTGCATGTGGTGTGTGTCTGTCCTCTGCTCATTGAAAGCATGCTGGCAGTGTTAGAACTGAGCGAGGAGTGCGTGTGAATTCGGTGGGAAAAGGACGGCCCAAAGTTCGGGTTTGGGACACCCACAGTCGAGGTTGGTTGTTGATGTTCCATTTCCACCATCACCACCGCCACTGTGCATTGCATTCATAACAGAGCCTCTCCTTCCTGCTCTTCTTAGTTCTCCCACTTCTCCACCCCTTAAGCTCCACCAAAGGCGAGTGTTCCAATCCTTCAAGAAAAAAAGGAGGGAAGGGAGAATAGAGAACAGAAGATAGGGGGAAAGCTCAGAAGACCACGTTGAAAACAATCACAACAAAAGGACGAGTCTGACCTTCAGTGTGTTGCCAGAAACACGCCCTTCACGAAGCACCCCCAGAATCGAGGGCGATCCCAACGCATTTCTTTCCGGTGAATGTTGGGAACTTCTTAGGGTGAGAACACAGTTGGTAGAAATTTTAGCATTTTGTTACGTTTAAATTGAGAACCCGAACTTTCACCCCTCGTTTGCGCGTCGTCTTCAATAGTGCAAATTACCATTTGTTTGTGTTTCACACTTGTGTGACTTAATTTTCATTGAATCCGATTATTTGATCAATTTCTTGGGATTGTTTTGTCATCCAAGTCGGAAGCGTCATCGAGATCAGAACGTTTTAACACATTTCATGACCATTATTAAGGTTAGAGAAACGTGCGGAAATTGGACCCCAGGGGTTCAGAGTTCGGAGAGAAAAACAGGCCAAGATATTTTGGCGAGTTAGGAAATCGATTTGTTTTCGATACCGGTAATCACTCTGATCCAGCAATGCGAATGTTCAACACGTTCTGGACCGTATGTAGCCCTCGAACTCAAATTGAACTTGTCGCTCTGGCACTCGGTCGTCCTCTTTTTCCTCGGTCATCTCATTCACTCGGCGAGCAAAAAAGATGAAGAAAGCGCCAATCTGGAACTTCGTGGAGAGGAACAAAGTCTCATGTTTCGCCTAGTTCGAGTTCATCCATGTCCCGAAAACAATCAATATTTGTTGTTTCGCGTACCCCGATTCCACGAGAAACGAAAAGCTATCGTGATTTTCGACTGGTAACAACTACCCGCCGAACCAAATTACAACCCCCCCCCCCACCACCACCACCACCACCATTGAACGCAAAGGCCAGTTGAGAAACATTTAAAATGCGAATTAATAGCCCGTTACTGGCGATGACTGGTGCAAATTATGTTTATGTGTATCCCTCGGCCACCTTAAGTTCGAAATGCATATTCGAAGAAAATGTTCGACATGGTTGACTCGTCATGGGTGACAATCTATGATTGAACAGCCACATTTTGAGTGCGAATCTAATGCATCTGGTCATCAAAATCGACCAGGGTGGTTCAATTTACGAAATGGACCCTCGGGAAACCAATCACATCTCATCAGGCATTGCACTTTTCTCCTTGCAGATGCTCATCGCCGTTTCCAATTGACCTCGGGCGCCACAATGCGAGCAATACGACAATGTCTTCTTTGGGTGTTCCTGTTCAGCGTCGGTGTGGCCCCCCTGGGGTCCGAAGGCTCCAGGGACACGGGGTCTTGGGTGTGTAACAATGGCACCCAAATCATTGCTGGCTCACATCATCGCGCAGGAGTCCTGGAGACGCCCAATTTCCCGCATTGGTTCCCGCTGCCTTTGTCCTGTGTCTGGGTATTGGATTACTCGGCGCTTCAAGACACTCACTTCGTTCAAATCTATTTCACTCAGGTACTTCCAGGAGACAATGTAATCAGGCTAAAACGTGCCAAACCAGTGGTGGAAAACTTATCGTTCAGGGAGAGGAGGGGGACATTAACATTTAATAAGTCATCTCAATTGGCTTGGCTTGACCCCCCAGTGGGATGGTTGGAAAGACTATGATAGGTTACTGGGTATCCGAGGGAATGAATATTTTAGTCAAAAAAACGATACAAAAAGATGAGCATTTGGTATCGAGATGGCCTGGATAAAAACGGCATTCCGTTTTGGAACATCCCGGGAATAGTTTGAAACAGTTCGGTATTTATTTATCACGCCTTCGGAGGCAAAACCCTAAAATGACTGATTTAGAACGTATTTGACTTTTTACCGAGTGGATATTTTATTGAAAACGGAACGCAATCCATGTGTTGTTTTCAATGCGAGTTCCTTTGCTGATTTTTTGATTAGAAAATAACTGTCAAGGTTGATAGTTATTGAAATCCGAAGGTGAAATTTTTAAGTTGAATAATTGTCATAGAAACTAAAAAGCTAGACAGCAGTTGTATGAAAAGCAATGATGATGAACTTTTCCCAGGGAATTAATTTTTGGCCCCAAAATATCTTCCGTTAGGAAGTAAATGAGACATAATCAACAATATATGGAGGCTGGAAACATCCCTCAAAAACCAAGAGATTGCTTTAATCAAGCGCAATTAGCTAAATTTTCATTTCTCATAACCGTGACCCCTCTCAGTCTAAATGGAATGTGGTCCACCTTACTTCACCACCGGTCGCAAATGCCAATAATAAGACTTTAATCTTAAGTTCAAATGGATACCTCATATTCTGCTTATTGGACCCCACAGAAAAAGCCCCAACGTGAGACCCAAACTAGGGAAGCAGTGGTACTTATTTTGACATCTTAATATATTTCAGTTTTAAAGTCTTCAGATACTTAGATATCCTAGATTTCTTTGTTTTGGCTTTTAGACTTTATTTGGCTAAACAGTACAATGGTTGCTCTCTTGGGTATTGATCACAAACCGGTTTATTGCATTGTATAGCCAACCGATTGGTCGTTCGTCGGACACCTACTGAAGTATAGACATCTAAGCCCAATTCTGCGTTATTACGTAGAATTATATCATATCATAGGATAAACTTTAAAAACTTATTCAAGGTCTGTTTTTGCTCGCTATAGCCTTGATTGATGTGGTAAAAACACATTTTTTAAAACCTCGACTAGACCTCGAAGCGACACAAATGTTGACTAGCACTTTCAATTTTCTGGGCTAATCAATCAAGGCTATAGTTTCGACCATGTCAAGGTTTTGCCCACGTTTAACATATTTCCGTGAGTTTCACTTTCTTTCGACGAATTATACTAGGTCTAATAGTACTAAAAAAAAGGACGGTTGAAGTTGAACTCCCTTTTTCTGATTCCAGTTCTACTTGTCCGAACACTATTTCTCGATATCGGCGCTTAATCGGAGTGAGTTCGAAGAGTGGCAACAATCGGGCTTCACATCTCGAAACCAATCCTCGGAGATTTCCTACGACTTCCAGCGACTTCGAATTGGCCCTCTGCACGGTAACTTCGACCTGATCGTATTTAGATTGAATATCTCGGCCGAGCACGGATTCAACTTTGTTCACAAGCGGACCGTGGACGTGAGTAAAATACTTACCTAATACCTGTCCTCGTTTCATGATGAATAATGCACTCGAAAAATGTCACTCTTATTATTAACACCGTTAGTGTTCTTATTGAAAAGGAATCATTGTCTCCACAGGTTTTTGATTCGTTCGGGTCACAAATCGCGTTCGAGATTACCCGAGATATCAACCCGAGAACGGATGCGTGCAACTTGACCAGTTGTAGTATGAATGGAATTTGTCAAGTTGACTACAACACCAAGCGTCTCAAGTAAGCACATTTCGTACGACTACCCATGTTTTTCTGAAAATTCGTATCTTGGAAGATTCATATCGCCCTGTGACGGGCACGTCTGGCCACATCAGAGTTGCTCTGTTTCGTTGTCTTTAAAGTTAGCAACAGGAAAGTGATCACTTGATCAGAGCCTTCGTCGTAATGTGATCCCTTTCTCTCTCGGTTTCACTTTCTGACTACCTAGCTCCCATCATCGCTGGATGGATGAAGGTGAAGGTGAAGGTGAGGTAGGGTATAAATGAATTGAATAGATGAGAAGTGGCTGCTTTGTGACAGGCCATTCTGAATGATTAATATTCTCCCATCATCATGTCGACATCCCAGTCGGATCGTCCTGGATGAAGCTAACGAAATGCTCGAAACAATGAGATGTGACTTTTTTTCTTTCTTTCTTTCTTTGCAGATCGTTTAAATGTTCGTGTAAGTCACCCAACCGACCTTTCATCGCTCAGAAGCAATTTGAAGGCCCAAAATGCGACGTCCACCCAGATATTCACGAATGCACCCGCGAAACGTGTAATCATCACGGAGAGTGCAAGTGAGTTGACACGTTGAGTTTAAATATCCTAAAGGAAAGAGGTCGTCCGTCCGACTTGCGTTTATGTAGGAATATTATGAGGAACTGGGTGAATATTGTTTATGTAGAAAACGTCACTGCTTTCCTCAGTGATAGGCCAGGAAAGATCTTAATACCCTCTGAGGAAGCAGTTCTTGAAAATGGGATAAAAGACTGAACAGTTTAATTGATTGGTTAGATTAAAGCTTAACGTGAATTGAAGAAAGAAATTAGATTGTATTTATTTACTGATTTTTCTCCATTCAAAATAAAATTATATCACGCATTTCAACACTTTTCATCGAATGACGTGACTTGTTCTGATACGAAAATCTTCGTCTGAAGATTATCATTCCTGTTGAAAAAATAAGTCAAGGGGGTGACATTTTTGTCAACAATCAAAATGCTCGTTCCCTTTTTCAAAATACTGTCTTTATTTGTCCCGTTGATTCCTACTGATCCTTTTGTCCTTTTTCGTAAAGGCTTTGACAGTCATTCATATATGGTACTTATTTGTTGATTTTGGTTTCGATGCCGACTGTGAGCATTTAGAAGTCAGAAATCAATCCAAGTCAGCCGAAAAGTGGCCAATTCTAGTGATGGAAGCAACACTTGTCTGATTTTGAAAATTCTTTCTTTTGATTGGAGCTTATTTTGTTGCCTCGGACCTCTGTGGGCTGAAATTGACCCCGAGACAATTTTATTTCGACTACCTTTTGGGGGAACTCTCCGATTGACAATATCAAGGCATTGTTATCTGTTTGGATGCTGAAAAGGTCCGTGATGTATATAATGCACTAGTGGATAGGAGAGTCACTCTCAAACGGCTTTCAAACGAGTGAGTAAATCTGTTCTATGGATTGGATAATATCGTGAATGAAGCGAAGGCGAACATTTTGCACCCAATTTTCTCCGGACGTGCCTCTCCGAATCTCTCGGATGTCGAATTTTGTGAACTCCCAGAGAATGGTACACTGTTGTTGTTGTTGTTATTATTGTTGTTGTTGTTGTTGTTGTTTCTGTTATCGCCGAGTGTTGAAATGATGGGAATGGAGTCGCTTTTGGGGTCCGGGAAAAATGCCCCAAGGAGGAAGAGGAATAAAATGGAAAGAAGAAGACGACAGAAAAAAGAAGAAGGTTCCAAGGCTTTTCAAAAGGCCATTCTAAGGAAACCGAAAACGAGAGAACAATAGGCAGTTGAAATCTTCGTTGTGAGTTGTTCCAATTTCAAAAACCCTTCGAGATTCCAAATCGACCGAGTCTTTTGTACCCAAACGCTGAACCACCCGTAGTGTAAAGCATCTGAGCTCATCGGAGTGATTCGTCCGAGGACCGCCCTAATTTCAAGGTGGCACGTGATCCTGGACGCACTGAACCCTCCAGGAAGTCGTTGTTTGCAATGCATTCAAAACATAACCGTAAACATGAGCGTTATCGTTGTCTTGGACGAGGTCATTTGTCGTGCACGGTTTTTTGGTCCCTGTTCGGCAATCCCACCAACATGTGGTCGTTGTCATCATTCGCATCAGGTTGAGCGACAACAGAGTCGGCCCGAAGGACATTAGGGGTCATTCCCGAGTCATGTAAAAAGGTTTAAAAGGCCAATGATTTGAGCCAGAATGGCAACCCTGAAGAGATCAACTAGCGACTTGGCGCAATTTGGCTCGGGTGAGTCGAGTGTACACTGTAAATGTTGCTCCAGTTGAACTGTTGAAGCAATTTCTCAAGTCAGCTTCGAATCCAGAGTTAAGGATTTATGGCATTAATTTGCCGAGACTCAGATCCTGATCGCACATCCTCGGGATTGTTTCGTTTGGAATCGCGTCTGGAACTGTTCCTTAACCCTTTAGAGAGTTCAAGTTCTCTTTGAGGCCTCGAGCTTTCTGACTGGTTCTCAGCAAATATTGCTGGGCTGTTTTAGTTTCGTGTTGTCACTTCTGCCCTCGATTAAGTGCTTGGTGCGCATCCCACGAGATGTCATTGTCCGACTCTCTGGATCCTCCCCATACACTTGAGTGACAATCCATTACTGATATGTTCCATAGAAATATCTTTAATTTGGATTCTGAAACAGCTCCAAATACCGACCAAATTCTGTTGGTTTGATTCTCTACCAATCGTTTGTCCATTTACAAAGCTGCTCTTGATTCCGTTATTGAATACAATGTTATCCGAAAAGATTGTCTGCTTTCGTGCTTCGTTTTCCATCGCTGGTGGATCGTCGTCTTCTGGTAAGAAGAAATTGACCACTGAATTGTCAGCAAACTGTCATGATCTCTTCAAAAACCATCGTGATAGGAGCGACAAGAAAGCTTTTACGCACCAACTCTTGTGTGCAAAGCAGGCCAAAAAAGGAACCTAAAGAAGCCGCATTGATTTCTACTTTGAGTAAGTGGGACAGAGGGAGGGAGAGAGAGAGAGGCTGGTTGAGCCAGAGCTCTTTTTACCCCCATTATTGGTGAATCCTTGGATATCCATAAAAAAGTATGTAGGGATTGCATCTCTTGGCTCCATCCAACCGAAGATTCCAGTGCGAAGAGAGTCCCCTACTATCCGAGGACTCTATGTCTCATGAAAGGTGGTTCCGAGCGTTTTCCACTTGTTTGAGTTTCCATTGTCATGGGGATACGGAACATTGGCAAGCAATACGACGCACAGACAAGCACCCAATGAGGGTAAAAGAAGGGTCTCCTCAGCAGACTAAAAGCCCGGCCAGATAAGCGGGCTCTCTTTTGTCACCAAAAGTTTTGAGAGTGGAACAACTTGACGAACAGATTGGAACACGTCGAAATGAAAAGAGGAAGAGATCGAGATGCGAGTGAATAACTTTTTTTAGATTGAATTTCGAGGATTTCAAGTCCCCTCTTCCCAACACAACACCTTCTCATTGCGATCTCCTGATTTATGACGAAATAGGATGGAACTCGTTTCCAACTTCAAAGCCTCAAACAAATTTGTATTCAGCAGAATATACAAAAAACGTGAAATATTAACCTCATAAATTTGAATTGGCAATAATCCTCCCCGGAAAAAAAGATATGTAACGACGACGACCAGTGGTGCTCATATACATATATGAAGGTGTTGTTCTAGTACTCGTCGTTGAATTCAAATTGATCCATGGGACGGGTTTGGGACCGTTTTCCCATCAGAACCCTGGCTTTGTTGTACTTCTTGAAGATCCCTGCTCCAGCGTTGATTCGCTTGGCACCCTGCAAGTAAGAGAACAAAGTGGTGCCAATCAGACACAAAATAAATCGTGGAGGATGGTGCTGGTTGGTTGTGACGACAATGGTTTCTCTGGCTTTAAATGTTTGTTGCGAGTCAAGAGGGCCTTTTAGCATTTCATCATCCAAACCAGTAGTGGGAAAGTCGCTTTGTTTCCGACATTCGCCTGTCTGCAAAGTTTTGAGTGACGTGACTGCAAATTTTTCGACCACTTCATTTCAACACCAAAGAGTGCTTAGGCAAACCGTCGGCGAAAGCAAATTAGGAGAAACTCCACTGCCCTGTCCTTGCTTGTATAGTATTAACACAAATACATAAATGGCGGTATAACGAGAGCATATTACGGGAGGCTTTTGCTTTCTTGAAACTCCCATCTGGCCAAGATTCAGAAGCTGGTTCATCGTTTTCATTTGGTGCGCTTATGTGAGTTTTGCCATTGAACTCGCTGACGAATGCCCTCTCAAAATATTTGGAAACGTGCAATTCTTTCTTTCGAATTGGCGACCCTAGCGCTCCTAGAAGTGCGGGTAATACTACAACGAAGAAGAAGAAGAAGAAACAATTTGGCACAAATCTCTTTCGGAACTGTGCCATTTCAACTCGTTTCAATTTGAATAACTGCCTTCCTGCTAAAAAAATGTGGCTGTCAGGAAGTGCTTTGACAGCGTTCCCCACCTTGGAATGATAAGTTTGCACAACAATTATATAACTTTTTGTTACCGTTTCCAAAGCTCCCCTTAGGGTGTTGCATTTCATGAAAAACTTTTCTCTCTTCGTTTTGTTCCCAAACGAGTGTTGGTTCTCGGATTGAAGGCAAATGAATCACGGATATGAATTCATCTAGTCGTCCACAAACATTCAATCATCAAGACCGGAAATGCGTGAACTTTATTAATGTCACACTGAAGGTAGCTTAGTGCTCGGCGAATATTTAGAAAAGACATTCTCCAAAATAAAAAGTAACTAAAGGAGCTAACAACCACTTGTAATAAAAAACTTTCTGCCTTTGACTATGAGTCACTATGACATGCAATCAATTTGAATTTTCTTGAAATGCATTTCTTGCTGGCTTTGTCCAACTCAAGAATTGGATGGGGAATTGGTCTTCAGATCGCACTTTCTTGATATTTTCCCCATCACTGGTTTGTTTATCCTAGCCGAGCAATTTCATAAGGTTGATAATTTTGGCCTTTGTTTCTCTCACTTTTTCTTACCTCCGGTAGCGCTCAAGTGAATTAAATCCATCCATCATTCATTGCAATGATTTATAATGGCTGATCAATCAGCGAATAAGAGGTGAATAAAGGATTGATCTAGAACTTGGGTCAAAAACTTGTCCAATTTTGGCTTTATAGATGCTATTGGATCAGATCCTACGTAGTCATGACGAATATTAGAGAGAGCGAATTGGAACACAGAAAAAGTCCGAGAATCAAAGACGACAGGAGGACTTTGTTGTTCGAACAAACTGAGATTTTCTCATGAAGGTGTGCCTAAACCGCACGTGAAGCCTCCGCGGTAAATACGGAATTGACCTGAAAACTTGGGCAGGGACGAATCTTATCTTTCAATTATTATTCGCCGTCACATCGAGCCCATAGGCAACACTGTTCTGTTTCCTGAGGTATGGAACCAATCTATACACACATGCTAATTCGCTATTTGTAGACTAGGTCACGGACTTCTAAAGATATGGGCTGCAAACGGAAGCACATTTCTCGTCTCCTAATCCGTTCACTTTATTTCAAATAAGCACTTCATACGACCACAAGATCTTGTTGAATAGCTGAACTTGGCCCAGTTTGAGCCCAAACCTATGCTGAGGGAACTCAGGAGATATGGTCAAAGTTATGTAGTAAACACTGAATGAAATTCGAATATTCCGCCTGCTCTTGGTCAGCTATATAAGCATTTGACACCATAACTTTGAAACGAACCACTTTACAATGAAATAAAATAAAAATGACCTATCTTTAGTTGAGGAAGTCTACGTTTCTTATTTTTCTACTTTTTTCAAAAATTGGCTCAGAGTCGTTATGACCAAGAGCAGGCCGATTTGGCGGAAAGCTCGTTTGCAGTCCGTATCTCTAAAAGTCCGTGACTAGGTACATAGGTGAAAATTATGTTTCATTTATGGAATTTTGCTGATGTCCTATGAGCAAGATCTTTGGGTTGCCCTTGTTGCTAAGTTCTTACCCCGTCTTTCCAATCCTCCATCCAAAGATCTGCAATATGCGGATATTGACGAATTTCGTGGAAACTGGGAGTGCCTATGCTATTCGGAGATCCTCGGAGGCTGTAGCTGGATGTCCCTTGGACATGACTGAGAATGAGGCAAAAGGCCATGACGCACCAAGCGAGAGCCAGGGATTGTCGTGGAACCATGGTTACTCTGAAAGAATGGAATAGGGTGAACCAGGCCTTACACTCCATTTGGCCCCCAATTGACTTACGTTTATGAAGTCGAGTTTATTGCTGTTGGTAGTCTCCTTGCAACCCAAAACTGAGACCTTCTGACCAATGACAATTGACCTTTTATAGCTAAACGCCCAATCCATAACTGATCGGTGGAAGTTCGGTGTGAAGCATGGGGCACGAGAATATGTGATGGTGTGGCAGTTAACCAATTCTTTCTGTCAGTAGGATCATTATAATTACGTAACACGTTTGAGATTAATCAAAACGAATGAAGTAATGAATACTTTACATTGAGTCCAAAAAATCTATGCCCATTTGTGTGGAATTAAAACGGACGTGATGTTAATTGAGAGGCTTGCGAGGAACTTGATGGTGGTCCATCCGTCCATCCATCCATGCATGGTTCATTCCTCTCATTGTTTGACTGCGGTGCAAATTGCCGAGGATGCTTTGGTTCCTTGAGGAATGGGATCTGACGGATGGACTACCTACCCATGCTGGTGGCGCTATTTAGCGGTGATGGTACTGGAGGGGGTGGGTGTACAAGTTGATGTTTGTACGTACGTGTATGTTTGCCAGAGAGATCGCAGCGAGCTGTGGTGGCCTCAATTCTTCCGTCATTCGTTGGAGGCAATCAGGTAATTGCTCACCGTTCATCCCAATTTGAAAAGAATTACTGTGCAAGCTTAGCACAAAGTTCAAGCTCTAGCTCATCATCATCCGCGACTATCGCGCTCACGCAGACACGGTGCCAAGCTTGGAACCAATCGCCGTCAGGTCCATGGATTTCAATGCATGGAGGAACGCGGCAGTCCCTCACTTTCTTGTCTGAAGAAATCTTCAACACGATCCCTTTCGTTGTTCGTATAAGAGGCAGCGCAGAGCATACTCACTGCCGCTCATATGTATCGCGCATTTGATCCAAATGTGGAAACACATTGTGTTGAACATTGTCTTTGGTGAAATTGTGATTACTTATCAGTAGACTCGGACAAAAGTGTTGTTCGTACGTCGAGAAGAAATTCGAGAGGGTTGCACTAACCGGTTTGCTTCCCAATGCCGAATCCCAATGCTCAGCATTTTCGCCCATCTAAACCGTCCAACTTTTGCCATTTCTACTCAAAGAGAAAACAACACATTTTGTGGGAGTTTACTTTTCAGTCACTAGAGCCATTCTTAAATTACAGCTTATAGTTCTTTGGTCTCTGAACCACGCGCACTTTTTTGCTTTGAGGAAATTACAAGTGAAATAGCAAAACTGGAGCATAATGAAACATAACAGATACATGTGAATGAACAAACGAGGGAAAATAATGTGTAGATATGTACACACGAGTAGTGTTCAATGAATATGTTTTATGGTCGCTAGTCGTGGTCACATGTTATTTATTGATTTCACAAATGCGATGTCAATTTTGGAACGTTTCTTGCAGATTCTTCACCTCGCGAATTTTCAACTGCCATTGCGAAAAAGGATATACCGGACGCTTTTGCGAGATTGATCTCTCCTCTGGAATAAGCTCAGCACCGCGTGATCCCTGTGACGGTGAGTGAAAGAAAAAAGTCCAAGAAAACTATACCCCGGCAATCATATTGTGGAGCAATGCCCATGTACACTTGATTCCATGTTGACCCCGTTATTGCTTTCAGATGAAATGGCGTCCATTTCTATCGGAAACAACTTGGAAGAGGTACGTATCATTAGACAGACCTTTATGGGCCGTTAAGGCATTGCTCAATACATTGGAACACCTCCGAGAAAGATCAATGGGTATTGTTTGGATTTTAGATCGCCGAATATCTGTCGCTAAATGTAACGAGTCGTCTATCAGAAGAAGTCCAAAGTTTCGTCAGGTATGAGTAAACCCATACACTTTATAAAAAAAACATGCTATGATGTTTCACAAATCCACTGCCTCTTGCTTTAGGTCTGATGCGGAGCGTAGTGGTCGTTTATATTTCTACTCGAAAAGCCCCGACGTGGTCAGAAAAATTGGGAATGTCGTCTTGCCCGAATTGGAGGCTTATTATCGCCTTCACCCTCGACGTCCTTTCTACTCTGACACTCTTTCCCAAAAACGAGTTCATCAAAGATTATGTGCCCTGGTAAGAAGAAGTTCAAAGCACGTCTAATCTATGCGACAAAAACTGTTTCAAACATTCAACATTCTACTATAAGATGCATGATAAATGCGTATCGGACTTGTCTGCCTTGTTCAGCGGGTAAATTGATGGCGAATCGTCTTTCAGAAAGTGAAAATGCGCCCCACAGGGATTTTGAAACAGGACGACGAGGTGCATATGACTTGCCTCGCTGAGGGTGGATCATCTAACCCAAAGACGTTCCAATGGATCAAGGACCGGCAATTTCTGGTCAGCCCCAACGTTTCGAAGTAAGTCCGAGGAGGCCAACATGTTGATGGCCTTGTTGCATATTGGTGGTTGTCTTTCACCTCTCGCGGAATTAAGCTTCTCTAATGGATTTCATTTATCTGTTGTCTTTCACCTCTCGCGGAATTAAGCTTCTCTAATGGATTTCATTTATCTTAGGCAACTTTTGCACGTCCTCTTCTTCTTCTTTTTCCTCCCTTGCCTCTCCTGCCTCTCTTGCTTCTCTTGCTTCTCTTGGCTCCCTTGCATTTACAGCCTTCTTTATCATGATCAAAAGTGTTCATCTTGGGTGCTTTCGGGTGGCAGATAGCTCTCCAATGTGCCATTTGAGTGGAATATTTTCGCCCATGAACTCGGGTTGAGCACCCTATGAGGAAACCTAATATGTTGTTGCATTAGATATTCAAGCTTATCTCTTCGTTGTGTCCCCCCCTTCTCTATCCTCTATCCTCCCCCGCCCTATTTTATACTCAAGGAGGCAAATTCAGAGTGAAAATGGGTGAAGGGAATTGATTCTACCCCTGATGCCGTTCCAAAGAGCTCCTGCCTTCCCTGGCTATGAATTCTTGAATGAATGGATCATGCATTCAGTTAAGAATAAGAATGCGGTGGTCCCCCTCAATAAACCCCCCCCAACACTCCGTGAGTGGAGGAGCGAATCATATTGTGATAAATGGCCCGGTTGTTGGCCAGGGAGTTCCGATTGGTTGACTTGCTGATGATGCCATGAGCCGTTTATACGAAGGGTTCGTAATTTGCGTCATGGGCATAGAAGACTTCCCTCGCTCATAGCTACATGTTGAACATTTTTTGAAAATTCAAAGACTACCGTTTTCACATTTCGGCGTGAAGGCGAGTGGTGTAATTTAAGCACCATCTGTGAACCAAAAAAATCAAGATATAAAGCGTGGGAGCATGCAAGCAGTGGGAGCAGTTTTTGGTTGTCTGGCCAGGTATTAAATAAGTTTTCACTTAAAATTCTAAAAAAAAGATGAACCATTTTAAACCCAATTTTTAGCCTGTTGTAGAGCAGCTCTTGGAAGTTGATTGCGATATCCTGATGGTCACTTAACGTGTTAAAACGCCCATCAACCATCTTCAATGTGATTTGTATACCTAACAAGCTGTTTCCAAGCTACTGTCGCATTCCAATGATGTAAGAGTGAAATAATTCCCCTAGAGAACTTCAGCGAACCCTGTGATAACTTTGAATGCTACTTAGTTCAGTGATGGTCGACCTTCCATCCACGCACGCTCGAACTGGCTCGACGAGAATGTTCCTGAAGCTATCCTGAAAGACCCCCTGAAGAGACATCCATGATCATCTTTCAAATTAGGTCCAACCAACTTCTCGTCTTCTGCCAAGCCATCTTCCTTCTCCTGCTGCCCGTTTTGACAACCCAGAGTTCGTGCGTGGGGCGGTGCTCCTCACTAACTGGTCGGGGATGTTCGTCTTCATGCTGTGAAGGTTGTGTGTTGATTCCCTGGTTCTCTCTGGAGTCAACAAGTTGTGTCTTGATCCCTCCAGAGTATTTCTCCACTTACGAGTACTTCCCAGACCTTCTCCATCTCTTGGACATCTCTTGGAACATTGGAACACTGCTGGCTGTGAGCTTCTGGGAGCCTCTGTGAGCTTCCTCTCAGAGAGCGACATGGGAGGTAGCCAATCTGGAGTGTCATGTTTTGACGGGAAGTGGAATCTCCAACTGTTGTTCCCCTCGTCCCTTTTTTCCTCGAGAATGAAGAGGTCGAGCCTCCACGTGCAGTGAATTGGCTGCGCAGCTCTGCTCGTTGCTTGACCGTTAACGGACCACGGGGAAAGAAAGAAGGGAGAATGAGTTTCCGATCCATTGGCTCGCTGTTCAATTGTCCGGGCTCGATTTTGAGCCACATTTGCTGAAGGGTGAAGAGGGAAGCAGCCAACGGAAAGCCAATGGAATAAATAACACAAGATTAAATGGCGAAGGGTTCACTCTTCTACCCATTAAACATTTTGAAACACTCTTCACGACATATCATGGCTTCATTTGGATCCAGTGGATGACAGAAAATGGAAATGCCGCATGTCGGGTGTTTTTAAGGAAATCATGGAAAACGCCGCGAGGAAGATTTCTTTTGAAACCCTTTAAATGCTCGACCATTCATCATTGCTGGCTGTCCCAGAAGTTTAGTTACACTTTAAGTTGGTGTCCTCGTCTTGGAAAACCTCGAGGATTGACCCACTGTTGGTTCTAATGGTGGCGTGCTCTGAGAACTAGTGGTCGGTGGTGGTGGCGTAGCAGTAATAGTTGTTGATGTTGACGGGTCGTTCCATTAGGTTTCATGCCCGAAGACATTGGACATTGTTCATGTCTTAATTGAAAACCCGGGAAAGTCTTTGATATCACGCAAATCCAACTCGATTCAGACCAGGGTCCCCATTTTGAATCCTTAAAGGATAGTCCCAATGCGCTTCAGTGCTTTCTTGAGCAATTGTGAAAACCGAAAGAGACTCGGGGAATCAGGGAACACAGATATAGAAAGGGTCTCCTCGAGCTCCTGGACCATATAACAAACCCGAGTCAAGATGGCTAGCAGACCCTTGACGTTGTCGAGAAATGGAGAGATAGGTATTATTGAAGGGTAAAGAAGAAGAAGAGAAGGGGAAAGAGATTGGCCGAAAAAAAAGACGGACAGGAAATTAGATTTGCAAAACCAGGACATTTTTTGGCCCACGTCAAAAGCTTCAATCTCATCCCCTTGATCTGGTATCTTTGTCCGTTTGATTCAATTCGTTCACTTACGCTGTACTGCTTGTATGTATGTAGGTAGAACTACATAGCACACTGAGTAACTTAGAAAGCACAGATCGGCGACATGGACGAGTTTTGTCGTTTGTCATGCCGAAACGGCAAATTTAAAGAGGGAAGAACGGAAAAAAGGATATTGATTTGGATCGATCTGATGTGAAAGCTGTTCGTTAATCGGTTCCTGATTAAGTAGACTGAATAATTTTCTAGAAGAATGATATGCGACCTCACGACTTCATCAACACTCACCACGTATATATCTATTTCCAGGCGCGTCGAGACCAGTTTCATTGGTGTTAGAGGCAACACGAGTGTCCTCACGTTGAGGCATTTGGGCAAGAAAGATAATGGGCTCTTCGAGTGTGAGGTGAGTAAAAAAGCGGAACGAGGGCCCATGAAACTTCGGGAGAAAAGGAATGCATATCCCGTTGCAAAAAACGCATGCCTCGCCTTCCGAATGTAGATCATATTGGTTATGGACTTTTGCCGAAGGTTAGTGGGGCGGGGGGATGGATGGCATCGTCCGTCGTTCATTTAGAGCTTGGCAGTCAGTGCGAGTGCTTTTATGAACAGTGAGAGAGAGCGAGAAATGCCGTGAAGGAAGTACTGGTGCCCAACAATGCTTCCCTCGGGTCCCCTAAATTATCTTTAGCACCCTGCTCTCTCGATGTTCGTCTTGCCCCTTCTTTGTATTGTTTTACTCGGCAGCCTCCGTTCGAGCCTCCTCAGACAAAGAAATCCCTCTTCTTTGTTCTTAAATCTCGTCCGTTTTTCTCCTCTTATCCACCCCCGGACCCGTGGTGGAACAGGTATCCGACGAGGAGCTGCAGGCCCTCATCCCGCTCGAGGTTTGGCGGAGCTCCCTTCGCTCAACGGGGGATGGCGCCGCGAAACACGGTTGGTCGGGCACGAGGCCGTTTGTCACGCACAGCTCGACCGCCCGAAGTGTGATGGTAGCCTCGAAACCCGAAGTGGAAGTCTTTCCGAGGTCGTTGACCATCTTGGAGTCTCACGAGGTAAGCACCGCCACTTTTTCCATCCTTAACACTTTTATTTAACCCCCCTCCCAAGATCTGGAGCAAGTTTTTGTTGTAGCATATACATACAGTATAAATGTAATCGAAGCATGCCGAAGCAGACTGTTTTTCGTGCTTCCAATTTTCCCGCCCTTTTGGTCACCACGTGTGACGTCAGGCAGAGGCTTGGACGTTTGTCAACAAACAACATACACACTGGCTTTTAACAGAAAGATTGAGATTGAGAAGGCAACCTTTGAAACTGCCTCTTGGAGACCACTGATTCCCGTCTACATGAGAAGGCGGCATGTGTCTATAAATCCATGAATCCATTGGCCATGACTGATCCGGTCTCAGAGGACGATGTCCAGCGTCTCCAGTCCCGTGTGATCGAGCTAGAAGGGGAAATGGACCGCTTGCGGGTTCAAAATCAACGCCTCGAGGCCAAACTGGCTTCCAGTCAATCGTACACGGAAGAGCTCCGAGTGCAGATCGAACATTTGGGCCGCAAATTGCTGCCGGCCGAACATTCGACTCGAGGCGTACAAGTCGATCTGGACCGTGGCAGTCCTTCCCCCGGGCCCGGATCGGGACCTGGATCCGAGTCGGGAACGGTTCGGGAATCGTCGCGTGGTTGGCACAACGGGTCTGGATCGGAGAGCATTGTGGAACAAGTGACGGCCGCCGCATCCCAAGTGGTTCAAAGTCAGAGCATGGTCTATGAGGAGACGTCGGGCTTGTATTACGATTATAGTTCGGGCTACTACTACGATGCCCAACGGGGTCTGTACTACGATGGCACCCGCGGTATCTATTATCGCTACGATTATGATACCAAAGAGTACCTGGTCCATGCGACGGTGGATTTGGAAACGGGGCTGAAGAAGACCAAGCCGAAGCGCAGCAAGGCCCAAGAACGAAAACGACGCCGGTCCGAAAGAGACCAAGCCCCGGATGAAGCCCAGGAAACCGAATCGAGTCTGGCGAGGAGTCCCCGGACCGAAAATGAAGATGGTGATGATCACGAACCACAAGAGAAAGAAGAGGAGGGCGAAGAGGGCGAACTGGACTCGTCCGAATCCTATGGTTCCACTTCGGATAGTTCTAGTACCTCCGAAGCGGACACGGAGCCACCCGAAGCGATCCCGCCATGTATCCGCATGGTAGTGGTTCAATCCGAGGTCATGACTTGTGGCGAATTGTTCATCGTTACATGCATGGGTGGGTCCGTGGGTCGCGAGGGCGAGCATGATGTACTTTTGGACGATATTGGTTGCAGCAAGAGTCACGCCCGGATCACATATCAGGACGGCAAGTTCTACTATCAAGATCAAGGTAGTACCAATGGCTCCGTGATTAACGATCGCCGTCTGAAAGGGGATGAGACCCGTGAAATCGGCCATGGCTCCCGCATCACGATTGGCACCACGGGTTTGGTGTGCCACGTCCATCCCGGGATTCAAACCTGTCTCGAGTGTGAGCCCGGCTTGATGAAAACCCCTATCGTCACACCCCAAGTGCCCAGAGAGTCACCCGATCAATCTCGGAAGAAAGCCATGAAGGCCATTCGTCAAAAGTACGGCATAAATCATGCCAATACTCAACCGCCCGAGGCTAAAACAAACGGCCCAGCCCAACCTTACCAAGATCGGGCTGGATTACGTCGAAAAACGGTGGGCTCAAGTCATCCCCACGCCAAGACCGAAATGGCCGATGCCAAGACTTCCATTACCAAAAAGAACAAAGGCTTCAAGATGCTGGCTCAGATGGGTTGGACCGAAGGGTCAGGTTTGGGCAAGACAGCGCAGGGTCGAGTGGAGCCCGTTTCTGTCGAGCAAAGGGTGGAACGATCCGGTTTGGGCGTGGATCCGACCTTCGTGGGGACGAACGCTCAAACCCGGAAAGAAAAGGCCAAGCAAGACATCTTGAAGAAGACCCAAGAGCGTTATCAAAAAATCAATTGAAGGAGGGCATCCGGTTCGAGGGTATCTGTGATGGCTCTCTGAGAATATTCTTCGTATCTTTCTTTTTTTGATCAATAACCATTGCTCTTTTGTGACATCTCAATCTTATCAAGGTGTTTTTTTAACAAATTTTCGTAAGTACTCATTATCGCGTCTTAATGCCTGAAGTACGGTCTATGGACAAAAGAAATGAGCTTCAACATTCAGTGCAAACTAAGAAGAACCCTAAAAGGGGAATCAAACTTGAATTCTTTGAAGGTTGCAAAAATATATGTTGGTTCATATGACTTGTATAGAAATGCTGGCGCTTCTATAAGACCCTGCCCGACAAGGCAATTGGAAATTCGTGCCGCTTGATATTGGCGCTCCTATTATTTGGAATGCTTGATCCGCCTCAAATTTAGATGGATTTCGAGATCTTAAACTATTGATACCTGAGAAAAACTACCAGTTTAGACTGATTCCAGGCCGTTCGTTTAGGCATAATTGGACTTGAATTTGTTCCAACCTTCTTTTTGACCGTTCTTAATGCCCAATTGTACTTAAAAATGCTCTCTCGATTGACATGGGCCTATTGCTAATGGCTGAATGCCCTTGTGGTTAATGCCTTAAAGGAAGGAGAAGTGGAAAATACGGTTAACTTTGATGTAGATGAAGCCTGGAGTTAGACACTATAACAATGAATTCAGAGATAAGTAACTCAATTGAGAAGAGGTGGCAAATCTAATGCTAGTTAACCTGCCATGCATAGTAAGCAAAGACCTTCAGAAGAATGTTTCCCTAGTATTGAAGCGAATTATTGTTATAACTAACCAAAACAAATTTCTATGTCAATATGTGTGTTTAGTGTTCCTAGGTTGATGAAAGGAAAGATGACGTAGGAGGCCAAGGTTTTACTTGAATGATTGGCTCTTGTCCCAATGAATTAGAAATCCTTGGATTAGCTTTTCCCGATACGAGGGTGATTCAAATGGCGTGTGTACATATAATGTAGGCTAATGATCCGGAGTTATTTTGTGGTTGAGTTGATGGTAGCATTTTTCCACTTCGATCAAGAAATTGGTTGACGTAATGTAATTATTTCTGGATTTTCAGGACCTGCATTTGAAGGAATTCCACACTTTGAATTGCCTGGCTCACCAACAAGTCTCTCTGGGGATTGTCTCCCAATATCGGTTCACCTGGAAACGCAATGGCGTGGACTTGGCCAAATTTCCGGGCAACTCCTCGCACATTTTTGTGGAAAACGTCTGGTTTCCCTACCAGAAAACCACCGTGACCATCGGGCTCATGCTCAAGATCCGCGAGATCCAGGTAACGTTCCCCTCCTCCCTTTCACCTCCTCCAAAACCGTGATCCCAATAGCATATTTTATCGTCTAGAAGGACGAGACTTTCACGTGTGAAGTCTCGATTGATGGCCACGATCGTGCCATGACCTCCACCACCGTCAAGGTCTACCACGCTCAAACCCTGAACGAGGTGTGCCTCCTCACTGAAGAAGACATGGTTCAATGGCCCATTGCCAAAAAGGTGAGTGAATTGGATCATCCTTAAATGGGCATAATCCCTAATTCCGCCCATCCTCAGATGACCACCGTGTCTCGGCCGTGTCAAATCGATGGAAGCCAAGGCTTGATGTGGCGCAAGTGTAATCCGATTTTCCCCGCCAGAGCCTCATGGTCGAATCACAAGGACATCTCCCAGTGCCTTAGACATTGGCTCTTGAACGTGGAAAACCAAGTAAGACTTGTGATTTTTTTTTCAACTGGGAACGCGAGAAATTGATATGGGAAAAAAACCTTGAAATTAGGTGGACAACTATTTGAAAGGGTACGTAAGCGAGAATTCGTCCAAGATGGTGACCAACTTCTTCAAAGATGTGCCCATTCTGCCGGTGTCTCCTCCCTATCGCGGTGAATTCGATCGACTCGTGTCCATCACTCTTGAATTGATTTCGGTAAGTACACCCACCGTTCCTGGGTTGGAAACCGATGCAAGGCGACTCACACAGAGTACTTTCAATTTCTTGTTCATATTTTAGTACCTCCGAAGTGTCAAAACCGACGTGCGAGAGTCAGCCAAGGATTTCTTTGAAGGTTTTGTACCCTGGTTGTTCCGACCTGCCGAAGAGTTTCTCAACGAGGTAAGAAAACCGAGCTAGTCTGTCGGCCGCTCAACCAATATCCGTTCTCCAGCTCATTCGTCTACCTTTTTTCTACTGTAGGGCGCCGGAGATGTCAGTCAATACGCCCAAATGTACAAGATGGTCAATGACGGGGCCTTGATGTTCGCGTCCAAGTTGGAACTGACCCAGGAACAAGTGTTCCCCCATTCTGGAAGCGAATGCAGGCCGGACTTACTCGTGCAAATTGGGCGTGTCAATGGAACCCTCGGTCTGACCGAGACGCCCCGCCATCAATCCGAACGGAATCTGACCACCCCGGGCGTTCAGTAAGTCAATGTAACAGGACCTGTTCCTTCATTTGTCGCCGGTGTCGTGGTTCCTCCCTCTTTGAAATGAGAGGGAGTGGGTCTTGCGTTGCAAAAGAGTTGCAATCGGATCGAAAGTGCAAAATGGAGATGCATTTTCGTGGCCCTCTTGCGTGGTTAGTTGGTTGGTTGGTTGACTGGTTTGGCAAAATTGGTGGCGCCGTGGGCACACTGCCTGCGCCATCCTTAGGGCTCCTCCCCGTTTTTCAAACTCGGAACGTGCTAGCCACGCCCCTTTTGCCACTATTCCAACACTTGGCTGAATTTTCTCGCGTAGTTCGCATTTTTGACGGACACCAGAAACAAAGACGAAAGAACGAACGAACTCTGTGATGAAAATATGGTGGCACTCTCTTTGTTTGAATCACCCTTTGTTGGATTCCGAGTGAATCCGTATGTTTGAAACAGATGAATATACCGAGTAGGCAGGTGCGAAACGCGTATGTATCTACGGATCTTCATTGTAATGAGTTAAAGGGCCACTCTCGAGAATTTCCAATGTGAATTGCCGCCTTCTCGAAGTCATTGGGGTTACAAGATTATTGCGGAGGCTGACAAGAGACCTGAGAAGAGAAGCGAAAAGAGAACCGAGAAGAGAGCCGGACGAGGCGACAGAGAGGGGAGGGAGAGGTTTGAAGGCGCCATCGCTCGCCAATCATCCCCTCACCTCCACAATTTTGGTTTATGTCAAGGGCAGTAAAAAGTAGAATCACCTATAACTCCACTCGAATCCACCAAGTCATGGCGAGGATTACTCGGTCGTTCAGGGAAAAGCATTAAACATTCGCTCTCCAGCTCAAAACCATGAGAGTGAAACTGACAATGACAGGGAAGAAGTGTACGGGGTAACACAACAACAACAACAACACAACAACAGCAACTTTTTGTTTCCCTCTCAATCCCGAGATCCTGGCGGATGGGATGTTTTTTTCCTCGATATTTCCGGGCCGTTGCCTGAATTATCTTCCTTCTTCCTTGCTTTCATCGCCTGGCTAGAAAAGTTCAATTGCGGCAAGACCCCGGTTCTTTGGATGGCCATGGTGGTGGAGGTGCTTCTACTACTTGCTTCTTCTGTCTTCTCTTGAGTTGCAGCTTTTATTTCGAAACTTGTGTGCTTGCAAAAAACATCATGTGACCAGAGGAGTAGTGCCATGCATACCGGGGATCCTCGATCCTTGAGTAAAGATCTCGAACACCCAGGGTATTGTTCGGAGGCACCGTCGGTCATGGTATTGTTCCCATATTGGATTCCTTTGTTACGAGGTCGTTTTTTTTTAACATGGTATTTGGGAGGCTTAAAATGAAGATTTTCTTTGATGTGCCTTGATTGTGCCAAAGCCACGGAAGAGTTCACGGTGTTAGTATTTTATAAGTAACCATTGCTCAGAGTGAGCATGAAAGCCGAATTGTGACTGACAGATAAGACTCGGATGAATTGGAATTACTAATCACCCCGGTGGACTGTATGAAGCTAGCCTCTTCGTCACAGAGTGCTTTAACAGTTTATTTGAGCTTGAGCTCTCGTCGCTAACCACAAAAGAATGGAGAGGAGCATTTTGTGATTCTTCTCTGAACCCAATCGGCACCATTCTCACGCACGACTTGGTTTAATCAAGGAGCCTCGGCGGCTTCGGCGAGGTCCTCCTTTCCTCCTGGATCGAGGTTCTCGGGCCTTTTCCAGCCCAACAAACTTGAACCATTACTTCTTGACCACTTCCCTACTTCCTCGAGAGATGTCAGAGTATCCCTCTCATATGCGTAAATGATCTCGCTCAAGCGAAACAAAGAACCACCCGACCAACAAACTTCATAACCAACTGACTCACCCCCACAAGAAACTGAGGCAATCCGGCAAGAAGGAGTAGTGATAGGAGTGGTTGGAGGGTCAAAAAAAATAAGAAACAGACCGAGGTTCGTGTTGAATTATTGAGCGAACTAAAGGTGTGGGTGTATGTTTTTGTGTGTCTCTCTCGTCTCCTACAAGCCTTTTCTGATTGCGTTCCAGTGAGATTGTCTACATGAGTCATGACCAAATGCAAAACCGGGACAAGCGAAATGTTTCCCAGAAGAAAGAAAGGTATGTAATCAACAACGACAACTGCGGCCATTATTCCACAAGTAATCTGGCCAACACTCTGGACAACAACACTGTGGAAGATTGCTCGCAAATGTTTTGGTCCCTCAAACCCCTTCCTTATAATTAGCTTGGAAGCCATTAAATCCCGCCAGAGGCCGTTTGTCGGCAGATGCACATTTCTCACTCCCACGAGAAGTGCCCAAGTGACATGTCTCCTTGTTCATTTATGTTTATCAATTATTCAGACCAGAAAATGATTGCATGCAGTCTCGGTGCACTTCAGTCGTCTCTCAATGATTGCCTTGGACATTGCAGGGACAGTGGGCGTTGTACGGAATCGGCCTCGGTCGAAATCAGGGCCCGGTCTGCTGGAGCCGCTAAAAGAAGTAAGCGAACCTTGGTCATGGCAGTGATCAAGTTCAATGAGATTGACAAGCGATTGGGGGGATTCCCCAATGACCTCGATAAACGCCTGTCCATGCCAGGGAAGGGAAAATTAGGCCGTAATTCCAGCGCTGTCACGGTTCTCGTCGAGTCCGAAACCAATAGCCCGTTATTGGATGCCAAGCGAGACTTTCAAGTCATGATCTTCATCAGGTAAGAGGGGCGAAATATGTACGTAATATGGTGAGAGGTAGACGCATACATCACAATGACGTTCGCCTGTTCTTTCTCTTGTATGTACCATGGGCAGGTTTTATGGCTATGTGTTCCGCCAAAACGATTCCACCTGGTCGAACTTGGGTTGTGGCCGCTTGACCTTAGCCAACGATCAGACGTTTGAATGGGATCCTCGGGTCCGTGATTGCACTCTCCAATGGCATCCGGAGGGCCTGACCTGTGCTTGCCAGAACCCGGGGACCTATGCCCTCTTCTGGTCGGGTCCGAAAGCCCAGGTATGAATGCTAATCGTTGCTACTAAACTTGACTGATCACACTTGGTCGGGTATTTGATCTTGAATATCTGTCTACACTTTGCTTGATTGTTCCATTTCTTGGGTGAATTTCTTGAGGTGTGCTCATCTCAATTTCTGGGATACTCATTGGACTTGGCCGCGTCTCTCCAGGGATGGGTTCTCTGTCGGCGATTGTAGTTACAGGGGATCCTTCCTCGAGAGCTTGGACTTGATCCTCAGATCTTCATGAGTTCTATCATGTACCTTTCCTTCTACACATCTGTCGTAATTTCTCCGGTTGGGGTGGACACTAGAAAATGTGCGCTTGTCTCAAATGATTGCTCTGGCCTCCTCACTTTAAATCGCTCTTACTTCTCGTAGAATTCCAGCCCATTGAGCGGGGGCAATCCTACTTTGGTCTTGCTCTGTTGCGGCGGTTGCCTCACCGTGTGTCTTTTGGCCTTTTTCGTGTTGACCCGACAGATGTGGCGCCAGAAATTCGCGTCTTCCTCGAGAAGGGGCAAGGCTGGACCCGGGGCCGAGATCCCGACCATCGCCAGTGAGTTCAAGGAGGCCTTCCCGGTGAATCCCGTGCTTCTGATCCAGATCCTGATTTCGGGCACATTAGTGGTACTCATTGCGTTCATGATTCTGGTCGTGGCCGATCCTTACGTAAGTCAAGATATGATTAAGCTCAACATGGATGTAAATAGGATAATTGTTTACAACGGTTTTATCAATGAACGAGAATTCAAGCCTGCAATATCCTTGTACTGTATATCCGCTCGTGACAAAAAAAGTGATTGGCTTGGACAAAAAAACGCTTTTAATTGAACCAAATGTATTTTGATCATCTAGTATTGTTCTTGGTGGACATCGTTGGTGTTCCAGTACTTATTCCTGGTTCTCTTCGGGCTGCAATTGTCTCTCATGCTAACACTGTACATCAAAATGACTCGGACGCGCTTCTCGAAAACTAGTCGTTTGGCTCTGTTGGGTAAGGATTGCCATCGTACAACAAGATATCTTGAAAGCAATCAATGTTTCGCGTTCATGTGGCATCTTCCAGGAACGAGCTTTTTACTCCCTGCCGTGTTCTGCCTTGTCCTCTTCGGATATCAAGAGCCCCTCATCCGGGAAATGCTCTTGGCCGACTATGAGAGCCGTGTGGAAAGCACTTGTCAATGCAAGACTTGTGCCTGGTTCGTTTTGATGCAACAACCCGACTTCGTGGCCTTTGTGTCGGCATTGATTCTCAGTGCGTTCGTTTATATGGGATTGTTCTATCAAGCCAAGCAATCCAGCAAGACTCGGATCTTGGCCATCAAAGAGTCGCAAAAGCGCAAACTGTGAGTATCATATTCTCTAATGTTGCAATGGGATGCCCAATTTTAAACGACTACTTCAATCGCCTAGTGAGAGCTTGGTGCATCGCTCGGGTTGGATGATGTTGGCATTACTGTCCTTGGCCACCTGTTGCATCATTTTCGTGAACACCAATGACAAGTCTTTCATCAAGTTCGTGTTCGCACTCGCAGTGCTCATGCTGGTAACGATCCCTTCGTCTACATACGTTTAAGGTGCCTCCTGATTTATGAGCATGAATAACCGGTGAACGCAAACTCTTTCAGGGCATTGTGGTCTTTCTCTGTTACCTGACCACTTATGAGGGTGAATTCGGAGCCGTCAGTCCCTTGGGCAGTCTGAGGCTCTCTCTCAACGCCGGTGGATACCATTCTAAATCCAAGAGCGGAAAGTAAGGGCCTCTAGTTCAAAAAAAGGGGTAAATCCTGGCATGAATGAATTTACCTTGTTTTCTTCCGTTGTTCCACCAGATCTACCCCTTCCTTGCCGGGCTCGGGGCATCGCTGTTGCCACTCGGCCGAATCTTGCCCTGCCAACGAAACTGAGCGCCAGTTTCTCTTACAGAACAACAGTTTTGAGCAGAGTTGGCGAGGAGGCCCTGGATCGCAATTAGCCCCTTCTGGGCGTATGCTTCTCCCGCGATTGGCATCCTTCGATAAGTCATGGTAAAATCGAAACATATTCTATTTTGTTACGCCTACTTGCTTAGTCATTAACTGTACCGAAAATGAATGCTGTTATATTTGTGCTTGGTTAGCCTAAACTCGAGGGACTCCTCTACTTTGTATGATCCTCATGCTGAGCAATGCAGTCAAATCCACGGAATCAAAATGTCAGCTAGTCAAGAGAACTCGGGTTCTCACAGTATCAACTTCTGTCGCTCCATCAGCGGGTAAGATTACACGCATTGTATAGCCGCAAACTAGTTCTTTGGTCAACTAATGAATCGTATTCGACCTTACAACCTCTCTAGGCCGAACTCATCCAAGGAGTCGACCATCAGCCACCAATATCAGCGGTCGTGTTCCTTATCAGAACACAGATGCGGCACTCCCGCTGCCGCCGTGGGAGTGCGCGCGGGCCGATTTATGTCGTCCAAGCAAGCTCAAACCCGATGTTTGCTCTCCTTGGACAGTCCCCAGGACGCCTCCACCCCCACCAAAGAGCTCTTGCCGCAGAAGGCTCCACCCACCAAGACGACGGAGGCTGTTGTTCATGGAGGCGTGCCGGGGGCTCCCCTCAGCCTCATGCAAGTCATCGATGAAGCCAAACAAGCGTTCCATCCGATTCGAACCAATGAGAAGGGCTTCAATATCCCGGAGAACACCGACGATGTCGACCTGGTTTTGCCCTCCCAAGCCAACGGCCGCCCCTCCAGTAAGTTGTGATCCTTCTGCCCTAAATCTTCAATTGAATAAGCTCGATGATCGATCGTCGACAATTCAATGGCATTCTGTCTACTACTCTCCAGTTCATGGTGGCAGTTTCTCGAGTGGCGATAGCGGCATGGTCGTCCAGCCTCGCAGCCGCAAGAGCACCAACACCTCCGGGATTCGGACCTCCTCCGAGGGTTCCATCGATGAAACGGACTCGTTAGACGGGACTTCGTTGAACCGAAATTGGTCCGTGAACAGCTCCTCCATTCCCGAGACCCGACGGCCGAGTGAGTGAGCAATTTATTTCGCTGTACCGATAGTGAACCAGCATAAAAATCATGTGTTGAAAGGAACTAATTTTGTTTCTATGAGAAGTGCACACAAAAGTGTTCGAATGATTAACGCTTGCATACTCTAATAATCTACCATAAAGTCAGAATAGGGTTCGGATCCGTACATAATCGTTTAACAGGTGGATGGGGTCGGTGATAGGTTGTTTTCAGTGTTTCTTGGTATTTGTTCCAGGTTCATTACTAGGCAACGACGATTACGTGGAGCCTTTGATGAATTATGAAAACTACATGACCATGACCAACTTCGATCAGCCCCAAAAGGTGGGTTTTATTTGTCTTTTAGTGTGTGTCTGCTTATTGACCGTACTGTACATTCATTGATAAGTACCTCGACCATTGTGGTAGTTTCCCATGGCCAAATCTGCATTCCATTTCAGGCTTGGAATCGACTCGGGAAAGCTGGAAAGGACGGCCTACCCACGGCCTCAGAGCGTTATTTCGACACCAATGACTTGTTGAAGCGCGCCCGGGAAAAGATCCGGATCCGCACATGTTCCACATCAGACTCTGGTCCGTCCTCCGAGCCTGATAGCACGGATGGAGGCGGATTTGGAGGCGTGGGTCGAGTGGGCTCACCCAATCTCAGCTTTGAGGTGTCGAACACGCCGCCCCAAAGCATGAGCGCTCTTGCCAAACAATTAAATTGCTCCTAAAACCAGACCAGGCTAGCAATCCAATGTCCAAAGACTCCACTTGTATTTATGCAAAAGTGTGCTGCAGTTCCCTCGGATCGTTCCGGGAGGAAGAATTACCAATTTTATCCCGATTACCCCCCCGACCGAACCCCTTCCTGGGAGAAAAAAAAGACCCGTCACCCGTCCGTGACATTGGGTGTACCTATTTCGGTTCTAGACTTACTCGCTCTCCAAGGGTTTTTGGTCGGGAATGAACAGTAACCTCATTTTTTTGTGTGAGTTTTTTTTTTTTTGAGTTCTGCCACCTCGCTACTGATGACCTTGTCAAATTAATGGATGAAACGCCCACCTTGTACCTTACTCCCTTTTACAAATGATGAAAATGAGCATTGCTTTTATAAGGACTTAACAACTTAGTATCTCCCCCTCCCAATGCAAAGAGGCATTCAAAACACATCAAATCTATTATGTAGCGGAAAAAAAAGAGACCTAAATTTCACCCGTCAAGCCCAGACTGACGGTTTTTTTATCGATGATCATTCGGTTCAATCAATCCCGCCTTGTTTCGTTTTCAATGCCATTGTCCAAGACAAAAAAAACGATGAATCTCGCCTATGAAGATGACGAATACCTAACTATAATGCCTTTTTAAAGCCCGGTTCATTCACTCACCATTCCCAAAGATACGAATCAGCTATCCAATGACCCGTTTTCCCATTTTGAGCGTGTTCGCAGCCAAATGTTCGCGATAACACGTTCAAGTAACTGCAACCCTATGGTATTGAATATACAGTGATGAAAGAAACGCTATTCCGCCTTTTTTATGAATAATAAAAATGTACCATGTGTGTTCAACCTACTCGTAGTACTCTTTTCTTGTATCTGGGGTTTTAGGGTTTGAGTGTGCACCTCGCCCGGCCAAGGAAATTATCCATAACATCTTTCGTGTACAACTCCAAGGGGCAGTGTGTCATGTCCGGCATCTGATTGCTTCCCCGATTGTGGGTGTGGTTAGCGTCTAAAAGTTTCCTTGAGAGAAGTAGGGGAAGAGAATCGAACCGAGGACCTTATGTTAGGAAACAGCGCAAACCGCTACGTTACGTTTACGATTTCCAGAGATTTATTGAAGAAGCGTCGTCGAAAGTAGGGGATTAAGTATTTACAATGTATACTCTTACTCGATCAATCAGGCGATCAATCAGTCAGTCATCAGCAGCTTTCATGCGAATCAACGAATCCAAAGCGGATCGCACTTGCATCAACTTGTTCTTGGCATCTTCATCGAGATCCACGTAGTTCTGCTCGGCATCCGCTTGATTCATGGGGATCATGATGGTCTTGCCTTGGCCCAAGGGAATAGGCCAATGATCCTTTGCGGGCTTCTTGGATTTCGAGGCCTTCACCGTGGAAGCGCACACAGGACTTCCTGTAAGGCAAATGAGGATGTTACACTACCTTCTTCGAGCATCTCGCATGCTGTTCACATATGGATGTTTTCACATATGGATGTTTAGGAGATTAATGTGAAAATACTTGACGACTTTGCCTAACCCTTGACCGTGCTTTAGCACTATTAGGACAAGATATATCATATATTTATTTGTTTTTTTTTTAATGTTCGCAAAAAGAAAAAGGAAAAACTGCACAGTTTTGGATCCTCGACACGACAGCCGACGTTCTAATATTCACGGCAAAACGTCTTGGCCAAAGAAGTTCCTTGTCCCAAATTTATTTCGATCACCTAATACTATTTCAAAACTGGCGAAGGAGTATGCTTGATGATTTACGTCTGAGACTACACGTACTAGAATCAAACGACGGATGATTTCAGAATTCATGTTAAGCTTCCTTCAATGGACTGGCCTACTCATTTGGGTTTGACAGGCATCCCAGGCATCCCAGTATTAGATGGCAGACCAGGGGGCTATCCATGCATGGCTTACCGCTGAGAGAGACCAGCTTCTCATTGGGCAGGGCCAAACGGAACACGCTTTTATTAAACGGCGTGTTAACATCGAATTTGGGCGTGATCATGGGCGTGGCCAGGCTCGAAGCGGCCCGGTTCCGCTGAGCCATCACGGGCGTTTCCGTGTCCAAATGGCTGGGCGGTCCACGTTTCCGCGTGGATCGGCGCACGCCCGTGGAAGGCGGCGCCAGGGCGCCTTTAGCTCGAGCCGGGGCCGGCGTTTTCTGTCCGCCGGCCGGCCGTCCACGTTTCTGACTGGACTTGAGTTGGGCCTGAACGGCCAAATGAATCTGCTGGGCCACGGATTGACCGGGATCGAGGCTAGGGCCGTGGGTGGGGGCCCGGCCCCCGGCGGGTTTGAGCGTGGGCTGGGCGCCGGTCTGGCCGCCGGTCTGGCCCCCGACCACCTGAGCGGCCACGAGGTCGGGGAAAAAGTTGAGCTCGGCCAAGGTTTTCTTGCGCTGGCTTTTGGGGATGTTGAGAATGGCCAGATGGGTGCAAGCTTTGAGGTTCTTGAGGAAGGCATCGCGACTGGCCAGGATCCCGTCCAGTTTGGCCAGAACTAGAGGACGAAAAAAAGCCAGCCATGGATATCGATCATCACGGTGGGGCTTCGCGGGTCAGATGGATTGAGCGTGCGCCATACTTACATTGATTGTCGAAATCTTCCATGTAGGCGTTGGTGGCCATCATCTTTCGAATTGGATTTCCAATTGGAATGCGGCATGTTTGAAAATTCAGCATCAGCCCAGCGTGACCAATTCTACTTGGGACTGGAGTCAGTGCCCTGTACGGCCAAGGCGGATGTACGAATTAGGCCAAATCTTTCATATTTTTCGATCCTGGTCTGTTTTAATGAAATCATTCATTTCTTGGTGGGAGCAATTTGTTGGGCTGGGCGCTAGGTATTTCATGCTGGACCAAATGATTCGCACCCATCCACCTATACTTATTATGGCTGACTCATTTACGTTCTTCATGGTGCATGACGAGCTTTTTTTCGGCTCTGGCCCGATCTCTGAGGAATCTGACACATTTGATGGGCCCGGCTTTTGTTGACTTGACTCGGCCTGGCACCGACCCCCAACGGCCATGCTGTCCGAGTCCCCTAGCTCAGAATCCCATTTCACTGGCAAATATTCGCCACCCTGGCTCTGTTCATTTTGACACGGATTCTTTGTTTTGACGTTTACATAACAGCCTGGGTTTTGACTGACGAGAGACTGAAATGATTATCTAGACTAGACTATTGGACTAGCGACTATTCAAGCTCCCGAGTTAGACGTCGATGAGTACGGAGGCAAGTACTTTCTCGCCATTGTTGATCGTCAGACCGGTTGGAAAGCACCAAACAATCGAGAGACTGGCAGATCTTTCCGACGTGTCTTTGCACGCTTTGGCGGAAACTACGAACTGATGGCCAACCCCGATTTATTTTTTCGCAGTTTTGGCTGTTCGGTGAATAGTAGACCTCGGAATAAAAGTTGCCTTTTAAGCCGAAATAATTTATTGCTTCTGAAATGTGAGTGTTAAACTTGGCTCATTTTGTTTCAGCCAAAAAGGCCAAAAGAGGTTTAAAAAATTTAGGCTATATCTCTTTTTTCGATTTGTTATCGTTGGTGATTAGTCTAGAGACAGGAAAAACAGTTGAGTGGAAATTCCAGACGTTTGTCAAAGCTAGCGTTTTCACAATAGACACTGTTCTTGTTAGGTGAACTTGTGCTCAGACAACGATTCGCATTCAAAACTGTACAACATTGATTAGCAAAGCCATGAGACCTGAGTTAAAGAGTCCCTACTCCAAGACAACTTAGTTTTAACAAATGTCTGGAATTTACACTCAACGCCCAAAAAAACGTTTTTCGTGTTTCTAGTGATTACTATACAAAACAAAAGAACTAGTTTGGTAAAGCTCAACAGGAGTTTTACTGGATCAGTCTTTTTAGGTCAGCTGGCGGTATGGGGTCAAGGGACAACAAGGTTTCGTGAAATTCTCCTTAAACAAGTTAAATTATTCCCATCCCACGAAACATTCATTATTCTCGTATTCTTCCAATACTTTTGGATAATAGAAATTTTGGCCAAAACTTACATTCTGCAAGTTTCGCATATCCCCAACATTTCTGCAATTTATTGCATCTGCAACTTTTCAATTATGTTAGCAATATTTGACATTTTTCTCCAATATATTACGCGACTTCAACCAGTTGGGCACAGAAATATCAATATTTTTTTTGCAACTTGTGATACGCTTTTCAATTTTTTTTTGGGGGGGTGGGGGTTGTTTTTTCACGGGCTTTTCTAACTGCTACAGGGAATGTAATCCCCAGTACTATTAAAATTAAAGGTTATAATTCGCCTATTTATTACCTTCAACCTGTATATGGTATTTGATCTACCAACGAATTTGAGTTGGCAGACGCGTGCTAGTGCTTGAATGTAGGGTTGATCTGGAATGCAATCTAAAAATTTGTCCAAGTCTGACTTGAAAGGCGCAACCGGATCAACAAGGCCTACGCATTCCCTACGAATATTAGAGGGAAGCAAATTAAACAATGAAGGAGCCCGAGAAAGAAGAGAAGTGAACTTCATTGTTCAAACTAGCCCGGATTCTCGAGGACTTGAAGGTGCTCTCAAAACGGACATTAAGCCTCTATGGTCACTAGAATTGACCCTAAATCCTGGGTTGGGACAAAGCTCATAGATACATTTGAAGACTTACAGTATCAGATACCTTTTGCACCTTCTCTGAACACTGAACAGTCCCAACTTTTTTATTCTCTCCCAAAACTAGAGCTCTCTCATTCCTGTGATGTTCCTAGTGAAACATCTTTGGACTTGTTCGACCTGTTTGCAAACCTGCTGAACTCATTGGAGCCCAGATGGGTGAAGAATATTCAAGATGTCCTGGACAATCGACTTGTACAGAGTTAGCATTGTGATGCTATCTCTAGACTTAAGCATGCAATATATCCAACTACACATTTGAAAAGCTTAACCCAACTTCAAATGGATTGTTTTAGTGTGTTTTTGAACTAAAGTTTGAATAAAAATTCCAATGAATTACATGAGGTATTCATGATGGAGCCTATTTCAAATGGTGAATCCTTTGAGCCCATTTCAAATTTGCCCAAAACTGAACAGCACCCAGTCTCTAGTTGTCTGCAAAATTGCGTTTGGTGGAACAAGTCCTCCCACTTTTTTCAAGGCTTATTGATGGGCATTTCCATCCCATTGTAAGATCAGCTTTTAGTCCTCAATCTAACAGTCAGGCTGAGGTAGCACTCAAAATTCTCAAGACTGTGTTAAAAAACAGTGGATAGATGGGAAGCTGAACTGCAAAGCCTTTGATGCCTCCCTGCCAGAATGCAGAAATATTCCCTGTGAAGATGGCATGTCTCTGGCCCAGTGGCGCTTTGATCATTGTCTATGAACCAGATAACCAGCCCATCAGTCTTCTTGTCAGGAGATGTTTGTGAACAACTGTGGTCTGGCCATGAAGAAATGTGTTTGTCGTGAAAGGGACAGACTCCATTATGACCAGGCTTCAAAAGGCCTTAAGCCTCTATGATGGGAACCAAAGTCTGGATATTTAATTCTATTTTGAAATATTGGAACTAAGGTGCACAGGTGCAATTAGTTTGTAATAGTGGCAGATTGTACGTGATTGTGATTGGAATGTGCCACAAATCTAAAACCGCCATTTTCTATGTCTATTAGGAGACATGGTTACAGCAGTGGATGACAATGCTTAACTTACACCAGTCCATCACCATCAAAAAGAGGTTCCTGGATCCTGTTGTTGTTGTTGTCCAATGGATGTTGGCAATAATGGTGTTTTTCCCTTCAGCTAAACGTATGTTCCACCCTGTTTTGTGCAAGCAATTGCCCCTTTGTTTGAATATTTTATTGATGATCAGATGTGCACAGAACATTTAGTGCATAAAAATACATCATTGCTTCAATAGAGGTTTTCAAGTTGGTGTTATTAATTTCACTATCTCTATTATTCTGGCAACTGCTCTCTTGATAAATGCGTTAGATTGGAGACAATCTTGGCATTTATTCACTTTGGCCAAGGCATGGTCAAGTCAACACATTTTGTACTTGTGTTAGTATTAGAAAAGACTTATGTATATTATGAGACATGGAACTTAACCTAACCTGCCCTAATATTATGTTATGTTTTACACTTTCTCTAGCAAGGGTCCCTATCCTGCGGGACTTGGATATGAGTGCCCATAACCCTGTAGGGCTTGGACACAACAGTCCCTAATCATGCAGGGCTTGGTTGCAAGAGTCTTACAAATAACCCCATGTATATCTTACCATTTTGATCCAAAATCTGAAAAAGTCCCCACATCATTCCCCATCATTCAAAACACCAAACCATTGCCTAACAAGCATCATAACTTTGAAAGCCTTCAGAGTTGAAAGCTTTTTTGGCATAAATTCTAAGATGTTTAAAGCTGAACTTCATTTCTAACCTGCTGATGTTACTTTACTCACATTTTTTACATGGAAAAACGTACATGCACCAGATGCACCTCCACATCCACTCAAACCAATCACACCTAATTTTTCTTTGAGAGAAGAAATGTTGTAATAATGAAATCCACACAAGAGTATATTTGCAACTCTGCCAAATTATGGTGTATTCTCCATCGTGCTCCAATTGTTGATTCAATCTCAAAAATCTGGTTAGGATAATCTGTGGTAAATGCCAGTTTTGCGTATGCCACAAATAGTGTATGGAAGTCCAGTGAATTCAACTCAAGTGGAAAAGTTTGAACGTCTGCTAGCGAGGTTTTGTAGAGCTACGCGTTACTGCCTGATCAGATGCATTCCCGTTGTGAGAGTGCTCAATGAATTCTGACTTCATGTTAAAGCACTCGATAGGGGGATAACGTAAAACTAAAACGTCTTCTTGCGAGGTTTCAGAGAGCCTTCTCCTCAAGTTCTCAAGTACCAGTTCTCCATGGGTTATCTGGCAGCACTCAAACCACTCCAACGGACTTTTGGAGTCCAATTTTGTTACTTTAATTGCGTGATTGCAAAAATGTGACATTGCGTTAAAAGGAAGCTTTGACGCATTCTTTGCCACAATTATAAACCAATAAGGCTTCGTTTGAGGTAGCTACAACAATTAGATGTGCAAAGGTGAAAAAATAATTTCTATCTTAAAACAAAGTTACCAATTGTAGTTAAGAAGTGTAGTAAATTGGTACTCTACTTCAACCACCCTGATATTATTCACTTTCAACTTTCAAAATTACAAGACCAAGCCCAGCCAGCCACAGACAAAGAGGAAAGAAACAGAGTGGCACTTAATATGTTCTACGATTATAGACAATAGTCATGTTTAAAGTTGAAGACGGCTTACTCAGTTTCATACATGTGTACCAAGCAAACATCCACGAAAGCCTGGTGGACTTATGAAAAGGGGCTGTTTTACCTTGTTCCTAAGAGGAAGGTCCTTAGATATGTTGGCTCATGTTAATGATGGTTAATGATTTTTGACAAGCTATAGCACCATTCTAAGTTTGTGAAGGGAGGAAAAAGTCATTCAAACGAATTCATACAGAGAGTGGATGATGCTGGTCACATTTGACATCTCTACACTCAATCCGTTCCTATGGCATCAACCCAGTCTCAAAAGGGACGCATGCTAGGTGGGCGTAAAATAAGCCCATGATCTTCTGGGGCCATGACTCATGGTGTGGAGGATGGCATCGACTATACTGGTCTATTTAACGCAATGTTGCCAATTGATAATCACGTAGCTAAAGTACCTAAATCGGACTCCAAAAATCGGTGTGACTAAGAAACAGCCTTGGTCTGAGACCGACGAGTTACGTGATTCGTTTCAAGGACGCCTCCTCCTCCTCTTCTCGCTTCTCCGGATCCATAACCCGCTCACTAACCCCCGTGGCCAGTGGAGCTCGACCAGGATCGGGCCACCGGGCCTCCGCCGACCTGCAGTGCTTCGTAATCTCGGACATTGGGCCGGAATTGATGGGTGCCTGTCTGAGATCGCCTGACCAGTAAAGGTTAAGGGCGGGACCGACTTCATGGATGGATGGACCAGCCCACGCCTAAGCCCGCGCCCAGTGCCTTCGATCGGGCCGCCGGAGAGCACGCTCCCGGCTCGGCGGGTGGCACGAGCTTAGTGGGCGAGTGTTTGGAACTGCGTCCACGGGGCCACTCGGCCATTTCCCGCTGGTCCACGGCCTCCTCCACAGCCTCCTCCTCGACCACCTCCTCGGGCTCGGGCCACGGGGAGCACGCCCGTTTGTTGGGCCCGGCCCACCGGAGCCCCGGCCGTTCGCCGACCCGCGTAGGCTTGACCGATTGTTGGAGTGGAAGGAACGCCGATCAAGTGGACGGGCCGGTCCCAGCCGTCACGGCCTTAGGCTCGAACTCGTCGCCCTCAACCTCCGGGTAAGTCATCGAACACCCACCGGGTCTGAGGGTCTGAACGTCTTAGGATAAAGGCGGGGCCTTAACGGCTTTGGTGGGTTGACCCCTAGCTTTTAAGCTCCAACTTCTATGAACAATCAGCCAAAGGATCAAGGGTTTGAAACACGTTTTTCGATCCGCCAATTGAAGAAAATGCTTATCTAACATCAAGCCATGAATAATGCATTGATGATTCGATTCGAGTAAAATCATGTCATAATCTCGTTCATTCGTGGCTATCAAGCACGTTTGTTGGTAGAAAACATTTACATTCAGTAGATTTGGTGTAGTTCAAACACCACCCAGTATTACTGATTATTTTTAAAATAGATTGCCAATTCATAACCACTTTGGCCTTACTTGAAACTACTTATCAAGCTCCACTTGAGATAACTATATTGTATTGGCCGACTACCTCAAGGCCGCCATTTCTCACCTCAAAAAAACACGGGCCCTGAACCTCGTCTTACCTGTCAAATTTGCCCCCCACGCCTGGTCATCCCATGCACCCGCCAGTTCTGTCTAGGTATTGCACTTCCCGGCCCGTGCCCCTCCCACGACCTCCCCCCCTCCCCTTGAGCCTTCCAGGGCCTAGCTCTGAATTCCCCGGTAGCTAGCTCCCCATTCTGACTCACACCCAATCTGACTCGTCGAGCTTGGCTCATAATCTCTAGATTTAATGACGGAGGCCTATTGTACCTATTCCTTCCGGCAGGCCTACCGTCCCTTTCTACTACAGTTCTACTTCCTACTAGCGTGTATTCCTTCTTCCTGAATGAGAAAGTCGATACGGAGAGCTGGCTCAAACAATCAATCGAGTCAGTCTACCCAGTCTCGGTTGTAGTGAGTAGAAGAGAGTGACTGACGGACGGACTGGATGTGCGTGAATCTCGGCCCGCCAGAGCCTCCCGTCCTCCAACACATGCTGACGTCTTTCATCCCATCCAGCTCGTTTCATTGTCGCACTTGTATCGTTTTGTGCTTCAAGAAACTCCATACCATTCGTCGAGTTCAACGCTAAAAAACGAAGCCCATGTCTCGTTGTTGGCCCAAATAACTCGAGGAGCATTCACAGCTAGCCAGCCAAAGAGAGAGAGATAAGCTAGGTGCCAGCTTCCCCCTTCCTGTCTTCATGTCCCGCTGGCCGGTGGTCACGTTCAGTTCAGCTCCGTCCGACGTCATGTACCAAAGCTTTGGCGGGCCTCACGAGGATCCGGACCGGGCATCGTCGGACCGCATCCCCTTGCACGCTTTGACCTCCCCCGATTCGACCAGTCTGGATTCCTTGACGCCCGCCGCCCACTCAACCCCGTCCTCCGGCGAGCACCGCCGCTTAATTGGCGCTACCGCGGCCAAGTCCACGTACGCTTTACTCTCGTCCGATTCGGCCCCCCGTCCCCCTAGGTCAGATTAGCCAGAGTACCTTGGAGGTGGTGGGACGGCGACCCAGAAGTGGCATGTGTATTTCACGGCTAACGGTGTGCGTGCTCATTTCAGGCGGATGTCTCGCTCTATGTGGCCCTCGTTTTGCTGTCGGAAACGGGAGTTCACCTCCCGGACCGTTTGGATTGGGCGGGATTGCCTCCAGAAATTCCCGCCCAATGTGATCCGAAATCAGAAATATAGTGTGTTCACGTTTGTGCCGCGGGTAAGTCCATGACTATCCTGGCTGTTCCCTATACGCTGGAAACTCAAATGATGCGTCGGGCTTACCACCGTCTTTCCTCTCTCTCTCTTACAGGTATTGTACAACCAGTTCAAGTTCTTTTTGAACTTGTTCTTCCTGCTCATGGCGTGTAGTCAGTTCATCCCGCAACTCCGGATCGGCTATCTCTACACTTATTGGGGCCCCCTGGGCTTTGTCATCTCTATCGCCATGATTCGCGAAGCCATCGATGACTTCCGACGCTTCAAGCGCGATCGTGAAGTCAATCGCTTCCGTTATGTGAAACTCACGCCTCGTGGCAAAGTGTCCGTCACCAGTGCCGAGATCAAAGTGGGCGATATCGTGTTCGTCGAGAAGGGCCACCGAGTCCCCGCGGATATGGTGTTGCTGAAAACCACGGAGCATGCCGGATCGTGTTTTGTGCGCACCGATCAATTGGACGGTGAGACCGATTGGAAGCTCAAAATCGCCGTGCCCATGACTCAGAAAGCCAGCACGGACGAGGCCGTCTTGAATGTGGAGGCTTCGATCTACGCCGAGAAGCCGCAAAAGGACATTCACAGTTTCATTGGAAAGATCACGTGCGTCAACATTAACGGCCATGAGGCCGAGGAGTCCCTCAATATCGAGAACACCCTGTGGGCCAATACTGTGGTGGCCAGTGGGAAAGCTCTTGGCATCGTGATCTACTCGGGTCCCGAGTGTCGAGCCACCATGAACAATTCCACGCCCCGGTCCAAAGTGGGCCTTTTGGATCAAGAGTTGAATCAACTCACCAAAGTAAGCTATGACATCCTTGAAGGCCAATGAATGAAAGTACCTTGACCTCGGACCCCTTTTCTAGCTCCTTTTTGCGGCCACTCTGGCGCTCTCCTTCATTCTCATGTGTTTGAAGGGCTTTGATGGCCCTTGGTATTTCTACTTGTTCCGATTCGTCTTGCTCTTCTCGTATCTGATTCCCATCAGTTTGCGCGTTAACTTGGACATGGGCAAGATCTTCTATTCCTGGCACATTCAACGCGATCGCGATATCCCGGGCACCGTGGCCAGATCCACCACCATCCCTGAGGAGTTGGGCCGTATCAACTACTTGCTCTCCGACAAAACAGGCACACTCACCCAGAATCAGATGGTCTTCAAGAAGCTTCACTTGGGTACAGCCGCCTATTCCTTGGACACATTCGACGAGGTAGGCTAAAACAATCCACCATCATCCGACTAATCAATGCCATTGTTAATTCAACCTTCCTGCTTAAGGTATCGCAAAACCTGACCAGCTACTACAGAGCGTACCCCAAATCTGGCGAATCGACTGGACAAAAGAGTCGAATGCGGAAAACGGCCACCACTCGTATTGGCGAAGCTGTCAAGGCCTTGGCTCTGTGTCATAATGTCACGCCCGTGTTTGAGGACGAATCCTCCGAACAAGACCAACAATCCGAGGCCGACCGGCAGAGTGTCTTGTCGAGGGGCGTGGTCACGTATCAAGCGGCCAGTCCGGACGAGGTGGCCTTGGTCACTTGGTCAGAGGCCATGGGTCTGGCGCTCGTCGACCGAAATCTCAGCTCGATGAAGTTGCGCACTCCCAACGGGCAAATCGTGAGCTACTCCATCCTTCAGATCTTTCCCTTCACATCCGAGAGTAAACGGATGGGCATCATCGTCCGAGTGAGTGGCTGTTTACTATAACGAATTCATCCAACGATTCACGAGTTGATACTAATGTATGGTTTCGTATTCGTTATTTTAGGATGATCTAACGAATGAGATCGTCTTCTACGTCAAAGGAGCCGACACCGTCATGACTTTTATTGTTCAATACAACGATTGGTTGGAAGAGGAAGTGGACAATATGGCCCGGGAAGGACTTCGTACATTGGTGGTGGCCAAAAAGACTCTGCATGCGGATCAATATCACGACTTTGAGGTAGGATCTGCTGGATGCGTCTCATTGCCATGTTATTTACTCGTACGTTTGTCTCCAGCAACGATACAATGCCGCCAAATTATCAGTGGTGAATCGATCTGCCCAAGTGGCGGCCGTGATCGAGTCCTTGGAAAGAGACATGGAGCTCCTGTCCGTGACTGGTGTGGAAGACAAACTCCAAGACAACGTTCGAAACACATTGGAGGTGCTCCGAAATGCCGGGATCAAAGTCTGGATGTTGACCGGGGACAAACTGGAAACGGCCACTTGTATCGCCAAGAGTTCCAGGTTAATCCTCATCCATATTGTAGAATCTGAAAAACAACCTAACTAAGACCTCGTTTCTTGTCCTCCAGGTTGGTCTCCCGAACCCAGAACATTCACATCTTCAGGACAGTCACATCTCGTGCGGAAGCCCATCAAGAGTTGAACGCATTCCGCCGGAAGCAAGATGCCGCCTTGGTGATTAAAGGAGACTCGCTCGAGATCTGCTTGGAGTTCTACGAGCACGAGTTCATGGAACTCGTCACGGCTTGTCCAGCCGTGGTTTGCTGTCGTTGCTCTCCCGAGCAAAAGGCCCAAGTTGTCAGACTCATCGGAGCACATACCGGCAAAATCACCGCCGCCATCGGTAAGCTTAGATTGACAAACGCAATCCACAGTTCAAAGCCTTGGGATAATTCAAATTTTGGGCCTGTGTAGGTGACGGAGGAAATGACGTATCGATGATTCAAGCCGCATGTGCGGGGATCGGTATTGTTGGTAAGGAGGGCATGCAAGCCTCCTTGGCCGCTGATTTCTCGTTGACCCAATTCTCGCACGTGGCTCGGCTCATGTTGGTTCACGGCCGAAACAGTTACAAAAGGAGTGCCTCTCTGAGTCAATTCGTGATCCATCGGGGTCTCATCATCACCACCATGCAGGCTATCTTCTCGGCCGTGTTCTACTTCTCGTCCGTATCACTCTATCAGGGCTTTCTGATGGTGGGCTATGCCACTGTATACACCATGTTCCCCGTGTTCTCTCTCGTCCTGGATCGAGATGTGCCCGGACGAACTGCCCTTACGTATCCCGAGCTTTACAAAGACTTGACCAAAGGCAGGTCATTGTCCTACAAGACGTTCTTCGTGTGGAACCTCATCAGCATTTACCAAGGTGATCCGCGGAAATGGTAGTTTTTAACATGAAATAATCTGCTGTTCTATGTTGGCGTTTTGTTCGATCCTTTTTGTCTTTGATCCGTTCGTAACGTCTCGTCGGCAATTTCAGGTGGAGTCATCATGTTTGGTGCCCTACTTCTCTTTGAGGATGAATTCATTCACGTGGTCTCGATTTCATTCACGGCCTTGATCATGACCGAATTAATCATGGTGGCTTTGACCATCCGAACTTGGCACCTGCTCATGGTGCTGGCGGAGTTGCTTTCCATCGTTATCTACATTCTATCCCTCGTCATCTTGAAAGATTACTTCGGTATGTTTGAAAGCTAAATAGCGAATCGAACACGCATTCCCAATCTTCGAGTATGCGGTTCCCGCACGATGTTTTTACTATCATTGTTACAGATGCGGAATTCATTCGAACGACAGATTTTCTGTGGAAAACTATGGTGATCACGGCCGTGTCGTGCCTGCCCTTGTACATCATCAAGATTCTTCGAAAGCGATTCTCGCCTCCATCTTATGTCAAGTTGTCCTAAGGGCACCCCACAGCACGTGGTCTGTGATATCTGAAAGGTCTTGTACGAAGCCAAAAGAAGAGGCATAATGATAAAAACTTCATTCCATATACTTCATCACATGCAGGGTAAATTTTCTACCAAGATCTTATTATGGATGGTATTAATCATTTCATGAACATATTCTTCAGCATAATTTTACAACGCTCTGAATGAGTAGAGAATATTTCCGTTTCAATACATTAGACTTGACCCTAACCGGATTTGCAGTTTCGTCATTTACTTCCAACCAAGCGCTCAATACTAAAAGGATGATAATGGCGGAGATCGGCTTTGGTCTCGGAATTTGTAAAGGAGTTCGTCTCGGGAACGGTTGTGGATTTGGTCAGTGAGAGATTTTTAGGATATAACTGGTGAGGCGGTGGCTCCTGCGATGCCAACTGAAGCGGCCGAGAACTTACATTGGCAAGCTCTTCAAAGGTTTTGATTTTCCGCTTCCGGCGCCTGGAAAAGTGAGATAGATTTGTCAATCTCTCATCCTCAAGTGCTTCGTAAGCAAGTACGCAGATTTCGATTTTGTCGAGGATTAAAAATTCTCAAGCAAGTCTTCTTTAAATGAGACTGGCATTTGATCGCCACAACTACGTTTCATCATGTAATGTCATCATGTAAACCTGCAAATCTACAAATCTACAAATAGTCCAATGGCAAATATGTTGCAAATATGCATTATCAAAGAATAACAATTTAATATTCAGCTCGAACGTACGGTTGTATCAAAGGTTATGCTTTCTCAAGCCTCGCTACATAACTCTACACCTAATGAATGAGTTTGTGATAATCAGTAAGGTCCTTTATTTGCAACGTCACACGGCCCACAGAAAACGGGAAGAGGCACGGTAGATTGCTAAATAAACTGCTCTTGCCTTCCCTTGAAAGCAATTTCTTTTCCGGACATTATGTGACCCGGGGCATCAATCATAAATAGGATTTTGATAGAATTAGTCAAAAATAACACAAACGCATTATAATTCAAAAAAGGAATTGGCCCAATCGGCCCTTTATTTGGTAGAGGCTGAATGACAAAGCGCCCACTGAAGTTTAGAACGAAAAACATATTTATGTTTAAAATAACATATATTCCTCTACAATCAGAGGCACCAGTGGGAAATTGCAATCTGATAAACGACATGGTGGATGGCGAGTGTTTGAGGTGAAAAGCTTTAAACAAGTATGGCGTCACCCAAACACCATAATTCGATTTTTTTTTTTCAAATATTTTTTTCATGATTTCAAAACGCATCAAGCTGTGATTGAAGCAAAGCTATTTATTAATATTAAGAAACTACAAGTATGGATAGAGCATATTGCTTGTTTATTTGCTTTATATATTTTTCTAAGGTTATACTATTTCAAAGTTATACCCATAATCTGTTCTGCTGGTTTTTAGAGAGTTATCTTTACTACATGTACTACCATGGGACTATTCGTAAGTACCACATTGCTACCACTTGCTGGATTTGGCAAGGATCAATTCCTTGAAATGGTCGAAGCTCAAAAGGTTCCCCCTCTATTATATCCTTATAACCTGGGTACAATCTTTATAAATCGACCATTATGAGGGTTATAAAATACACATAATATGTTACATTTCGTTTGAAGCACCCTGTAGAGTCCAGGAAAAGACTCATGGCTAAGCTGGCACCTCATATACCGTATATGTTACTGGATCACATCTGAGGGTGTTAAGTATACTGCACTTCTTGAATGCTACCATTTTACCTCGTGTATGAGAAAACACTCGTATCATCATCATTAGGGCCGGCCAAAACTTGCATATAAATATGGTCTTTATTGACAGCATAAAAAAATCACCTGAATTTACACAAAAAATTGCAATTACAAGGTGTATTCTGCCATGATAGCTTCCAGCACCAGAATTTGAACTAACTATACCTGGGCAGAAGATTCTTGCATTGTCGCCTCTTAAATTGATCGGCTTCACCAACATCTTGCATGATAATATAAGTTAAAGTTCAGCAACAGCAAATTGAAAATGTGAGAATGATGCCATTACACAACAAACTTGCTTTTAAGAATAAGTGTCATTACATGTTAGATACGCGTATAAGAGAACGGTGCTTTGATCCAGCTCGGCTGCTTTCAAATAGCATTTGAAGTGACATTGAATGCAAATGCAAATATTTACAGGTATGCCATTTGTCAATGTTATAATTAATTTAAACCTCAATTAGTGTCGAATTGCAGTTGAAGTAATCAATACATGCATTTTAAGCACTTTCATATCCTACTCTATTTTACATTATTAATCATTTCTTTACTTTAAACCATCTGACGGGATGCATCAAATTGGCCGCCACTTCACCTATTTTCATATTTTGAAATTACGCGCGTTTGTTGTTTAAAACTGAAAGATCGAATTGAGCTGGCTTAGCCTACAAGTCCAAGTGCCTAATGCTCACCGATAATTGCCGTGTTCGAACATTTCCGAGGCGGACGTGGCCAGAGTCCAGTAAGCACCTTTGCCGGACTTTTTTCGATCCCTGGGCAACTTCACGAAGCACTCATTCAAGCTCAAGTTGTGGCGGATTGAGTTTTGCCAACCCTGCCGATTGTGTAGGTAATAGGGGAACCGGGACATGATGAACTGATAGATCTCGTTAAGGGTCATCTTTCGACTCGGACTAGATGAAATGGACATGGCAATGAGCGCAATGTACGAGTACGGAGGCTTCTGCCAAGGCTCGTTGTACGAGAATTCCGGAGGCGAGTAGATGGGCGAACTAAACGGGTAGGCTCCGTGCACCATGAGTCCATAGTTTGGGCCCTTGTAGGAGGCGTGGCAAGGCGTGGGTGATAAAGGGTGGGCACTGGGTGGACGATGAAAGTGTGGATGATGATGATGATGATGATAAGGAGATGAGTCCAGGTAGAGAGACAGGTCCATGACTGCAGGTGGGTCTTTCTCCGCTGATCAACTGACAGGTCCTTCGTCCTTTTTTTGTGGACCGCGACTTGATGATGGAACCTTATTTTGGGTACAAACTACAAACGTGGTCACGCACACTTTTATGGACTTCTCAGCTCAACGGACATCATTCGGACCAATGGAATTTTTACAGGAGGTTCAACCTTGACAACAGGTTTTAAGAAACACACATCGTCTTAATTCTGCTAGTGACGCTCGTGCTCCAAATATTTGATTCGCCAACTCTCAAGAGAAAGTAACCCATCCATGTCCACCGTCGTCCATGAACAAGTCCAGTTCACAAAGAGACCGAATCATTTGTGTATTTTCCTATGGCTTTCAATGTTTGTTGAGTTACCAAAGTCACACAAAGTGGCTTCTTTAGGTTTTTTTCTGCAACTCGTTGGCTGGATTCTCGTGACCAAACAAGCTCCCTAAGATTGCATCAATCATATAGCACCTCACACTGGTGGATAATAAATCCGACATCATAGTAGATCATGGCAAGGTTTGCACTAATTTCGATCGATATTGCATCCTGCTTTAAACGTCAGAATCCGGCTTTTTTTTTGTTTAACACCGAATTTTTGGGGAGATGCAGAAGGAGAAAGAGAGAGGAGAGAGAAGATAGTAAGAAGCCGAAAAGGAACTGGAATCATCAGGATCCTGGTGGGTGGTGCGACGTTCCAATGGCGTTGGGTGTTTATGTAAATTCGCCGCCCAAGCTCCCTCCTCTCTTGCCCATTAGGCCAATCAGTGTTTTTGTTTGACTCCAAAGTTACATTTAACTCTCTGAGGCCTGGTGAGCCATCATCATGATGGCATGTCCCTCTTGTGTTGTACTCGCTCGACGTCTGGAGTGACGACGTCAATTCGCACGATCACCCAAAGCAATATGTAGTTTCCAGACTTCCTTGGGTATTACTATTGGTATGATGGCTTTCTGACTGATTAATCTCGTCAAGATTGTTCATGGTCCAGAAAGCATTGGTCGAGTGGGGCACGTAAGTCAGCGTCCAAGGCTGTGAGCCCATCTATGATGGAGTTGTGCAGGCATACAATGAAGGACAGACGTTGTTCAATTTGCTTACATTCTTGACGTTCCAAACAGAGCTTGAGGCTGCCCACACCCATCAGCCGGCTTGATGGCTCCCTACTTCAAATGCAATGATTTCAGCCATTCACGTTACGTGTTTTCAAGGACGCTTGTTATTTATTAGTCCGGGGATTTTCTTCTTTGAAAATAAAAGGGCATCTTTGGCGCGTAAAAATAGTACTTGGGTGGAGTTAAGCCGAGGAGGGTTCAAGCCCATTCTTCCATCATTTTCAATCAAATCATGATGTCCAATCCTCCATTAAAGTCCGATTTTCTTCCCTCAAAGGATAATAGAGAAAATCCCTCTTGAATTGGTCACACGCCCAAAACGAGGATCCGATATCCCAGCCCCATCTTTGTCCTACTCAACGAGCACAAAGGAACATTGCCTTTGTCTGGCCCTTTTAAACTCGGCTCAAGACAACCTCTCGTCGGTCCTGGGTGAAAAACAACGAAACCATTCGGCCAATATCTCAATCCGCCGCGCCGAGATTCGTTCGAGATGGTAAAAGCAGATTTGCGACTCAATTTCATCGGTCATATACATGATGCACTATTGTGCCTGTCCAATCGAATTTTCCGACCCATTTCTGCCTCTCTGGTTGGACATTTATGAATGGCATTTCTCGTCCAATGTAAACAGGATGCATCGGGAAAAAATGCTCGAGTGGCTTTGTGCCCAAGATGAGCTCTTGAGATTCCCATGGAAATCTGGCCCCGTCCCCGTTTTCCTGGGGTCTTGCTTGACACCTCACCATTCAATTACGGGGCAATAAAGGAAACCGGGCTTGCAAGATCACACCTCGCCCAGATTCATAGGTTTCATACCTAGGAGAGTCGCCGGCAGCCATTCATACCAGATATGAGCACATTTGCAGGTCTTGGGCGTTTTAATTTAAACTACATGAGGGCACAATAAAGTTCGAAAGTCGTTTGAGTCCAAGTATGCATTCATAGCTATGCATGGGATTTGGGTGTGTATGAATCTCTTGGGTTAGTCTGGCCATGTTCACATGTCCAAGTTGTCAAGAAATATGAAATATCTTTCCAACGTCAGGGCTTACGTCTTGAGGTCCTAGACAGCCCTAAATCCCGGGATCTGGAGGATAATTCAAAACCTATTAGATATGTGAGAATTGTCGCCAAAAACGGGGTTGTTGAGACTAGAGATTGATGGACGGCTGATGCTTCTTCATCACTTCAATTCTGTTTGCGTCTTCCGTGCCCAGGGTGACCATTGGCAATAGTAATAATGCCAAAGGGTGCAAATGTTTTGAGTAGATAAGGTTGAACAAAGAGTGGAATTTATCTCTGCCTCGCTGAAATGAGACAGACATTCCCCCCCAACATCATCTCGCCCCATCATCTAGAGCCACAATACGGTTTAATCCGTTTCACAAAGAGAGTCAGAGTGATTTGCATTTGGCAATCAACGGGATGATGACAACTCCCAAATTGAACGCCAATCCATCACTCTCATCCAGTTCCATTCACAAAGCTGATAACTGCTTATCATTATTGATTCCGTACCATCGTGGCCAGGTGAGAGTGGTGGGGCATTCCAACCATTCCCTGGTCGAACCATTGCGATTGCGATGGTTCAAATGTGCTTCTTGTGAGGTACCATCAAGTCACCAATCCTAAGTATCAACACTTCAACCAGCAACGGGGATGAGTTCTCGCTTCCGTTGAGGTTGAGAAATTGACACCCCGTGGAATCTCAGTCCACGGGTGCCAACCAGCCAACATCTTATGGGTCCCCTGGAAGCCATCTAGCTCCTTGCTCTCCCCATTTAATGTACGTATGTTACTAATTTCTTGACAAGATCCCCACGGCTGTGGTTTAATCTGATGCTCGTTGTTCATCCATTTTGTCATTGAATTGAGTCGAGTTGACGTTCTCCTGTGTCGCTTGGACAAGGCAGAACTCTTTTCCTCGGGTTGAATAGTATGAAGAATTTTCGAATTATCTACTCAATGGAACCCAGGAATTTATTTGGCACACACTCACTGCACTCGCCTCTCTAACTCTCCCTCTCTCTCGCCAATTCACAATCGTCAAGCGACCTTTCAGAGATGGGCACGCAATGGGCTTGGCAGGCTGAGTTAAAGTGCTATATATTCTCTATGGGGGATAGATTCTTGCCTTGTGTTGGTACTTAGATGCGTTTTGCATTTCGATTGCTCTGATGATGACGGGAAGATTGAACACTAGTTGGATTTATCATTAAAAACTTTGGTATGTTTGTTGGATTTCGAAAGAAACGAGAAGCTCTTCATGAGCTCTTGCCCATGTATGGCGCTCTGAATGCTCCAATTCAGTTTGTGGAAGCTTTTATTCGGAAGCTTATCATCCCGTTACATAAGCCTTGCATATATGAGCCATTCCAAGCAAAACCCGAGTCCATTCTTTCGTTCCCGCCATGACGAACCCGGTAGACATTCCAATCTCGTTCAATGGGCTGGATAAAAGAAAGCAGAAATGCTAAAAATTTGGTTGGTTGCCCATTTTAAACCTGGGAACCCAACTAAGCCACTGTTCTTCGAACACCAATGAGCTTTGGCCAAACCTACGCATGCTATAGTCCTGGTTGAAACAAGAGAGATGGGTGACCAATGTTGACTTGCCGTTCATTTGTCACTAATGAGTGTGATGTCTTCGTGTTCAAGATCTCCATTTGGCGCTAACGGCGTTGACATTAGCGCCCCCAACGCGTTAAATCATCACATTTCAGACCCCATCATCTCAGCCTTAAAAAGGGCCATTGGTCACCTACGCAGTACCAAAAATTTCCAATTGGGTTTTAGTCTCCTTGGTCGTAGCATAATAGGACTCGTTCTATCACTCAAGATGGCCAATTAGGATGAAGAATTGTCAGGCTTTAAGTCAGACAAGACACCTGGTTCCGTTCAAGGGTAACTTTCTTTTGGGTGTTAAATATTGACTCAAATTCGACATCTTCAAAGGCTGATGATACCTTTCAATGAAAGCAACTGATATTCATTCCGGATCAAAAAAAGAAGGCTCGTGCAAAACCCAGTGAGATTAAGGATTAACATTCACTTATTCATTACACGCAGGTTATACACAAGGAATTTATACACAAGCTGAATTTCAATAGTTTCCAAGATGGGTCCCTTGACTGGAATGCAGTGCTGCAGGCAACATGGAGGCTGAAGGCTATAGGATGGATGGATGGATGGATGAAATGAGTGGGGTGTTAAACGTTGGTATCAAATATCAACAATGTGATTCCACTCAGACGAGGTTTGCTCGACTTTCTCCCTGGAAATGTCACTACTCCTCACCGGGAGGAAAGATGAAGATGACTTTGGAGCATTGCTTGGCCGGATTGGAGACAGGCGAGAATCGAAAAGCGACGAGAGAGCCAAGGCGAACTAGCTCGCATCCCTCATCATCGGAAGGGGGAAAATGTCACTCATTTTCCGCTCCCCCAAACGCTAAAGCCAGTCGACACGTCACGTCAAAATCGAGAAATTGTGAAATTTTATCCTGCCATTTTGACCTTTCAGCTCTATTTTGGAGTAATTCCATCCCGGCCACCTTGAATGTGACCCTGAATGATTAAGCAAATGTTCGTGGGTCCCGTTCTTAGCCCGACTATTCCTCCTCTTTTTACGCGCTCGATCGTTCGTGGGGATTTTGATTGGCCGCCACTCGCCGCCAACTTTCCCGCCCCAGTTAGGCCAACGATAGGCGAGGATAAGGAAGGAAATCCAGGTTGAGACGGCAACACTGCCGTTCTGACTTGCCGCAGGGCTGGGATTAGGGAAGAAAATCACTATTTTTGTCGAAACATTAAGATTTTAGCACGCTCACTTTTTTTTTTCGTTGATGCTAGCTAGAAGCGGCGGAAGTTGGACAGTGCGTGAGTTGTAAAATATGATATGAGGAATGAACATCTTTTTTCCTCTCCTCCACCTCCTGAAGAACGGCTTCCTGGGCACAGAGCGGAGGAAGAATGGGTCTGAAGATCTCATTCTTCGTCGTGATGACTGACAAATATGGGTGGAATCAGATTTTTACGACCTCATTGTGGGACTTCTGGGACAAATTTTGAATTGATGAAACATTTAGATTTGATTTCCAGGCTCTTGATTCAAACACCAGACCCTAGTGGAAGCCATTCAAATCAAATCAAAGTTCGTCCATAATCCAGTGGTTAGAACGAAGATACGCACATATACACACTCCATCTAATCTATAGTAACTTGTTGGTCGTAACGAGATATCAGCAATGTTTCGAGAAAAGACGCCCTGGTAAACTAGGTGGACATTCCTGGCATACTTGAGAACGACAAGCAACAAATTGCTCGTTCATCAAAGTGTCACCACCTGGAAATGTTCCGCTCATTAAATGTCATCACGGGGTCACGGATGATGCGATTTTCCTCCCACTACGTACAATGAGCCAGCCCTCTTCCCCTCCCCGACTCCCAGTCAAATAGATGTCCAGGGCTGTGGGTTGGATCTTGGACCCGTCCATTCCGAATAATCAGTCGAAGGAAACGGATCGAAAAATGATGGCGAGGGTTCTGTACTTCCTTCGTTCCATTTCATTTTGAGAGTCTGTTAGATCAATTAGTGAGACGCACCAAGAACAGAATACAGTACGTACGTACGTACGTACAGTGCAGTGCAGTGCACTGCGTTCAAGATCGGGGGAGGAACATTTTCAGCATTGCCAATGTGCTATTTGACAGATTAGTTCACAACTCGGTGCGAGTGCCAAGCTCACAGACTTGGAAGTCAAGATGAGGCTGTTCATTGGCAAGAAATCCATAATATGTGGCAGCAGAAGAAGGGAAAACAGCCACGGAGCACGGCACTCATCATGATTGTCACAATAACAGTGTGCAGCAATGCTCACTCAGTACGTGTAGACCGTTGAATGTATTGACTCAATACCACGTGCGCTCAGATCCTCCGAAATCCGTCTAAACAAACCACATCCATTAAGATGTTGGGAGATGTACCAAGATTTTCGGTTCGGTGCATATTTGTTGAGGAGAACAAGCTAAGTTGGAGCAATCTTTTTTTTTATATAACTAGTAGTAATCGGAGAAAAATTTAAGCGGTGTTGGATTAGAAAGTGGACTTCTTTTGGTGGATTATTTGAAGGTGATTTGAAATTTAACGTCTATAACTAGAGTAGCACTTAGTTCAATTCAGATTAACATTGAAACTATAAAGCATATGGAACAAATGTAACCGCAAGCGACATTTGTGCTAAAACTATATTAGCTTTAAAAATTCTATTTATCTTTATTTTGAACCGATTGCAAAACCATTAATCGTAGAGAGATAGACCGCGGACAGGAGAAAAATTTCACGTCTCCTGACTCATTCACATCATTCAAAATCGACTCTTAATGTGACCGAAAGATCTTGGCCACCTTTGGAGCCAAAACTAGACCAGACTTTGGGGAACTCAGGAGAGGTGTTTAAATTAGTCGAGTAACGAATCCACGATTTGAATCTTCGGCTTACTCTTGTTCAGTTACAAACACGTTTGACAATATAATAAAAAACAAGGGTCTTTAAAGCAAAATGCTATAAAAAGCATTTTTTTAAAGAATAAGTTATATAAATTTCTAGGCATTAGGCCTGCAAATATCAGGGCGTCGAAATCCTATGATGATGAAACCGACAATGCATTCAGCCAATGAAAATCATTTTTGAGCAAACCAGACAAGTTCATGACAGAGTTCCTTTGAGCATCACATTTTGTAGTTGAAGTTGTAAGCTCAATAGGAACAACACGTTGCCTTTAAATCTAACAATAGCCGGATTGCAATTTGCATCCAGCCTCTTTGGATTAGGTAATGCTTCTCGGTCTTTCCTCAGCATCTTCTCATCTCTTGAGCCTCAGTCATCTGTAGGTTGCCAACACGGATGCTCCTGGCCTCTTTCTCATCTCGCCCTGACTTGAGCCTCTCTGGTGTTTCAGTCCAAGCTGTCATCATGCAATACCCGAGTCCAACGCACTCTTCGTCCAACAAATGAGTTCTTTTCCTGAATCCCAAATTAGTTGACGAACAACGAGGAGGCCAAAGAGTGGCAGAGAGGGAGACATTTGCACAATAGGTGTTATAAGATGCATTTATCCGGTTTGATTTGTCAATTGAAGAGAGGACGTTTGAAGGGTTCCGTTCTTGTGCTGAGTCCCGTGTTTGCCATTGGACATTGGATGTATTTTTCTAGACTTTGACGAGGTACAAGCGAATGTGTAAAGCCTCCACTGTCCGTTCGTTCGTTCGTTCGTTCCTAGCGTGCTTCTTGAGCTTCTTGTTCTCAAGCGAACGGCTCACGAATGAGCAGTCAAATATTTGTCAATCTCCCGTCGCGCTGCTCCAAGCTCTTGAAATGGACAGGAAAAGTGGAAAGGAAATCAAATTGACTCTCTCTCTCTCACACACACACACACTCTCTCTGTCTCCTCTTTCGATCTATCCCTCTGTCTTTTTGCTTACTCCTCCACTATTCAAGTTTGTGCTCCACCAACTGTCGGAATTTAGACAAAAATCTACGCCTCCCTCTCTTTCGGTCTCTCGCTCGATTCTTGGGTCAAATGATGGCCTTTGAATTTGTGACTTTGGATTAGTCAACAACAGAGGCTTGGCGTTCCGTCCAAAGGGAAATGCTCCTCCAAACGTCTAGTCGCATTTAATGAGTGGCCCAAGACATGCAGACAAGCACCGCCAGATGGAACGAAGCCGGTTTGTCCAAGTTCATCACAACGTGGACCTTATGATAGAGAGCCCTTATGTTCTTATCTTATGTTCATCCGACACCACTGTCTCATTCCCATTCGAAGACGGTTGGTTCTTTAGGTATTTCTCACTGGCCTTGGCTTGGCATGGGCTTTGATTAGTGTAAAAATCTAGGATGAGGTGCCCGTCCAATTGTCCAGTGGTCCTTGTCGTAGCCGACATGGCAGGAATTACTATTAGTGGAGTACTGTACACATTGAACACTGCTATGGTCTGACTATCTTCTGCCAAATCACAGTTTACATTTCATCACTTCGCCCTCCAAAAAGAAGTAGCGATGAGCTCTTTGAAGACGCTTAATGATTTCAAAAAGCCCCCAATCATCTCTAGATTCCCTCTGGACCTGACATTCCCAACCTCGAAACTCTCGTCTGCTCGACTTAGTACGAACTACAGTAGATTCCAAAGTCATCGAAGAAAGACCAGTTCTGGGGTTGAAGATATGTTTCCACGTCACTTCTATCACTCGTTCTCATCTCGAACGAGTCTCACTCTTAAATATTTCTGAGCAATACCTTAGTAAACCCACCCAAGGGCTCCTCTCTCTTCATTCAGTATCCTAAGGAAAATACCCTTATCCCAGGAGGATCTTGAGCTCAAGGTCCATGTTCCGATGTTTGCGGATGAGCTTCGAGGACTCCAAGGCGTTGTTGCATCGTTTGACATTATGTCATACAATGTTTAGAAATGAGATCTCACATCTGTAGTGCGTAGTTGTACTGTAGTACCGTTGAAGTTGCTTACTAATCGTCACTCCAGAGAAGAACAGGCCAACATTCGCCCACCAAGAAGCACTTCACGTTGCTCGCGGATCACCAAGCGACACATTCAATGAAAGTGAAATCTCTCTCCATACTCCAAACCCACCGACGCCCAACTTTATCCGATGATTTGATGACTGGCAGGGAAATTCTGAACTGCCGAAAATGGGAACTTATTTGCATGGCCACACTGTACTCCTCGTCTCTCGGATCATCTTGAGGCAGGTGATTACATTGGAAATAGCCAATGTCTGGGGGTGCCAGCAAGGACCATTCCGCGGTAATCATGTCAGTAGAGAGTGATAAAAGTCAATTTTCATTAGTTTCCTTCCTGCTCCCAACTAGTAAGTCAATATTTTCCCAATGTTTTTCTTTGCTTCGCTCGCTCTTTCTGTCTTTGGCTGTTCTCTTGGCGAGTGAGCGTGAGGGTGTCTTGGTGCCATGATCCCTCGTTCCACGGCTATAGATGTACGTAGAGCGAAACTTTCCCCCTGGGGAAATCGCCCAACGACTACGAACGCGAATCGAGATGGAGGAGCTAAAATAAGCGCCTTCGGCTCTTGTAGTGACTCTTTAGATCAACTCCATGCTCATCCAGACTCTGTGTACAGTATGCTCGTCGCTTTGATGTCCAATCAACACACCATCCACGTTGACAATAAGGATGACCATCAATCCCACAGGTTGTGGCCTAGATCTTGATAGCAGAGGTTTCCGAGTTATTTTTTAAAATGGTTATGACCTAGACGATACGGTTTTAGAAACAGCTCCATGAGAACAAGAGGCAAATCAAATTTCTCATGGCCTAGTTCAGGGATCCCGCGTAAGTTCGGGTTTCGCTCTTTGTTTGATCAGCAACTTTATATGTTTTCTTAACAAATCCCGGCGTCACGCGAGGGTCCAAGTCTTTTTGTCTCTCTTAGTTATGACTCGAACTCGATCTTGAAATTGCTCAAGGTCAAAGCAACCAACCCATACAATACAATCTTGGCATCTCGTCCGACCTGTCCAACGTTTAAATCCCATTTGGACGTCCAGCCATTTCATAGCGTATGTACGAGTACGGACATACAGTATAGTAGGGTCCACGAAACGTAATATCAATGACAGCTTCTTCCAGCATAAATACGAAAAGAACTCGACGACTATGAGGCCAAATGTGTCCATATGGAAGAGAGGGCAACTCGTCCGTTCCTGTCTCTCTCTCTCTGTCTCTCTCTCAGTTTTCTCCATTTTCTCCCTCCCTCCCTTTCGCATCGTCTTCCTCGCCATCTAAACTCAACAAGAAAATTGAAGCAAAGAAATCGGAATGAGAACTCCTCGTCACGTCAAACACCATGGACCTGGAGCTCAAGATGGAACATTGGGTGTGCCATGGAACAGAGAATAAGGTCTATACCAATTTTGAAGCACAGTATTGTGCAGTGTGCATGTCTGAACCCTAGTTAGTTCTTTATCGATCTTTGGCAATCACTCCCGAAGAATCCGATGAAACGAAAGTTTGAAGAATGATGTTTGACCCCAATGTCGTCGTACCCCCAGCCAAGAGTTTGTAAGTCTGATCGCTTCCGAACCCGGCATTGGTGTTGACAAACTCGTCTTGGCCGTGTCTACTCGTATCCGTCAGTTGTCTGTTGGAGAAACTGCAAGTCTGTCACGATGTCGGTGGCACAGAACGAGTTCTTTGGCCAAGATCACTTTTTTATATTGACACGAGGGGAAAATGCGGTCCAAACGGAATCATCGGAGGGGTCAATTGGAAAATGCATCAATGCATATTGAGTGAGAGGCGGGCGTCAATCAAGTCTCGTTTTGTCGGTTCGTTAGAAAAACGATGCTTGAATGGCGAGAGCTCTATTCGTTTCGAAGGCATCTCCCTTGTGATACAAAGAGAAGCATGAAGAGCAAAAGCGAAACACGAAGAGAGGTGGAGATGAGGACGAGGGCTTTATTTGTTTTCTCGGAGATCAAACTATATTTGAAAAATGCTGCAAAATTAATGGTCTTTTCTGAGATGGGATATTTTCAGCCCCTGGGTTTAAAAATCAATTTGACTAATTTCTCCCCGTCGCTTTCTAAAGCCTTCAGTTACAAAACCGTCTGACAGCCAAACTAATGACTTTCATACCTCTCTGCTCGTTGGAATTGAGAGTTCGGGGAAAAAAATTCTAGGTCTCTCTGTCTTTCTCTCTCTTCTTCTTTCTTTTCTCTTCCTTCGTTCTCTTTTTCGTCGTCTCCTCGTCTGTTCTGGCTTCTCTATTGACGGATGAACATCAGGCAAAAAAATGTGTTGGAAATGTTTATTAGCATACTTCAAATAGTAATTGGCGTTGTCGAGGTCAGACAAGCTACAAATATACGACAACGTACGTTGATCATCAGCTGACGTTCGTTTTGGACCCATTCGCCTGGTTCCATCTTGAATGCAACATACAGTACACAACCAATTTCGGATCGGGACCCGGGATTAACAGCTTGTTTTGGTGTTGGATAATGATTATGAAGAGAGAAAGGGGCAATTCTAGTCGTTTTGGTGGAGTGGGTTTGGGTTAATACTTGCTAGAGGTGGCATCACTTGTCAGACCCACAATGGAACCACTGCAGTCCGAATGATGTTGAGCTAGATGAGAATGGGACAATCCGCCATAATTTCCACCGGCCACAGAGCCCATGGGAGACGTGGCGTACGAAGCTTGAGGACGATAGCGATTGCAATGGCCCAAGGGTGCATTGGAATTGGATAAGAACAGCTTCTGATGGTGGTGGGGATCTCCAAAATAGGAAGGAGCCTCTCGATTCGAGAAGCCCTCTGACATGGAACTCAGGGTATTGGGGCTATGATCTCCGATTGGAACCGATTGCATATGAGATCCAGCGGATATTGCCGACGGCAATGCATACCACGATGAACGATAATGGTTTCCGGGTAGACCGTTCAGTCCGTTGGGCGGCGATGAGCCTCCGTTCATGGACTCGTTCTCAGCTGCACTGGCCGCCACGGCCGAAGCCGTCATGGCCGCCAAATCGTCCAAGGCCTGACCCCCGTAATGCCCGTGATATTGACTTGATCCCCAAGCCCGATAGGCTGACATGTCCAAATTGTGAGCGTGATGGTGGTGATGATGATGAGTAGCTGGCGGAGAGTCCACCCCCCCTAGGTGGTGCATGGGGGGCTGGGGTCCAGGATTGGGACTACTATCCCGACTGACTGGGTCCGATGGACGTCCATTCTCCAAACTTTGGTTGACTGTCATAAGTGAGTCGACCGAGAAATTGTTGCACGTGTCAGTATTCGCACTAGGAGTGACTCCCTGGGGAGGAATGGTGTCTGAAGCCAGTGGTGGCGCTACGGGCGAAGAAGAATTAGATGATGGACCCACTGAGGTGGGAGCAGCCAGCTGGAGCTGACCTCCTCTAGCACTGCCATTCACCAACGACGGGGGCAGGTGACCGGAAGAAGACGATGAAGAGTTGACCGAAGTGGAGATGATCGGACTAAGGTTGGCCAAGCTGTGTTGGATGAGAGACGTGGGACCCCCGACCATGACGCCTGGCGTCTTCCCGTCTGGTGACGAGTAATCGAGATGAGATAGAACCTGGTCTGAATGGTAGGGTGGAGGCGGTGCCAGATGCGCCCCTGTTACACCCGAGGAGGCGTGTGAGGTAGCTGAATCCATGTGGAGAGGATCTGACGGCTCGACTTTGAGTTTGGCGTGGTGATGATTTAAATGGCCTCTGGCCGTCCCACCCTCTGATCGAGCGGTGTATTTCACCTTGGCTTCTGACACAACAGGTTTCTCTTCCAAAGCGGAATCCGAGTCCGAGTATTGGTGATAGGACCCGTGCTGACCGTGATGGCCCATACTGTGATGATGCTGTTGTTGGGGTTGGGCGTGCTGTTGATGGTGGTGGTGGCTGTAGGGATGGTGGGAGTTGGGTGATAGTGAGGCCAACATCTCGGCACTTGGAACCAAGGTTCGCTTGAGCATTTCTTCTTTTTCTCGAACGGCGTCCTTCTTTTTGAAGCGTTTCCGCCGTCTCAAGAAGCTTCCATTTTCAAACATGTTGTAGGAATCGGGATCCAAGGTCCAATAGCTGCCCTTTCCTGGTTTCTTATCATCCCGTGCCACTTTGACAAAACATTCATTGAGGCTTAGATTGTGGCGGATGGAATTTTGCCAGCCCTGCTTGTTGTCCCGATAATAAGGGAATCGCTCCATGATGAACTGATAGATCCCGTTCAATGTGGCCTTCTTTTCAGGGCTGTTCTGAATGGCCATGGCAATTAGGGCGATATAGGAGTAAGGCGGCTTCACCATATCTTTTTGAGGACCGTTAGAATATGCTGAGTAGGGCGAATATCTCGCCGCAGCTGCGGACATGGCCGCATGGGGCGAGTATTGATCATAGGCCGAATAACAGTTCGTCAAATTGGGCGGCATCCCGCCAATCGGAAGCGACGATGAATAAGTACTTCGCCAATACGACTCGTTCTGTCCAAAGAGAGCATGCATTTTCTGATCTTCGAAATCCGCTGCGGCTACCGCCGCTGCCGCCGCAGATGCCGCCGCTGCAGCAGCTACGTCAATGGCTTCTTGCTTGGCAAGGGCCAGAGAGGTCTCACCCGGAGTACTGTGATCGAGATGACTTGACTTGAAATTGTCTTGCATGTGCATCGAGAGAGCTTTGGCCGTATTCTCGGCTGGAAACGGGGGAATCCGGATAATGTGGTCGTGTAGCTGTTGCTGTTGCCCTAGTTTAGATTTCCCAATATTAAGACAAGTCTGGGATGCTGCACCGAGAGCTCCCTGAGGAAACTTTGAACTTTAGCACAAACAAATGCTGGCCGAGTGCTATTCGTGAAATAGAAGCGTCTTTCATTACACTTCTCGTTGCACTTGCAAGCCCAAAGAAATTGTCAGAATCCCCAAGCAAAAACGGCCTGTCGTGGGTGATGAACTTGATCTGAGATGGCTTTATGAGCCACAAATACGTTGACTACCTAATTCAGAGACACAAATCACAAATCCCATCTCATTTGAGGAGTCTATTCCATCCACTTTCGCTTGTCTGCCACAACGCAAGGCGTTACTTATGTTACTGCCGTTGTTGTTGTTGATGTCGTTATTGTTGTTGTTAGCGGGTAAAACTCATTTTATTCCGAATGAATTTCCTCAGTAAACATGGAAATATTGATAGAGCAAACGGATGCTTGGCCACAAAACACACAGATATGCACTCACTCAGACAAACTGACACCCAATCATTTGGAACAATCATGAACTGTTTCCTCGGCGATGAACTTGGACGTGGACGACAAGTTCGTTTGTGTGTTTGGGGCAAGAAGCACCTTAGAAAAACATAGGATCTCAGTCACTTTAGTAGCCAACCCGATTGTGAAAACATAACCGAGTATTAGGCCTGGCCTTAAATCAACAAGCAAACTAGATTGAAACTAAACGCTGGAGAAAAAAACGACGCTTCCAAAAGCAGATCCGAGCTTAAGCGGGTGAGAACAAATCCCGAATCCCAGGCAAGCAGGTGGCGAGGACTTCTCACAGGCTCCTCCCATTGCGCCTGGCCTCCCTCCTCCACTATCGGCAAATTGCCCGCCCAAGCGCCGTTGACGTATCGAAAGGCAAGAGGGCAGGCGAGCTCGAGCAGGGATCGCTTAATGGATCCGTGAGTTGAGCGAGAAGAACACGCAGAAGACGACGATCGGGCAGCAGGGGTCTCGCCGAAAAAGCCTATTAGAGTTCAAGGGTCCTTGAGTTGTGGACGAATGGCTGTTGTGAGGAGGAGCCCTGGGATTGGGATTGGAGAGGCTCTTGTGAGCCTTGGCATGAATTCAGAGGAAATTGGGAGTCGCCACTTGCCTCGATGGGATGATGATGATGATGATGATGATGGTAAAGGCAAAGAGGACGAGAACGACGACGATGACGACGTCAACGACTCCTAGATCGAAGAACACTCAAGTGTCCACAATACCGTAGCAGTTTCACCGAAGAACACCATTGAGAACTAAGCAAGTAGGCTAGGACGGAAGGATTTTCAAGTGGGGACTGCTTAACTTCTAAGCACTCTTCATATTGAACAGGGGTGTCCGACGAAGCAAGTACACACCACTACGTACGTAATGCTCGTATTCCTAGTACAATGGCTACATGACGTGTTCATCATGGTCGATGTTCGTTCAAGCGATGATGTGCAAGTAGCTCGGCAGGAGCAGCAATAGTCTGGATTGAGCTTGAGGAGCAGCAGCATGCTTGCAATCAAGTGCATTGGGTCTGTGATGGAAAAGAAAACACCACGGGATCGCTATAACTCTTTGAGGCTACAGGAAAGATCTTCTCTTGCCATCAATCATTGATCAATTGGTAATAACCCTAAGAGCACCAAGAGTTCGGGATGTCCATGCTAATGGTAGATAGTTTCAAACTTTTATTGAACTCCCGCTAACTTTGGTTAAGCCAAATGGATTTTTGTGTATCCCTCGGGTTAACCACTTACGTACCAACAGTCAAATCGCATCCCCTTTTTCCATCCAGGCCAGCCATTCTAGCACTTTACCCCCTCAAGCTCAGCCACCATCCATCCAACCAACCATGCAACCAACCAACCAACCTTCGTCTCTCTTCTCCTTCTTCTCTTTTTCAGCTCGAGAAGCTAGGGAAGCTAGTGAAGCTAGGCGAGGAAACCCGATTAGCAGAGCCTTATCTAAACTTTGCGACCCACTGAAATAACAAAGCCATCTTCCTTGGTCTCCTTCAGTTTTGGTTGGGGTGGTAAAAAGGACTGAGAATGCGTACAGAGTGGTACTTATGGTATTCCTGCCTCGTCAATATGCTCAAACTTATCTTGGATACACTGACAAATTTAGATTGAACTATTTTGCTCGAGTTGCAATGAGGCGTGGAAAAAATGAGAAAATGCGGAGAGATGGGTGAGGGGGGGGGTGGTTTTGGATTTTGAAATTGAAGCTTCTCTACAAAAAAAAAATGTTTCACACAAAATGGATTCAAAAGCGATTATTGCCGATTTTGAGACACCATTTGGTTTTCAAACCGATTGTCGTGCATGGGAAACCCGTCAGTGTGACTATAAAACGCAAACCAACCTGAGAAGGCTAAATTGAATCTGAAACTTCAAGCTCGTTTGAATGAGAATGGAGAAATCCCTCGCGGAAAGTGTCCATTTTAAATTGTGATAAAGACACCGCTGGATTCTAGCATTAATTCAGGCACCAGAACACAAAAAATCACTCTAATTCGTCTGACTTGCCCTGTTTGGAGCGGTACTAGAACTTCTAGGGCGTTGTTGGCAAACAGGAAGTTTGATAAGACACCATCGAGACCTAAAATATAACCCCGGGTCATTTTGCCACTTAGTTTCAAACTTGAGATCGAATAAAGGATCGTCTTTCTTTCTCTTTCAAAATGGCTTCCATCCTCAGCCATTTGATGAAAAGCGATGGAACCGCCGTCAAGAGAAGGAAATTCACGGAGGGCACACTTCGGCACAATCTCTACAAAAAGGCTCGCGAAACTCTGCACGAAGGAATGAATCTGAAACAGGCGAGTCATTTGGATCGGTTCAAATTTCAAGTTTCTTTCCCTAGAGGATTTGGACGGGAATAGGTAAATGTTTCCTTCAATAATTAGGGTGTCAAACTACCTCCCGATGAGACTTTCAACGACTGGTTGGCGGTTCATGTTGTTGATTTCTTCAATCGGATTCAAGTGTTATATGGCGTTGTGGCGGATGTTTGCACGGAAGCGTCATGTCCAATAATGTCTGGAGGCTCTCAGTACGAATACTTCTGGTTGGACGGACAAGAGTTTAAGGTAAAAACTTGTGGTGATGTAACCAGATAATTTATGAATTCATCAATGCCTTTCGTTATTATCACCTTTCAGAAGCCGACCGCCCTCTCTGCTCCCGAGTACCATCTTCGTCTATTTCAATGGGTCGAGAAGCAAATCTTTGACGAGTCCATTTTTCCGCCAGACACGGATTCGGATTTCCCAAAGAACTTCAAGAAGACCTGTCAAAAGATTCTGAATAGGATGTTCAGAGTGTTCGTCCATGTTTACATCCATCACTTTGATCGTCTTATGGAAATCAATGCCGAGCCTCACGGAAACACCTTGTTCAAGCACTTCTACTATTTTGTGACTGAATTCCAGCTCATGGATGAAAAAGCCTTTGCTCCGTTGGCCTTACTAATTGACAAGATTTGCAATGATCCCTGATTTGTCAAGTTCAGGCTCTGTCCGTGCGAGAGAACTGCTTCTGTAATCTCGTTAAAGGTTGACCCATTCAATAATAAAACTCGACATAATATTTATCTACCCGACACCAAACAATGGTCAATAAGAGAATTCCAATTCCAAGAGCAGAACATGATAATCCCAAAAGATAATTTCCCTGTGGTCAATGAGTGATAATCAGTGATTTTCATGGTTCAAGCACGAAAGACCTTAATCACAAACGTAAATAATACCCCAAGGCAAACGAACCACCACAATGGTTAAGCGAGAATACGAACATTCCATTCCATATCAGGCTGCTTCCACAGAGATTCACCATGAACCATCGCCACTATGTCCTTTATGATTACGCGTACTACAAATGAGATTCAATTCAGGCTCCTATTGTCATTGCTAAATGGATCTCATCCAGCCACTGACTACTCAATGAACATTCCACGATTGCGCTTGTCATGGAATGAAAACACCAAGAGGAAAATTGACAATCTACGTAGTGTGGACTCGTTGGAGAGACATGTCCATTGTAATTGCAGTGATACGTTGTCTCTCTGGCCTATTTGGTCTGTCTGTCGTCAAGAAAGGCCAAAAAACCTCGGGCAAAAACAGAGGCGAAACGAATCTGACCCGGTCAATTAAGTCCAAAGCAACTCTCTCACCACAAGACTCGTGTCACTCACTGTTCATCAAAACTACAAAACAAAGCGTGGGCTGAGGTCATCAATAGGTGAAGTGAGATGGAATTTCTATTCAAATTTGAAATTTTTACGCCTTCACAGGCTTGCCTTTGAATCAGTTTAAGCTTTTTTATCCACTTCCTCGAGTTGGTCCTTGAACAAACGTGTCTTGGAAAAAATGTTGAACTTCCACAAAAGCGCAAAGATCACCAAGAGAAGGAGAAGGCCCAAGACCACACCGATAATGTAAGGCCAATAGCTTTTAGCCATGGCTGCCAAAGACGACACTTCCAAAGAATAGAACTCGGTGATGAATTTGGTGAAGTCGTCGTAATTGTAGCGACCCTGTGTTCGAACAGCAGTGTGAACGGCAAAATGGTAAATGTCCTCGAATAACATTTCGGCCTTCTCGGCCTGAAACGCCATGTTCAAGTTGACCGATTCCACCTGATCCTTGGCCATACCGGTGGGAATGGTGCATTGGTAAACGTTACAAGTCTCAACTTGGCAACTCAAGGCTTTCGTGCCTGACGTGTAAGGTGGATGGATCCCAGCCACAAGGCCACTTGTCATCGGTAAACACTTGAGGTTGGATTCCGCTAGATCGTAGTCTAAGGCCTCAGTGTCTGGGACATATACGTTGAAAGTGAATGGCCTATTGGTGGGACTGGGACCAATGTTGGTGAGCAGATACACGTGCTTGAACTCCAAGGTCATGGTCGAGTTGTAGTCGTATTGGGTTTGGATATTGGAGCTCAGGCTTTTGGTAATGATTTCAGATTTGAATTCAATTGGAAAACGGAGGGTTTGTTGTAAATTGTTCCATGATTTCTGGATTGTGGCATCGCAGCCATGGTTGAGCTTCGTCTCAACTATGATAGCATCTGTATCGGTGAATAATGCCCAATCGTAAATGTCAAAGACCAAGGAGAGTTTTCTTTCGCCATTGGCCGCAACCCCAGGTAAACCACAAACGTAAGAGTAGGTTGTCTGCAAGTCAATGGACCAAATTCAAAGTGTGTTTCGAACAATACCTTGACAGTAACTCATTTTGCGTACCTTCTGCTCGCTTCCACCCGCGTCAGTTAGATTGTCACATTTGAGACGGTTTGGAAACGGAATAGGATATGCCGAAGTGATCTCCAGTTTATTTTCATATGAAGGCTCTGAACCGTGATTGACAATTGTCATCGTCACTTCGAGACCTTTGCCCGTACCGGCCACCACTCTGTTGATATCATTGGGTTTGCTCAACTCAACAGAACATTTACAAACGTTGTCCTCACAGCCTTTACAGAACAAAGGTCAGAAACATGTGAGACGTGACGAAAGTATTAATATTACTCACCTGTCTGCAGGGGTACTTCGAATGACATGGTTTCCAGTAGATCATTGAGTGGGTCTTTAATGGGGACGTGGAATCCTTTCGGAGCACTGGGATCAAGGTCCCAGTTCACGAAGCCTTTGAAAAAGATTGGACGGGGCGTGGAGTGATCATCCAACCCAAAATCTTTCTGCAGTGACTGGACGTGGAATGATGCTTCCGCTTGTTGGACACGATTCAACTCAATCGTGGCATTATTCTTCAGCACTTCAATCCGGTCGTCTGCAAAATTCAGCCAAATTTGGGCTCTCCAAATTGATGTTGGGACCTGATTTACGGTTGCAATCACTCTGATCATAAAAACTAGAAAGAAAACGAGATCAAAGTCAAAACAATGATCATTCAAGTGACGTTGTTAACTCACAATTATCTTTGGGATTGACCTTGGTTGGCACCACAAACGAGGATCTGGGTGCGATTCGTTCCACTTTCAAGCTTCTCAAGAGAACTGTGTGTCTTGAGCCTCTGGATCCAATGATCAGATCAGGGATGCCATTACCATCCACGTCCTGATTGGCATTCGCACTAAAGCCGAAATTGGCCATGTTTAACCTCGGAAAGTCGGCTGGAGTCAACTTTTGAGAGATGTCTGAAATGGTTGGAAATAGTCAAAATATTGAGCGCAGGTTCATAAACGCTCGAAAAGGCTGTGAATCTCACCTGAGAAAACGAAGCTCCTGCTTCCCCTATACACATAAATAGCTCCAGCTCCATCATTTTCGTAGGGTGCCCCTACAGCAAAGTCCTCCAAACCATCTCCATCCAAGTTTCCAAGACTGGCCAAAGTGGCCCCAAATCTAGCTCCACTCTCTACTTTTCTCGGCAGATCTTGGTTCATGAGGTCCATGGTGGTGACGTGACCCCGAACATTAGTCTTATAGACATACACATTGCCCGCCTCTCCTTGCTAGTATTTAATAAAATATATAATAGAGGACGTATTTCTTCGTTCATTCTAAACAATGCGTGTTCCAAGTGAATCTGAATACAGTGAAGTCTTTATTTTTAACTTACCTCACGTTTTGTTGTAAAAAGAGGAGCACCCACCACCAAGTCATCAAAGCCATCTCCATTCAAGTCCAATGTGCACAACGTTTGTCCGAATCGGGAGCCTAATTGGAACCCCTCCAAAGAAAAGCCCTGTTTGTCAAATCGCACTTTATCAGAGCGGGTGTTTTGTGGGCTTAGACAATCTGGACACACAAAAACAGCACCTCGCATCATGATCGCCTTGGGTGCACCAACTGCATAATGGTTTGGTCCAAAATCGTAATAGTATCTCCCTAAAAAAACATTTTCTGACTTAAAAGGTGACAAGCCTTTTGATTATTTATTTTTATTCATCATTACCTCTGACTATGGCTGATCCTGCCAAGTCATAAGTATGTGGGTCTCCCAAATTAGATAAGGTGACTCTTGACCAAGGGCTCTCCTTGGCACGAGGTATAAAGAATGGAGAGGCTCGAACAATGGAGCCAACAGTTCTTTCCAAGTTCCAATTGAAATCTAGAAAAACCATTGATGTATGTACTTATCTCTTGCTACCGGTTGGATTGATCTCACCTCTGGTTCTGGCCATTGGTGCCCCAATCACCAGGATATCGTCCTCCGACATGGTGAGTTCATGTCCCATTATGGTTAACAAACCATAGTCAGATGAGCCCAACAATTTTCTATCAAAGCGGAAATACTCTCGAAGGGAGTTATTTCGATCTTCGGTAAATCGGTAACAGGTTCCAGTAGGATTCTGGAGTGTCAGGTATCGATTTGACCCTTGTCTCGGTGCGCAAGTGAAGAGTTCTCCTTGTCGCGAAGTGGTCATTGACGCTCCCAGGAAATCCGCGGTTTTGTGACTTAGATCTGGCAATGGAGGTGCATTTCGTGAGGATCTATGATGCCTTTTAACTTTGAAAATTGGGTGTACACCTACTATCATTGATTTGAGTGCACCCTAAGTTGCTAGTCTTTCCCAATGGTGATCTGGCCTGGAATGGGCATTTGAAGACGCCACCACTCGTGTCATGTCGAGGTGCCCCAATGAAGGCCACATCCCGGCCCAAGGCCACGCTGTGACCGAATAAGCTGGTCTTTGCGGTAACACTGGGAGGGGGGCTGAGGGCGATCCAGCTTTGGATATCTATGTTAAAGGCCAAACACAATTGCCAAGGAAGAAACACCAAACCTAAAACCCCTCTCATTTTGTCATTCACAAACCCAACTGACCTCTTTGAGTGACAGAAAGTGAGAAATTGCGATAAGCCAAACATCCTATGAAGAGTTTTCTTGGAACACCTCTGTGGTAAATCAATGTTTTCGAGAATTTGTCCTCCGGTGTGATAAATATGTTGGATGAGCTGCATGAGAAAGCCTCAGCATCCTCCTATCCTGTCTGTGATTGTAGATTCAGGTGTTGGAAACTAATCAGACTGCTCATCCATCAGGATCAGCAATCCGCATTCAAAACAGTCAGCTGTGAATATCATTCCTAATTCCCAGACAATTTGGGCTCTTGCCCGGAATGGATGAATTTCTCATATCAAGAAAGTGGTAAAATGACGTCTCAAAACAGATTTTCTCCACTCATCAAAAAAGCCGGAGCAAATGTCTCATTAACTGACATTTTCATGCCAAAGAACATTTGGATGGTGTCAACTGAGATTGACGACTCACATACTCACCCACTTTACTAGATGCCTGCATCATCCATGTACAGTATGTACCCGGGGAGTACGCGTCTCTATGGGATGTGCCTGTGTGTGGGTGTGCATGGAGTATGGCGTACTGACTCTCAGAATATTGCACGTAGCTGCACAAAGCAAGAAGTAATATGTCTCGTCACATTTCATCCCGGATCGTCTCTCCTCAAGAACAACACTCTTCTGAGTATTCGTATTGCACACCAAAACGTCGAGATGAATGGCATGTACGACCGTGGCAATGCTCTAGAATGGGATCCTCTCTCTGTGAGGCTCGTACTAACTACTTTCCATAGTTCGCACCATTCAGACAGCAGCCAACCAACCAACCAACCATTTAAGCCACCAACTAACCCATGGTAGATTGGCTCACGGTCTGCCATGACAGAGAAAAACCATCCCCTTTTTTGGCTCGCTCTGTTTTCTGAGAAAACATTGGCCAAAGGCTTTTTAGGGCGACTGCAAAGGCGACATTGTACGTAAACCATCATCCAGTGGTAGGAACCGACAAATCGAAGGATGAGCCACCGACCCAAAATCCACGAACCACCACCACCACCACCACCACCACCACCACGACCACCAATCCAGTACTCAACATCTCGCTAACGAACTCTTCACATCGAAGAATCGACAATCTATTCCTAAAGAAGCGCTGAGCGGGAGGAATAAACAAACTCGTGTTCAACTGGCTTGTTAGAATATAGTAGATCCATCATTTTCAAGAGCCTCTTATTATGTTCGTGCTCCATGTTTGGCAACCCTCCTTGAGCCTTCCTTTTATGCAATCTATAGTTTTAACCATTAACAAAATAAAAAAAAGGGCGCGAATGTGAAGATGTTTTACAAGCAAATGGACGATGAAGGCAGATGAACCGCTCCATATTGGAGTGGCACTTTCAATCTGGAATTAAGACATGATCACTCGCCAAGCAATGGTGTGAGCTGAGTGAGAGTGCACGCTTCAAAGGAAGCTCGGACGGAGATTATCCATTGTGGTCATGTGGAAAGAAGAAATGAGCAGCTCTCTCGACGACACACGCATGGGACATGGACAAGCAGGCACTTTTAAGCATAGCAGCACATTTCATTGGGGCATTGTCAAAATTGAATACCAGGAGCTCTCGTATGTACGTATTAATACTCGTCCCACCACCCCGATTCAGTCAGTTCAAGCTTTGTCGTCGTAAAAAAATCAGCCACCAATAACGTCTGAAATTCCTTCGCCGTTGCTCAAGGAAGCACGGGGCCAATAACGAAGCACGGAACGAAGCAAGCCAGGAAGCTCATCGAGATCAGAGACACCCTGCTAATCCTTTGAAGAGCGTGCCACAATTTTTAGAACCCGGTAATCACCCGAAACTTTGAAAATGTAACTATAATCTTCCCAGTGGGTGGCCATGACTGCCTTGCTGTTGGACACAGGGTGAAGAAGTGGAGGCCAGCATTTGTCAAGTTCAAGAAAGCGAATAAAAATGAGCAAGAAAACGCGGAAAAAATGGAAGCACTTGCTCGCCGGCATCCTTTGCTTTTTAGAGGCCGTTCAATGTGCAAATGTTCTCATTTTTTAAAGAGTTCCCGCTCAGTTTTGTATTTATTAGCCATGAATTTACCGAATTCATGGGGAAGGACGGTTTGTGACAAACGGACATCTTTCCAAGAGGGTTCTCATAACATTGACGACAAATGTCGCCTTCGTGATTTAAGTTGATCTCGGCAGATTTAATTCAGCATTGCTAACGACCAAGATGTCAACTTCCGGCTCTTTGGTCCCATAAAAGGTGACATAACGATGGGAAAACCTTTAACTTCCCAAACTTTCCCTTTGGCAGCGAATATGAAAATGGCATCGGAAGTTCCCCGACAATCTGGAGAGAAAGCGTGAATTTGTTGTTGTCTTACTATTGAAAAAAGTCCAAAATGTCATTGGCCGACAAGCGGACATGGCGGCATAATCCCAAAGATATTCCAAAGACAGATTTATAAAAAGAATTCGCTCACATTGGAACTTGTTTACTTTACGATAAATTTCAGAGAGAGTGCCGAGCGACTTTTTTCCACCCTAAAGACGACACAGACTCTTTGTCGTCATTGCCCAACGAATGTTGCTTTCCCAAAAAGTAGAGACTTCAAGCCATTTGTACATAATATCTTAATCACAAAAAAGGTTCGTTGCCAAGCATGTGAAGAACGTTCATCATTAATCTTCATGGAATGATTAGATCCTTAAAATGTTCTAAGCCTGAAATGAGACGGACAAGGCGAAACATTTCAATTGAGGAGGGTAGGATACGTATTGTTATGAAGTACTGTACGTCTAGATTAAAGCTACCAGCCTAACGATCTTGCCAGGAACAAATTGGTTTAAGCTCAGTGCAATTGATGTGACACCCAAGTTGTAATAATTGCACGGCAATAAGGGCCCTTATTTGCAACGTCACACAGCCCACAGAAACGGGAAGAAGCAAGTTAGATTGCTATATTAGCCAAAAACAACACAAACGCATTACGATTCAATAAAAAGGAATTGGCCCAATCGGCCCTTTATTTGGTGGAGGCTGAATGACAAGGCGCCCTCTGAAGTGCAGAACGTACAACATATTTCGTGCAGCGTATGGCTTTTAATTGACAGCTGCATACCTCCTGTGGCATCACAGTGCGTCTCAAAAAGAGGGAAAGTGCTAAAATGTATATCAAGATTAGGTCTTTAGCACTTGAATGTGTCACTCCTTTTCTTAAACTGGCCAATAATTTTATGGCTAGGAACCGCATTCACATATTGAAGCGGAGGCTGTAGCCTCACACCAATATATTTTGCCGGGATAACCTAAAATCATGCTTAAATTTCACAATAAAATATTTTACAAAAGACTTCAAATTGCTGATCTTTAAGCCTGGTCAAAAGAAGAAGGGTGCAATCTTGTTTTTGACGTCTTAATCGCGAGGTACCAATATCCAGAAGTGTGTATGAGAGCAGTTGGTCTGTTTGATGGTCCTCTCGTCTGTATTTTTGAGCGCTTTTAGTTGATTTTAAAATGTAGATATGAGCGTTATTTATTTGGATGTACGTCTCATAGGTAGTAATGGAAAGAAGAAAGGTAGAAAAAAAGGCACAAACTATCCCTGGATTCTCCATAAGCCTTTCTGCCTGTTTTCGTGGGGATCCAATCCCTACAACATCCGTAGAACAGGCCATTGGGCATCATTTTTTGGCTTTGTAACCCACCCTGAAGCCTCAAATCACCTCATTGAAGGATCAAAAGATAAGTCAGGTTGGACATTTTGTCTGTAAGGTCAAAAGAGTTCAGACTTGCAAACGGTAGTTTAGGTTTTAGAGCTTAAAATAGATGTGTTCCTGGGAAGTGTTTTCAATTGTTTCGAGGGATTTTCTTTTGCAACACTCTGAAAAAAAAACCATGTGCGTTTTCCTGTTCGTCATCAAGGAATTTCTTTTGTGGACTTTCGTTAATTATTCTACTCTCAATTTTGATGTGTCTGACTGGATGGCTCCTTCGTCGCCATCTACTTTCATAGGTAAGTTTGGAAAATGAATATTCCAAATTCACTACTTTTGCGGCCTCAACTTATGCTACATTATGATAATGGAGTTATTTGTTACTTTTTGTTTCTTTGAATCTATTTGAAGTTTGGTTTTCCTTGTCCGGTTTGCTTTGTCTTTGTCTGGTTTGCCTTGTCCTTGTCTGGTTTGCCTTGTCCTTGTCTGGTTTGCCTTGTCCTTGTCGTATCAGTAATAACTAGTAGAATAATGCCAAAATGATTTCAGAGTCATGAAAGATGAGGTCCATAAGACTAGATCAAACAGGAAAATGCCATGCAAAAAGAAAACAGTGATGAGATGTATCATGGTCAAAATGTACACTGGATATATTTGACGCCAATATAAAACGGAAAATTTAGAAACTAATGAACTGAACTTCCCTACCAGAAATTGAAGAAATCCTAGTCAAGCTATCTAAGCCACGCAGATTCACTCCCCAGAGAAACTCAAAGGTATAGTAGGGCTGAACATGTCAAGTTTTACGCTTTAGCTCAAGGATGTTGAATGTAGAAGAATTCTCGTCACCGGTTTTTTTTCTACGGTTCAAATTTACAATTGTCCAAGATAAGCTTAAGCTAAACGGGTAATACAATATGGACAAACAACGAAATTTGACCTGCGTGAATAAAAGTTACGAGTGTGGGGAATTCGTGTAAAGTTCCTAAAATTCAGTGGTTGCCAGAAACATCTAAGCACTCCTTGACAGTGAATGAAAGGTGTTTTAAAAAAGGGCCAACTGTTTCGTGATCCTTGAATTCCAATGTCAATAATCTTGAAGTATAAATAGTTCAATAAGTGAAAACTGGAGAGTAATGGCCGGAAATGATCAGTAGTAGCCCCTTTGAAAGGATGGAAGATGAAAACCGATCCAAGGTAAGACCTAAATCATCATTTCAGCCCCGTATCCTATTGAGATCAAAGCCAACCAAAGTATCCGACGACAATTGGACATACCTCCAGTTAAATTGCGACCTCCATGGATGAATCAACCGCGAAAGGAAGAGGAAAGAAATTTGCGGAAGAAAAAGCTCAGTTTTATGCGCAACCTCTAGTTCCTTTGTTATTTGTTTCGCTCCTCTCCATCTCGTTTTGATGGTTGAAAAGGGTGACTGAAAATCTTAAAGCTAAAGGAAATCAACGCATAAGATCAAAAACAATGCTATGCCAAGGAAAAGACTTCAGAAGTAAGCATTTTGTGATATTTTTGTATCTGGTTTTATCTCATCCGTTAATTCTTGTTTCTTATACCTTGCTTCTGAACGAGAGGAGCGAAGAAAGGAACGACAAAATAAGTGGTTGCGTGAAAAATAATATTTTCTTCCGCAAATTCATTTCCTTTTCCTGTTCTAAATGCGGGATTCAAGTTGTACCAAGGGTAGCCACATTAAAACCGATGGTTGAAAATAGCTCCTTTGTCCTGGTTTGTCTTTTTATAAGTTTTTGAGTTTTATAAGACTCAAAACTCAAGTTTTGAATGGAAGCAAATATTTTGGACCTTCAAAAGATTCCATCATTAGCATATAAAGTTTACTGGTAAAGTCTTGTCGGATTGGAAACACTGAAATTATTATGGATCAAATATTTCCAAACAAGCAAACAAGCCATGAAAAGGCCAATTTGAGCACATCAGTAAAGTCTACTGATGAGGATTAAAAATTACAATTATGGAAGGTTGCGACTAGGGCTACCAAGGTTAAACTACACTTTAGGGGACACACGGAAGCAGAAGTAAGCTATGTTGTGAAGACGAGTAGGTGGGGTCGACAAGGACTCCAAATGGATAGTAGGAAGGAAAATGCCCGCAGACCACTGCGGGACAGTGGACAACGAGCAACGACCACAGTGGTGGACACACGTTGGAAAACGGATTACACAGATTAAGAAATTGGCAATTCATCAATGGTCAAAGAATTACGACTTATTTATCTGAGACTGGAGAATGTATCCAGAATTCGGGAACCAGAAACTTTGCAAATGTCACAGCTATTTCTTGTTGTGAAACTCTCTGACAACTGGAGTGGTTACAGCAAAGTGATTTTCTAACTCAAATTAACTTATAATTTGTGATCTCATTCCATGATAGGTGGTGGCACGCCACAGACAATATGCGAAACAGTGATGTTGAGTTTCTTTTTTTGAGTTTGAGCATAAACCTCACAATCTTGAGACGCTCAATCTCATCAAAAACACTCCATGCACCAAATACAATTCTAAACTTATTAATTTTCCTCCCATTCCTGAAGTCGTTTCACATTTTCTAGTAAAAATAACAAATTAACACTGAAAATATTTGCTTTGCTCTGTTTTTCATGTTCTTCTTTCTGTATCTTTTTCTTAGTCCCGTTTTTTCTTATAACTTCGAACCAATATGATTTCCTACAAGCCTTTCAATTTCATTTTGTATTTCTTCCAACTCACGTTATCGTGTTGCAGCTTGGCCTCTGTAACATTATTGACTATCTATATTGACTATCATGTCTTCGTTAATTTGCCCAGGTCCTGGTGAAAACAAGCTTTTGCTTACCCAGAACCTGAGGAATTACATGCTCATGAAATTTTTGATGTATCAAGATGCTAACTCAAAGATAAAATGCCGATATTATTTAATCATGATCAAAGTGTTCCTGAAATAAATCTATCTATCTAATCCATCTATTGTTCATACTTTTTCTCTTAAAAGCCATCACTTTAGTTCACAGCCAAAGGGCTTCTCTGGATACTAAAATCAGTAGCCGTGTCTCATTAATGTTTCTATTTCTTGACCCATCTATGCTCAGTTCCCATCTAACCGTGCCGCAGAGTAGGCTTGTTCATGCAATTGGCCCCTCGTGCTAAGAAGCTACTACTGCAACTGACGCTCCCTCCTTCATTTTATGTCCCCCAAAGTGTATCATTGCCCCTGATTTTTCCTCTGTCAAACGAGGGTTGCTTTTTGCTCAAACTTAACTTTTGGCGCTGCGATGGAATAGACGCTTGTTTTCACTTTCCACGTTTTCTGGCAACCTTGAGTTTGAAGTTTGACTTGATCCCATCACTAATAATGTCAGGGACAGATGAGCTAAAGGATAGCCTTCGCTGGTAATATTTACGTCGGAAAGTAGGTCACGTGCACTAAAGAAGAAGCAGGGCTACAAAGTGCGATACGAGGCTACGAGAGACTCGATTTCAAAACGAAAAGGGTTAAGCTCAGTAATCTTGACCATAGATTTCGAGACACTGGACGTCGGACGACCGACGGTTTATTGTATTGTTTAGCCAACCGAGTGGTCGGTCGTCCGACATCCAGCGTCTAGAAATCTGTCTTGACCATGGAGTACAGCAGTAGTGGAGTCGAAAGCTCTCTGAAACCTCGCTAGAAGATGTTTCAGTTTTGCGTTACCCCCTAATCGAGTGCTAAAATATGAAGATTGAATTCGTTGAGCAATCTCTCAGCGGGAATGCATCTGGTCAGGAGGTAACCTACAAAACCTCTGACGAAAACGTCCTATCTTCGACCGAGCTTTCCACTCCACTACTGACGTACTGGTATCCGACGACAATTGGAAGGACCTTCAATTAAATTGAGACCTCAATGCATAACCAAACCTGACCTGACCTGACCTTTTGGTTGCAAGGGCCTGGGGGCGCCTAGGCCGCGGCACAAGCCTGGGGCAGCTCGGTTGCAGGGACCCAAAGTGCACAAATTTTGTGATGGTTAATAAGTACAAGTGATTTTGAGTGAACTGTGTTACAAAACCCAACAAAATGAACATGTTTGGTGTTAATCGGTGAACGCACTATCACATTGGCTCAATACCGCAATGTTATTTGCTTAAACAAGCATGTAAAATGGCACAAATGTCAAAATTCAATGCATGCACAGTGCGGTTTGGCTGGGCTTGTTGTCTTTAATTTTACTCCATGTAATAATGGAATAAATCAAATAAACTGGACAAGCCACATGGGTGACAAATGAATGGTTGATAGACAGGGCTTGAGTAACGCTATTACCTGTAACGCTTTACTTTTCCGAAAAGGAAACGGTAAAGGAACGGGTATTTAACAGGGTGGGCATCTAATTTTTGGACATTTGTCCACGCCCGGCCCAAAAGTGTCCAAAGATGTCCAAAAATACGAACCTTTAAAACTACAAATCTAAAGGAAATTCTACATGAACGTAAACTTAGGTAAACTTCCCCAGCCACCAAATGCCCTGATTATAGTGTGGCTTTGACTTATTAACATTCAAAATATATTAATGATATTTGTTTTGACTTTAGAAACCTGTATTGTATCAAGATAATGAATGCGGATCTCAAAAAAAGGCTACTTGTTACCTCATATTTATTTATCTTAAGAAAGCTTAGATATAATTGATTATTGATTCTATTTGGTGGTTAATATCTAGATTAGGTAAAGAAATAACATGATTTATGGACTAAAAGTGTTTGATCGTCAACCCCCTTTTGGACAATTGCACTTACTTTTGAACGCGTTCTGCCCACTTTTGGGCACTTTTGTCCACTTGGTGTCTAAAACAGTGCTGCCAGATGGCATATTTCCATGCCAAAAAGTGTACATCTGGCATATTTAGAACCGCTCTGGCATGGAAAATTTAAATATGGTATGTTTGTCGGATCAGGCATGTTTTCTGGCATATTCTCGGAGTTTATTGCCAAGGTTTTCAAACTTGACAAATATGTTGCAAAATGGACAATTGGATATTACCATCTTACTGCCTTGGCTTGATTGATAGAAGTGTAATACAGTAAAAATCGGATATAAGAGCAGCTTTGGGGCCGTGAATTTCTGCTCTTATATCCGATGCTTCAGTTCTGCGGCTCCAGAGGCAAAACTGATTACAGAGAACATATTTTTTTGCTATAACTTGATGTAGTTGTACGGTCCAAACAAAATGAAGCCATCAAAATCGAGGAAAATGAAACAAAATGAAAGGAGGGCAGTGGCAGTATGTTGGCTCTATGTTTACGCACCAAATACGTAGTTAATTTGTCACAGAATTACATAGCACGTTTGACTCCTAACTTTGGGGCAGCTTCGGTCAGACTTATCTTGGACAGCTTGTCAAAATCGGCAAGGAGGTTTTGTCTCTTCTTTATGGAAAAAGTGGTTCTCTCTGCAGACGCCATTATGTATGACTGTTTATTTTTATGAGAAAGTGGCTTAAATGGCTTAACCAGTTTCCATGGAAAACTTCATTGTGGAGCGCGGGAAATAAAAAATAATAATATTTTGCCGCTTTCAATTCTGCTCTTATATCCAATGTAGCCCAAAATTTTGTGCTCTTATATCCGATGCTGCTTTACTATACTTCACTATGTAATTTAATTCGAGGATTCACAATCTTGCTCTTATATCCGATTTTTACTGTACTTCCTTCCTTTGAGATCGATCAATGCCAATTACCCCTCTATCATAATTATAACTGTCATTCTAAAATCTATACTAAATTGTATATTGTAATTAGATATTTTTGATTCGGATTTGACCTTGACTAAATCCTCTGCAGGTGGTTTTTTTATTGCTAGAAAATTGAGTTTCTGATATGCTTTAGACCCCCCTGGCATTGAGAATTCAATTTTAACATGATTTTGGACATATTATGGCTGTTCTGCTAGTAACTTACATTTCCTCACAAATTTGTTTAAACAGATGGGAGGAGACGTGGTGTAGTGTTTAGTTAAATTTCCTATAGTGAGAGAGGTCCCTGGTCCAAAATTCCTCCTCACCCTTTCTCCAAAGGAAACTGTTAGACACTAGCCACACCCACCACTGTACACCTCTAACCAAACTAATACCGAACATGAATCTGCCAAACAAAATTCGGAGATAGATGATGTTATCAGACAAGGCTCACCTCACAGACCTGTATGATAATAAATCTATGTGGTCATTAACCATCTATGACCACGAGTCGTATATTGTCCTCTCTTAGAATAAAAGGTTGAAGATCGAAAATGACGCAGTTGGTATGCCCGGACTTTCAGAGGAGTGATTTTGTGTAATACTTTTGAGAAAATTTCTCTGCTTATGCCTACAAGTGTAACAACATCAGAAATTCTTCCTCTAACATCATGCCTGACATTAAACTTCCATCCCCAGTGCCCAAACAAACATCGGTTAGTAATTCTCTTGCGCAAAGTGCACAATCAAGCCATCAAGCGTATCGAGGACATCTTACCCGTTCTATCAGTTCGGCAAAGGATTTTTTGTCCAACCTTCCAGCGAACCCATCGGATGCAGATCGTTATAGGGAGCAAGCTGCATATTCCGTGGAGAAGCTCCAGGCGTCTCACGAGAAAGTTGAGGAGAGTTACCTCACTTTAGCTCTGCATCTTCAGTCGGCTGACCTTGATCGTTCGGAGACCACTTTGGCAAGTATCTCGTCGGACGTTGACTCACTTTTGGTACCTTTACGTGAACTAATGGCTCTTTCCGACAATGGTGGAGCCAATCATCACCAAGACAAAATCGACGATCATTCCGTATCAACGAGGCCCTACGTCCTGGCAATAATATGAGCACCGCAATTCCAGCTGAATTTAGATCGTGGAAAGAGTGCTACAACCTCTATTTTTTGTTAAATCAGATGGAAAGTTTTCCACTTGCAGAACAGCAAGGCTATCTGAGAGCATCTTTAGAATTCAAACTCCAGCAATACCTTAGTCTTGAAATCAATGAGTCATCGCCAATCCAAGGAGAACATGGGTGTAAATCCGTCCTAAAGGGTTATTTCCTTCCCAGTGTACCCTTAATAACGAGACGTTTTCCCTTTTTCCAATGCCATCAACGAACAGGACAACCATTCTCCGATTGGTACTTGCGTTTGCAATTGGAGGGAAACGAGACTGAGCTTGACTCATTATCCATTGACGATATTTATGCATTGGAAATTATCGCTGGAACTTATGACGTAAAGCTCCGCGAAGAACTGCTCCGGAGAGAAAAATCTTTGAAAAAATAATTTTATAGGATTGCTTCTGCTTGGAAATCTGCGGTTCAGAAGACACTATCCAATACTTCAGATGTCTCTATCTCTAGGGTGCAAAAGCAAGAGAAGGGGAAAATTCGTTCACAATCAAAGAACACATCAGCATCTACAAAAAATGCCCATGGTGCGGATATAAAACTACTCATCCCCATGACGAATGTTATGCTAAAAATCTCACGTGTCACAAATGTGACAAAATTGGACATATCACACCCGTTTGCTGGAACACTTCGAACATCAACAATACTCGTAGGTCTAGGTCCATGAGCCAATACAGGTCAAACAAGCGATTCCCTAATTCAAAAGCTGATTCTCTCCAACGTTCAAATCATGATGATCAAGTTGAAATAGCTTCTTTGGTCATTAAAATTAACGCTATCCGTTCAAACCCGACTCTACTTGCGGAAGTGCGGGTGATTCCAAATAAAGGAACCCAATTTACACTCAACAACTTGCCTGACACCGGAGCCACAGAACCGATCATCTCCCCGGATTTAGTTAAGTTCAACAATATTCCTGTAGACTCTTCGAGAGTATGTGGGATAAAGGCCGCAAATTCAACTTCCATGAAATGTATTGGGTCCGTGCACCTCGATATTCATCTTCAAGACAAAAGAACTCAAATTGAAGCTTTGGTTACACCTGCAATTCAAAAAGCATTGTTTCTGGCTTGGCGCAACCTCGTCAGTTCAAATGTCATACCGCATACTTTTCCAAATCCACCGATTACCTCTATATTTCAGGTTGAATCTATTTCTATAGATTTTTCGGACTCATTTCAAGCTCTTCTTGCAACTTTTAATGAGGTATTTAACAATGACGACGAACTTCCACCAATGCATTGCCCCCTGATGAAAATTCATCTCTGTCGAAAGACCTCAATCCAATCCACTAAGATTCTCACTTCACGCCCAATCCCGTTGGCGTACTTTCGAAAAGCGGAGTCTGAGGTTCTTTAACAAGTTCAGTCCTGAATCATCGAACACGTCTCTTGGCCAACGGAATGAACCAGCCCATCAATGTTCCTCCCCAAAGCAAATGGGACGAACATTCAAATGGTAACTGATTTCACATCATTGAACAATTACGTTCAAAGGCCAGTCCACACATTCCCAACACCTCATGAAATCGCCTCATCGATCCCTCCTGATTCAAAAAATTTCCTCGTTCTTGACGCCAAAAAGGGATATTGGCAATTTCCCTTGGGTAAGGACTCCCGCGACTTAACCACCTTCCTCACCCCGTTCGGCCGATTCCGCTGCTACAGAGCACCTATGGGTTTAAACGCCAGTGGCCACGAGTATTGCCAAAGAGGATATCGCGCTCTTCAAGGTCTTTGGGGAGTGCCGAAAATTGTTGATGATATTTTGATCTTTGGCCCTGATTTCCAAACTTTCACCCATCGTGTAAAAGAAGTATTGGAGGGTTGCCAAGAATATGGGATCACTCTTTCCAAGGAGAAAATACAATTAGGAGCAGAGGTTAAGTTTGCTGGACTTATTATCAATTCCCAAGGAGTGAAACCTGATCCAGGAAAGTGCTGGGCAATTATTTTTTCAAAAGGAGTTGCAAGCTAGCAAAAAGGCTTAAGAGTAGTTAGAATCCAGTAATTGTAGCTAGTCTCTAAAAAAAGTTGGACGCAATTCAGGGTAACATTAAGGCCTCCTTCGAAATTAAATAATTACAAACTGAGAGTAAGGTAGTTCAGGAGGTCAGGTCGAATCCGAAGGCATTTTGCCGTTTTTGCCGTTATGCAAACTCTAAAAGAAAGATGAAGAACCCTGTGGGGCCTTTTGAGGTTCAAGGGGAAGCCATTAGCAATGTAGAGGATATGGCTAACAAGCTAGGAGAACAGTTCTCTAGTGTGTTTTCAAACCCACTGAGTTTAGAAGCAACAACTCAATGCCCTGAAGATGAGTCTGTTGAGATTGACAAGTTTAGTCAATTTGAGCACTTAGAGGATCTTGTAGTCACAGATCAAGATGCGTTAGAGGCCATTAAGGACTTTTGAGGCTTTCAAATTCTCCCTGTCCTAATGGTGTGACATTTCAGTTTCTGATGAGATGCTCACAGGTTCTTGCTCCTGTTTTCTCGTACTTGATGCGTTGCATCTTGGATCAGGGCAAGTTTCCTCTTCATTCAAGTAAGCTCACGTTGTTCCAATTTTTAAAGGGGGAGATAAGTCGCTCCCCAGTAACTATAGGCCGATTTCTCTCACTTCGAATATTACAAAGGTGTTTGAGAAGATCATAAAGTTCAAACTTGTAGAGTATCTTTAAGTCCATGATGTCCTTCCTCCTAGTCAGCATGGGTTCCTAGTGCATTTTAGCACGGTTACCCAGCTGATTGAACATATAGAGCAGGTCATTGAGGGACTAGAGAGACATGAGTCAGTTGATGTCGTCTATGTTGATTTTGCCAACGGGTTTGATAAAGTAGATCATGGTCTTTTAGTTAACAAGCTCCATGAGATTGTGATCCAAGGCAAGGTTTTCATTGGTTAAGAAGTTTCATAGGGATCCCTTGGCAACATCCCTGATGTCAAGTCGGATGTTCCTCAGGGCTCCATTTTGGGTCCTTTCCTTTTCATCATGTACAGTATTCAGAGAAGGTACGAAAGGTATCTGATATCGCACATTTTCAAAAGCATTCATGAGCTCTGTCCCAACCCAGGATATAGGGTCAATTCTAGTGGCCGTAGAGGCTTAATATGCGTTTTATGCGCACCTACAAGCCCTCGAGAATCCAGGCTAGTTAAAATAATGAAGTTCAACTCTCTTCTTTCTCGGGCTCCTTCATTGTTCAATTTGCTGCCTTCAAATATTTGTAAGTCGTATGTAGGCGTTGATCCAGAAGCATGATTGAAGTCAGACTTGGACAAGTTTTTGACTAAAATGCCCGATCAATCATATATTCAAGGGATAGCCAGATCAACCAACTTCAATTCGTTGGTCGATCAAGTAATATATTATTACAAGACATTACCAACTCCACACACGATACCTACAATTCTCTCAACTCGTTTCGCTAACATCAATATCTGGTTCTTCAGTAGCGTTCCCGCCACACCCCCATCCCTTAACCAGATGGACAATGAAGGACCGGAAAATATATTTTTTTCTTTCGTCGTCCACGGTCCTGAAGTTCTTCAAGTTCGGTCGATGAATTTGGGAACGCCTTCTTGAGTATGTTGACGTGAAAAAGCTTCTCATTCTGATGTTTTCCTTCGATCAGCTGGGATGATGGCTTTGGGGCTATTACGTGGCCATATATCTNGCATCTCAAAATATGCACTCACGAAACCATGCAGGGGCGCCCCATTGGCAATCAA